>NW_026571036.1:18885894-19485894 GCF_026225935.1 Boleophthalmus pectinirostris | reverse complement strand
TGTATAAACACTAATGGATCAGTGCGTCGCCTCCTTCCTGTACTCCTTTATTTCATACCTCTCATGTCTTTTTAAACCAGCTCTTTTTCATGGCATTGCGTGTGTTGGCGAGCAGCGGGGCTTGACCTGCGAGACACCAGAGCAGACTGCTGTCTCCATGGCAAGGGCTGCTTCCTGTCATCGGAAAACTGCACTTCCTGTCCGGAGAGTGTGGGTACAGTAGAGTGTCTCATTATGGATGCATTACAGCACCGGCTAGAGTGTGTAAACTGTCCTGGAAGGATAAAAGATGACAACATTTACATAAATAAAATGCAAAGACAAGGGCATTCTAATCTTTAGGACAATTGTACACTGTTATAGTAGATGTATGTACTGTATTTATTTTATTCATAAGACCTAAAAGACAAACAAAAGTGAAAGTGAGGAAAGTTATCTTATTATATGCCCCTTTTCTGTATTTGAAGCTGAAAACTGAGAAAACATTTTATAATATTTCATTAACCCTTACCATTCCAGCCTATTTTTCATTAAACTAAAACTAAAATTCTCAATTCAAACTGAATCTGTTTCTGAACCCTTTGGGGCACAAACAAATGGATGGAATCTGTGAAGCTGAAGCAAAAAAGTCCAGGTTGAATAAATATAAAAGTCCTATTAATTTTTATGTGAATTTTTGAATATTTTTTAGTTGTAGATTTGAAGTACAAATTGGTCCCAATTTTGTCCATGAAATTGATAGTTCCCTGTTGTCAGAAGGTGGACAAACTAACAAATTCATTATAAAATAGGACACATGGGCACTCAGAAAATGAAGGGTTATTTAAAGTCATATTTAGTCAGTTTTAGAAAAAAAATCTGAATTAACATTTTTATAATTAATCACAAAAAAATCCACCTTTTGTATAAGTAAACAATGGATTTAAAAAATTTTCAGTCATTCTTCTATTGTGTCATTTTTATTCGTCCATAAATATTTTTTTATGTCTGAGATTGTAGTGACTTACTCTTTAAAAAAAAATATATATATTTCTATGCATGTTCATAATAGTATTTGATGTTGCTGATTTGTTGATCAGCTGTCATTATTTTATTGTTGACAAGAACTGTAAACAAAGGCCTATGAATGTGTAATGGTCTGTGCAGTATTTTTTATTTTTTATTTTATTTTTTTTAGGGGCATTATTACCTCATTCATTAATTATGCCACATGTCATTTCAAAACATGTATGACAAATGACCATCCATCCTCTTGTTAACTAGAAATAATGTGATGTATGTGGAAACTGCTTCAACTCAGCCGAAATCCTGCAGAATAAATGTGACTCACCGATGTAGATTAGGCTAGCGCTTGCACGAGACCTGCATGATAACAGCGTAGAGAGAAGAGAAGTCTTAAAATAGCCTGAGCCGTCAAAGCATTTGTGTGCACTGTCTTCCTGTGTCCATCCCAGTCTGCTCCAGGCCTGGTCCTACTGACTTCGCCACAGACAGCCAGGCTCCAGGAGGGAAGCTGTTCCTCAACATGCTATTCACTGCTCACCTCCATTATAAATTGTTATCATGAAACAATAGATGTGCTTTGTCCAAATAAATGATGCGGCAGCCTTCCTCAATACAGAGACAATGTTTGTGTTGATGGAATGGCATGATAAAAGTTTATACCAAGAATACCAAGAACTATGATCATTTTTCAAAGTTTTAGATGAAGTAAGCAGAGTTAGTAAAAAAAAAAAAAAAAATGAAATCCCAAAGCAATTCTCAGCATCTTTCTAGTTTCAGGCTAGTCGTTTGAAGTTTGACTGCCAAAGTTTATATTAAAATAAAGTAAGTTTTAATAGAGCCAGGTGCCAAACCAGAGTGGTAGAGAACATATTGTATAAGAGTATTCTAATTTGATTAAAGGGGCTCTGTGCAGCTTTTGTGGTAATTGCTTTGCCTGTAACATTGTACAGTGTGGCATTAAACTTAGCTGCCTCAATGGAGACAAGCAATTGATGCCACCAAGCCAAGTTAAAGGTCAAATATCTGTTTTTCAAGGTATTTTTCTGCAATGAAACACCCATAATGCATGATCAATATGTTTAATGTCATACTATTGAACATTCCAGGTAAAACAATAATATTTCCATGGAAACAAGGAAATTACATAGTGCACTTTTAAAGGTCCTATATTACACAAAATGGATTCTTGTGAGCTTTAAGCCATGTTATAATGTTACTACCTCTTTAAAAACATAGCCTGAGTTGTGTTTTGTTTCATTCACATGTGTTTGAGTAACCCTACATTATTAGTCTGTCTACATCTCCAAAACTCAAAGTGCTCTGTTTCACCTTGTGATGTCATGTAGTGGTAGTTTTCAAGTTAACAGCTAGAGAGATTGGAAATTCTAAGGTTGAACTATCCAAATGATTCTACTGAATTGGCAGGGAATTTAAAAACACAGTAGAGCACTATTATCAGTAATATCCTTTCCAAGTGAGTTTGCTGTATATTTGAGACATTAGGCAAAATCATCATAGCTACTACCTTTATGTTCCAAGTCGTATATTGTGAAATATTTACACAATTTAAGGTTAAGGTTAACCTGAGGGTAAACCTCAGCAGATCACTGTGAATCTCGTCATCTGTGCACAGGCCCATTTGTCCAGTGTGAAAAATGGGGGCGTGTATGAGTAGTTCAGAGCCAGGAGAGTTGACTCAAAGCCCTGTGGTATGCCCCAATCTGTGCATCTGACAGCTCCTGACATTTGAGTGAGCGCAGCAGCAGAGGTCCTCAGTGGCCGGCTGGGCGGTCAGCATCTTTACACAGAGCAGATGTATCAAACGGCTCCAATAGGCCGAGGGACAGGGACCAAACAAGCACAGAGACCCACAGGCTTAAGGACACAATCTACTTATCTGTCTGTGTGAAGAAGTATATTACAACAGAGGATAAGATTTTTGTGTTTAAAGGTCCTATATTACAGAATGGATTCTTGTGAGCTTAAAGTCATGTTAAGACTGTCAAAAACTGAAAAACTGAGTTGTATTTTGTTTCATGTTTGAGTAATCCTTTAATATTAATCTGTCTGTATCCCCAAAGCTCAAAATGCTCTATTCTACCTTTTGATATTGTGACACATTGTGTCACAGCTACCTTTTAATCATCTAAATGATTTTAGTGAAGTTTTATAGTTTAAAAACTCAGTGGAGCACTTCTTGTATTACCACATGACATCACATGAGGGTTTTCTGTTTTAGAGAAGAACTCAGCCTAAATATGCAGGGTTTGTGTGTTCGATATGTGTGAATGAAACAAAACACAACCCAGGTATGTTTGTGAGGAAACAACATTATAACAGAGATCAGTATTGTGTAAAATGGGCCCTTACAAAAAAGGCACAATTGAACTTGAGTTGTCAGTGCCGTAAAATGCATAATATACTGTAGCTGACCAGACAGGACAGCCCAAATAATATAAATTAAACAACTTGGTCATCATGCCTGATCTTTTAATAATTAAGAATAAATCAGCATTACATTCATCTGTAAAATCTGTAAAATTAGATTTGAACACATCTACCTCATATCTATCATAGATAGGTAATGTTTACAACATTTAAAATCTAAATCTTACATACTATCCTGTATTTGAAACAACAGCTTTTGTTTGTATATGTCTGCAACTGTCTAAATGTCTATGTGTGTATGTGTTTCTATTTTAATTCTGCTTACACCTCTTTGTTTTTAGTATGAGAACATACTAATCACCGTGTTAAATTCTGGCAGATGAGCAATGAAACTACTATTATATAACTACTTTTACACAACTTTCAAAAAACTATTCTTCAACACATTGCACCCTTATCATAGCTGTGCCCCCGCAGCAGCAGGCTTATCGGCACCTCACCCTTTCCTCTCATCCTCCTGTCAGGGGCTATTGGGGCTACTGCTGACAGCTATGATCAAGGTGGCAAAGTTTGTTCCTTCATCCTTTTATAGTGACAGACTGGCATCTTTGTGCATTTGGCTCAAGTTAGAAAAGTACAGGTTTTATAAAGGCCTAGCAAAGACATTAGGTTTGCACGGTAGGTTTTTATAGACCAGTGGTTTTCAATAGGTGAGGTCCACCTCCCCTGGCTGAGAGGCACCAAAGAGCCACTGGGGAGGCGTGACACACACGGACTAAAACCAGGACTGATCCCAGGACTTGGCTGTCTTTACCTACTCTATGGGGAGGCTCACATTCACTCAATTTGAAAATCCCTGTTCTAAGTGAAAAGGCATTTGATGTTTCAGACGCCTGGCTCTGACCCATAGCCTGTATACAGTATATGCTCTGTGACGTCACGGTCTGTTTCCATTTGAACAGTTAAGGTTTAATAGACGATGTGAGCCCAGAACGTTCAGGGCTCTGTGGCCGAGTGGCCAGTGCCGCTGCATCCTGGGCTCATACACGGAGTCTCACAATGCAGAGGCTGATGCATTGACGAGGCGTGGCCCCACACACTGGATGCATGTGTCCCCAAAGACCCGTCAGACATAATCCCCCTCCACTCCTTGGCTATGAACGCCTCCTGTGTTCTGGGTGTTCTGTGACCCAGAAGATCGTGGGATCGATTCCGGGGTCCAGTGAGATTTTCATGTGGAGTTCGGTCCTTTGCCCGGGGAGTGGATTTCCAACCAATTTTGTCTGATTCTTTTCTAACAATTTTTTCAGAACATTGGGCGTGTTAGATGCATGGGGGGATGTTAGATGCGGAAATAAGCATTTACATGTTTCTTTTCAAAACTTAACTAGCACTATCTTAGATGCTAACACAGTTAGCTTCTCCTGTTGATGACTCCTGTAAAGGTCTTTAAGCCGTTCTTGTATTTATAAATGAGTATATTACATAATGCAATTTAAGTACAGGTAGTACAAGAGCAGGCTGTACTTTAGTATGTTTTTATTGCTTTTCAAATGATATTTTTCTGTGGTTCCACTTACTAAGTCTATGCTTAGGCTTATTATATAAGTTATTATAGAACAAAAACAGTATAGTTTGCCTTTTGCCTTCAGTTAGATTTAACAGTCAAAAGCATCATTTTTGGCACATAATTAAAACGATTCTCTTTTCTTAGCCAGATATGTTTGTGTTGTTTGTTCTCATGAGGGGCCAGCCTCTGTCCGACCCATTGCAGTGATGTAACTACACAGTGATGTAACAGTGAGCTAAGAGCGCCCTTAGCCTTTAGCATAAGAGTCTCATTCTGTCTGATGCTCACACGCTCAGACAAGTGAACACGACCGGATAAGCCAGTCAGTTGAATTCTTACAAAAATACATGAAATAACTTTTTGAGGTTGAAGGTACAAAGGGTATTGCATATCAATAACATTAAAGGTGCACTGTGTAACTTTTTCATTGGGCGTCCGTCACCTGCTTGTTTCTATGGATATGTCACTGCTCTGCCTGAAATGTTCCACAGTATCAGCTCTACCTTACATTTATTCAATTACAGGTGGTTTTATAGCTAAAAAAAAAAATACATATATATATATATATATATATATATATATATATATATATATATATATATATATATATATATATATATATATATATATATATATATATATTCTGACTGTGAGTTGGGTCGTTTCTCCACAGATCTGACCTGTAGCTTAGTCTGGTTTGGTCTCCATGAAGACAGAAAGGTTTAATGACATCCTGTGAAATATTCCAGACAAAGCAAAAACATCTCCATGAAGAAAAGCGTTTGATTTTCTCCACTAGAAAAATTGCACTACCTTTAAAAATATTGCCCTTATATAAGACCAAACCATTCAATTTTATCCTCAGTTGCATCTTTTCCCCACCATTTTTAGAGGAAAACTCAAGTACTGATTAATGAATGTAGTCTATATCTTCAATGGGAATACTCAGCCCAGAGAAACTAATTACCGTGTCAGTTGGAAGCCACACACTGGATAGAAACAGAGAAAGAAAACATATCAAATCAGTAAGGATGAGGACTAGTTCATTAATACACCCTTTGCTTATGGACAGTGAGATAATAGGAAATCCTGTGATACTGAGCTGTTAACATTTTCCCATTCACATCAGGTTAGAAATGAATAGAATAGAAATCTGACTAACCTTCTACTAGAAAAATTACACAATGCACCCTTTTTACATAGACACAGTTGTTAATGGTATCTAACCATAGCCATTATACTTCTTATTGTCAGTTATTTTAGGCACTATCAAATCTTCTGTTAAAAATGCACTATGCTCTGCTAACTTCTGGCATATTAACAGGGGATGACAAAAGCTAAATCCAAATTCAGGAGTAAAATCTTTTCTGAGACAAATTTGCTCTTTTAAATTCAACACATGTTTTAGTCCCTCTCATCTCTGCTCAATGTGATCGTGCATGTGTGTCCTCCAGTCACTAAGTAGTTTCCCCACATCGCCAGCACACGGGCCCATCCCACAAGCTGATAGGCTGAGGAGGTGTTTGGGTCGGCCAATAGGAACACAGCCTGTTTTTTTATGGCCAGTTGTTGTTGTGATGGTGTTTTTGTGAATAGTAGTATAAAAAGCAGCAGGAGCCACATGACTAAGACTGGATTAAAAATGTACTATGTAACATTTATGTTGGAGGATACACCATCTGCTCTTATTGCTTAGAGCTTATTGCTTTTCCTGGAATGTTCCATTATATACCGAATTAAAGATATTTATTTCCATGGCCAAGTTACAGATATGTGTAGGCAAACCTATTTCCCACAAGAATGTATTTTCAGGTATTTTGAAGCCATTACTGAATTCATGTAAAACAAAGAAGTTCGGTGTATTTCCTTGGAACATGTCAGGAAAAATACTAACATCTATGTGGAGACAAACAACTGACAAGCAAAAAAAGTTGCATAGTGCACATCTAAGGCTTTTTTGGAATTGACTTCTGAAACACAGAGACAAAATCACTGTATTACTATTATCACATATTGTTTTTGTATGTCTCAATATAATAGTTGCATAAGAAGCATTACAAATATCTTTATCAGCTCTAGAACTTATGCAATCTGGAATACAATATGTATCTTGTAATTAAAATAAAATAAGGTGCAGAAGTTTAATGGAGGACAAACAAAGGGCAGGCTTAACAGTCTGTGTATTTGATGAATGTAGATGTTGCCGGGAAAATGTTGCTGTTTTCAGACCTTCTGGTTTTTATGACTAAAACAGACCTCAGTCTCAGAGTCCCTGTTCAGAATCATGCAGGGCAGCAGTACAACCTCCAAGTACTACAAGAGTACAGACTAATGATCCACCTTTTCTGTAGTGGGTCAAGTATGGCATTAATTACTGGTTTGTCTGAGCAATTGTTATATCATAATAACTTTTGGCTGTTGTAATAATTGTGATTTACCACATGGAATGACGACAACTTCTAAAATGCATTTCAGTCTACACCGTGCCTTGCCGTGTCTTCTACTTACTCATCACAGCATGAACCTTTTCAAAAATTGACATTACATCATTAATTATTCAAGTTACATAGAAAGAAGGAAATCCAGCCCCATCCACTGAATAGGCCCATCAATACCATTCTGGACATGGTTTCTCCCCCCAAAAATTGAAAAATGTATTAAACATGAAACGATATTTGAGAAAGAGCTTTGCAATATTTTATGATGTATTTTAAATTAATTCATGTTCAAAATTTAACAATCAAAAGGTCAAGATGCTCTGGAAGTTTAAGCAGCAGACAACAAAATAATATGGTCATTAATACTGTCAATGATTTCTACAATGTTCTCTTTTTTTAAAATTTTTATGAAGGTTCCTTGTTTTTCTAGAAGCAGCTTTCACTCGTGTTGAGTCATGACTAGCCTGTAGCTCACACCTGAGACCCATGGCCACACAAACACTGCACGCTGTGGTGACAGTCACACTGCAAAAATATGTGCACAACAGCATCTCACACAACAGACCAAAAGGGACATCAGATTTAGTTATGTTTATGTAAATTAACTCACCCTGACTCACAACATCCATCTGGAGAACTCCTGAGAGATGAAGATACATTTTGAGGAAAACATGGCAACAGCTTGAACTCAGAGGCAGACTAATACAGTATGTTGTCAGATAAGATAAGATAAGCGGACTTAAAATGTACTCTATGTAACTTTTCTGCTTGTCTCCATGGAGATGTTTTTTTCTGCTTTATTAAGGCTAATTAGGTGCAGTTATTAAAATGACAGCTGTGATCTGTTTACAAACAAGGTGCATCTGTTTTGTAGATCACTTAACTTTCTGAAATCATGTTTTTAAGAGTTTGGATTATCACTGTGCTCATATTTATATAACTCTGAAAATGCTGTGGTGCTTTGTTACCGCCCCTTACAGTGACTTCTTATGTGAATTCAAATGTATTGTGATCTTTGGGTATAGTGGGAATGAAGTATTAATGCTTGACTTGTCCTTGTCACGCACTGTAATTTTATTAAATTTTTTTTAAAGCCAGGAGTGTTATTTTTTCTTCTTGCTCAGTATTCCCCTGAAATGGACAGATTTCCATTTCAAAGCATCTGCAGTGAAGTGATGGTGTCTGAAGCTCTGCGCACAAGGCTTTGTGCATTTCTGAACTCCCAGACGAGGACAGACATCTGATGTTTTCTGCTGATTTACACTGACATCTGTATTTGATTGTGATCGAAAAGTAGAAATCTGAAATGCAATACTAGTGAATCCTTTGTTTAAGATTTTCATCATTCACTCTTGTGTCAGAAAATTTAGATTCAACTTTATAGATATACAAGTGAAATTGCTAGGACACAGTGGTTAAAAAAATACAATAAATTACTAATCATGCAATGTTTAGATCAGCATAACTTTAAATTTGGTATTGGAGTCAAATATACACATTTCCTTACATAATTAAAAATTCCTAAACCTGCCTTCCTTCTTTAGACAATTACAGGCCCTATATAGCACCAAATGGATTCTTGTGAAGTCATGTTATACTGTTGTTTCTTCATCAAAAACACACCTAGAATTGTGTTTTGTTTCATTCACACATCTTGAGTAATCATGCATTATTAGTCTGTCTTGGACTGAAATAATCCAAATTATATAGTTCAGGTGTATGGAGTTTAAAAACACAGTGGATCACTTCCTTACTACCACATGACATCTGAATGTGGAACAAAGTGTTTTCCTTTTTAGAGAGGAATACAGTCTAAATATGCAGAGTTTCTGTGTTAAACATGTGTGAATGAAACATAACAACAACAAGTATGTTTTTGACAAGAAGACAAGATTATAACAGAAAATAGTCAGAAAAGAGCGTAATATGAGCCCTTTTAGACACCTGGGACACCTGCTCTAATTTTCTGAGATAAATATTGTTATACTGACAGATCTGTGTGCTCGGAATATGATTTTACATTGTATCAGTCATTCCTCATACTCCACATTCTTATATTGTACTAGATACGTTTATCTCACAAACAGCTGAGCAGCCCAAGTTGTATGTGCTAAATAGCTGACTCACCCATATCTGAGGAACTGTCTGTCCAATTATGAGAGCTCCACCTGAGTCTTGCTGACAGAGGGGCACAAACTGAATGTACCAGGCCACTGCAGTAATGCAACTGTCACCTTAAGTCATTACAACTCTGTATGCGTGTGTGTGAGAGAAAGAAGTCAATTTATATAATTCATTATAGTAAGTTTAAAAAAAAATAATTTTGTACTTTTTATATATATATATATATAATTTTTTAATATATATACTTTTACAAATGTGAAAGTTATCAAAGCTATTTGGATAACTTGTACTTGTAGTGAAATCACTTTCTGTGGAAGGTGGAACATTACAGCCAAAGGTACAACATTTCCATGAAAACAAGCCGGAGGAGGCCCTACTCCAGCCCAAATAAGAGTCGACTTTCTGGAGATGCAAGCCCGCTCAAAGCAAGGATGTTTGTTTTTCTGTCTTTCTCAGTGCAATAAACACACACGCTATGGCTTTAAAACTGCATTATGTGTTCACAATTCATGAGCAGATGAACTAGATATTTCACACGAGTCATTCATAGTTTGTGCACAGCTTTGTAACAGCTTTTTTCAGACAGCAGAGTGAAGCAGGGATAGACTGTCAATACTTTTACATTACTCTATGGGGAAAAACAACATTTCACAAGATTAAAGTAATAATTACTGTTAGCAGGTTTATCTGAATATTGCATCACTCTAAAAAGCAAAAGTTGTTGGGTGCTATATTGACTTGAATTCTCTTTTATCTGAGCAGACGCTGACAGCCCAATGTTAAATATTGATCTTCCTGACTCCGGCTCTTTTAGTGCCCTTTTTACTCAAATATATCTAACAGCCTGTGATCTATATTTCATACTTTTTACTGCAGTGCAACTTTTCATTCACTTTCCCTAAGAATTGGGGGATGTTTTAATAAGTTACATAATGCCTGGGCTATCTTTGCTTTTGGCTATTTTGGACACGCAAGATTTGACTATCTTCCCGAACATTTCATGGTCAATTTTCTGTCTTCTGTGGCTTTCGCTATCAGACTTTAAAACTACTGAAAATGAAATATGAATTCCTGCTGTGTTCTCATTGAAGATACAGTATACAGTGTGTGTATGTGTGTATGTGTGTTTGTGTGTGCGTGTGTATGTGTGTGGGGGGTATCCAAAATGGTGCCTCTCGTGGTGCATGGTTAAGACTGAGCACAGAAGATGAAAGAGAATAGAGGAGTGGTGTTTTTCACTGGGGGCTTCAGCAGAGTGCACTCAGTCTATCTCTGAAATCTCACTGTAAAACAACACTGTTTATCTTCACAGTCAATTTAGACTGTGGGATATATTGTCAAAAACTGATAAATTCAATTAGTTTCAGTTAGTTTGTTCAGAATCTTTGTGGTGTAATTACAAATAAGTAATAGCAAACTAATAGCAAGGAAATTAAGTGTTTTTTTTCTTATGGCGTGTCATGGAAACTGGACACTACTGTGTAATATTTCATAATATAATAATTATTCTAACCCTAAAGCAAACAAACCCCCCCAAAAGTTGTAAGCCTACAAAGGGCATTAATTCCTCATGATCTCATAATACGTGATTTCCATTATATTGTACTGTATATATTTATTATTAAAACAAAAGTGTTACATTTGATAAAGAAATAAATTGTATATGAAGTTGGTTGGGATTTACAGTATATTTGTGACATTATTCTTTCTGTGTGACATAGCTCTTTATGTAGATAAATTAAGTCTGCACAAGTCACATTAAATTGATGCTTTGCATCTGATGTCATCAACATTCCCTAGTGGTGTGACGCTAACTGTAGGCTCTTCTCTGTCTGAAGCTGTTTCTCAAGTTAGATTTTAATCTAAGCTTTGTTTTAAAACAATCTGACCAGACAGACTTAGCTGGAACTACATCAGGTGAGGTGGTTTGTGATAACATTAGGCATGTTTTCTCAGTCACTGTCACAGTTTTAGAAAATCAAACTCTAAACAGGACCATGAATGCTCGTATTGATCACAGGCTCCTGAAAATGTGTAGTATAAATCTATTGTGTATTTTTTCTTGAGTTTTCTGACCATCTTAAACGTGTGAGAATAAGATACTGTGAGTGCTCACCCAGATCACAGATATGTTTTGTGAAAAATAGGTGTTCATCAAGGTCCTTTAAGGGCACAAAAATTAATAGACAAAAAAGTGGTCTGAGGCACTCTGTTTTGAAGTTTGCTTTCTATACACTGACACATTTCAGTTCACACGCTCACACATAGGAGTCTTAATCAGAGCAAAGTAGAAAACAGTTTTGTATTATTGTTTTTGGCTGCTACTAGTAAACTGAAATTCACTGACATGTATAAAACAAAGCTCAGACCTTGCTTTTTTAATCTAATTTTAAAACTCTCTTGGCAGTGTTTGCAAATGTGTCCATTGTGTCACCATGGAAATGTCTGAACATTCTGTCATAAACATATATGTAGAACACCCCCAGCAAAGTCTCAATAGAGTGCTTCACAGCAGTTTATTTAGACCAAGCTCAAAGTAAAATGAAGGACAGGAAATACCAGAAGATACAGGGACGTGGCAGTGACAGGTCATCGACTGGAGCTGATAACGTATCAATGCAGCATCCGCAAACACAGCCTCAGTGGCATGTGTGAAAGACATTCCTGGAAAGCAACAGAAACAATGAAAACACACCTGTAATCACATCTATTCCGGTTAAGTGACGATGGTGACATTTTTGTACTCATTTATGTCATAATAGAAAATTTGGTTCAACTCAAATGCTACTGCAGCACGATTTTTACTTTCCAGAGTGCATTAAAGTTCATATTATGCCATTTTCTGATATATGTTATAATGTTTCCTCATCATAAACATACCTGGAATTGTCCTGCATATTTAGGCTCAGTTCTTCTCTTGGAAAACATTCTGTACCACCTTATGATGTCATGTGAGGCGGTATCAGTATTTTAACATGGCTCACAAGAGTCATTGTAGAGCCTTTAAGGAGACTATGATTAATCTAATTTGCTCTGAACTTCAAAAGGCCCTTACAGACTGGTGTTTTGGCCTGTTGTCAGTTGTCTCTATACCAGGGGTCTCCAGCCTTTCACCTTCTGTGAGCTACTTTCTGTAAAACGAAAATGCCAGAGAGCTACTAATTTTAGTGGTTTGCACAAACGGAGGAAATATAAGAGCCACAGTCAGCCTCAGACGGGGTATAGTTAGGGCCTATAACGGGCCTATAAGGGCCTATAAAACATAAACGATTATCCAGTTACCAGTTCACAAAGTTAAGTCGTTATGCATTTACAGAGGAAATAGTCGTTTAATCAATCAAATTTTAATTATTCAGTGCAATACACTAATTAAAAAATCCCTTGGAGACCTACTTGGAAGGGTGTGGAGAGCTATTGGTAACTACAGGTTGGACACCCCTGCTCTTTACTATACCACATACTGGACATGTGTGAAGAGAATAATCAGGCCACACCCCCTGAGGAGATAGACCAGGGCTCATATCCAAGTCTCTTTATGAGGGAGCTGTCCTTTATCTCTCTGCCCTGTGCCTTAGACTCATCTGCCTCTGCACTATTGCATCCACACACAACAGAGCGCACCGTCCTCTCTCTGCTCACGATCCATCACAACTCCACTTTGAACTCACTTTTCTCTGTGTGTATGTATGTGTGTATGCGTGTATGCGTTTGTGATGAAACTGAGATAATTATACTTGATAAACATGAGGTTGGTGGGGAAAGTTTTTAAAGAAAATGCTGTAATAAAAATCATCATGTGAAATTTTAAAGATGATCTATATAGGGATATATAGCATGTTTAGTGCATATAGAAACACTATGCTATAATACCAGCAACATGTACACCCCAAAGAGTTGATCAAATCTATTATGGTTTTGTTCCCAACTTAATTCAGGATGTAAACTGAAGTAAACATTTTAAGTAAGCCATGCCTCTCCACAGATCTGACCTGTAACCTGTCTCATTTTTTCCCACATGACTGTTACATATCATATGTGAATGGTGACATAATTTAAGAAAGTGATTAATAAAATAAATGATAACTGAAGAGTTATATAAAGGGAAGCATCTTTCAAACAATGAACAGAAAAATATTGTTGTTGAAGTCACATGTTCACATAAATAGCTGCAAAAGTTTGGCAGTGAATCTGAAACTAACAAAAAAATAAACATCTTTGGTCAGTTTTACCATAATAACAATAATTCATCTCCATAAATGAGCTCCATTAAGGAAGCCTCATACAATACCCCTGTACACCTCTGGACTTTCCCTACAGATGTGGTGTTAAACTGATTTTACAATGTGCCGCTCAGTTTCCGAAGGCCTTTGCATGTTGAACGAGGGAATGTCCCCTTTGTTCTCATTAACACTTGTCCCCGCGCTCCTGGCCTCTTCTGACCACAGGGGGTGAGCTGTGGCCGCTTGGTGTGGCGCCAGACAGGAAGCAGCTGACCGCGGGGCAGGAAGTGGCCGATAAAGGACAATCTGGACCCGAGGCGACAGGGCAGGCGCTGCAGTGTTCAATAGAAGCATGTGTGGAAAGTTTTGGAGTACCTCTATTGTTTTAAGATTGCCTTATTTGGAAGGAGAAGTGACAGTTGTTAATCTGGAAGGACACTTTGTAGAATGTACTTGTATGGTAATAGAAAATAGTTGTATACAGTATGTTGCATCGTCTTTTGAAGCTGTGATAATGATTTTTCAGTGGTAACTTTGTCTTTTTAGTGCATTTTGTGCAATTTTGCACAAAATGTTCAGTTCAGCTTGTTGAACAAATGAACAAAAATATTATTAATAATCAGCAAATTATTGATTCGGGTTTAGTAATTACTTAATTAAAGGTTCAGGGATAGGAGTCAGGGTTTGGGTATTATTAAGTAATTACTAAGCTTGAATCATTCTTACTAAATGAGGTGTTTATACTGTATTAACTCTTTGTTCATCAGCCTATTGAAAGGCCGGTGTTATGCAATTTTCTGATCCACATTATAAAGTTGTTTCCTTTTCAAAACACACCCTGAGTTGTGTTTTGTTTCATTCACACAAGTTAAACACACAAATTCTGCATTTAGGCTGAGTTCTTCTCTCAGACTGAAAAAAACCCTGTTCCACCGTGCGATGTCATGCGGTAATACAGGAAGTGCTCCACTGTGTTTTAAACCCCATACACTAGAATCATTTGGATGATTTCAGTCCTGGAATATGCCATTTCTAGTGAACAAAGTGTAGAAGTTAACTACTACCCCTTCATGACATCACAAAGTGGAACAGAGCATTTTGAGCTTTGTAGGTGTTGATAGATAAAGGATTACACAAACAAACTTCAGGTATGTTTTTGAGGAGGTAACAGCATTATAACACGAATTAAAGCTCACAAGAATCCATTTTGTGTATTGTAGAACCTTTAAAGTATAAATAAGTAGTCATTATAAAGTGCTACTAACTTAAGCACTGTTCAAAACATCCCAATTATAAAAGACATTACAGTCTGTTGAGTATGACAACTTTAATTAAAAAGAGTTTTGGATTGCATACAGCTGTAGTTACATTTACAAAAAAAACATTGTGGATTCAAGGTTGCCATTTCTTTTGTGACGATTACAATGACAAACCTCTCACACATGTAAAACCTGTTCTGTTCTTCTGGTATTTGATGCTCCACTGACTTTCTGAACATCTCCTATGAATCATGCACACTGCACAGATGGAGGTGAGGGGGAATAATTGGCATGCCATGAGCTGCCACACAGACAAAAGCATAAAACAAAGCTCTTCTGTAAATAGAGTCCCCATACGTCTGCGCTGTGCTCCTCTGGCTCCCGCGCACTTCCTTATCACACAGCCATCATCCTCTGAAGTCCACCATTCCCATTGTTCTTGGAAAAACTGGAATTCTGCCACACATACAATGGGAGTGACAGGGCTGGGACTCTGCAGGGAGGGAGGGATGCCAGTCATGTAGAGACAATGAACTCGCAAAGTCTTATTTTGTTATGTTTGGTCTGTTCTGACAAACTTTATAAATGTTTAAGACAGAAATAGAAGAGTGAATGCATCTGTGTGATACAGCTGTCTATTTTGGAAGGTATGGTTCACAAAACTCTTGTTTTAGATTTCCAATATTGACTTCTGTTACTGACTTTCCTGAAAACAATGTCCCTTTTTGGTTTAAAGGGGTATATTTTTAAGTATTGAGTAGAAGTTATTTCATTGAATTAGAGCACGGAAATCTGACCAAAATCCCAGATGAGCTTGGTCGAACTCGGAGAAATATTTAGAACTTTGGTTCTAAATATAAGACAATTGAAATTATTGATTAAAAACAGCGTAGGCTATTATGTAGTTAGCCAATGGGCCTGTTTCACTTGATGCAAGTGTTTTTGTGATAAAAAACATAAATAAATAATTGAAAATATTAGGCTACCCTAACATCATTTTTCCTTGTGTGAAATTTGTCTATTGCTACATGACTGGGCCCGGCCTCTTGTGCTAATGTGCACTTGTTGCTCCGTGTGTGTGCATTGATGCGCTCCGCATCAGTGCGGACGTTCCAAATGCCTTTTGTCACTTGATTGATAAAATCGGACTTTCCACACAAACAATATCCTATGTGTGTCATTAGTAGGCCTATAAAAAAAGTGTGACTTTAGTTGTGTCGGGCTCAGTCAGACTTGGAAGTAAATATCTTAATGCGTATCAGTACTGGTCTTGTTCGGCTTCGATCACTTCTCTGTCTGGCGAGAGCCAGTCTCAGACAGAAATAATCATCCCACACTCTGCATTGAACATAGTTTTAGTCATGTGCAAAATTTTAAATAAAAGTTGATTCACTGATAACATTTCTTGGGGGTGTGATCCTAACTGTAGGCTATACTCTGTCTACTCGAATTAGTTTAATCTGCTGCTCTTTATTTTAACACATCTGACCTGAAAGAATTGACTTAGCTGGAACTACAGGTGAGCTGTTTTGAGATGTTAGTCTCAAACAACTTTCACATAATATTACAGTCATAAGCCACAGTAATTTTTGTTGAAAATCAAACTCCTAAACAGGACCATGAACGCTCATATCGATCACAGGCTCCTGAAATTGTGTTTTTTAAAAATACATTTTGTACTTTTTCTTGACTTTTCAAACTATCTTAAAACTTTTTTGGCTGTGTTTGCTAATGTGTCTATTGTGTGACCATGTAACTGTTGACCATTGTAGAATAGAAATACATGCAGAACCCCCCCAGTGTGAAGTCACGCAAAATGTTGTTTTTTAGTATTTATTTAAACTGAATTATACAAACCAATTGAGTGTTAGAAATGTAACTATATTAAAGTGAGGCTGTTGCAAGTTCCTCGTGCCAACAGGCAGAATGTCAGGTCCATTGAATATCCATATATTGCTATTAAACTGACCCTGAAAGCAAAGTGGCAGAGCTGAGGTGGAGGCGGACTGAGTAGTGTAGAAAATGACATTGCTTTTTGACACGATGTGGGTGGCATCATTAGCAGATGCCTGGATGATAATGAACGGCTTTACTTTGATTACAGTGTGTGTGGCCTGCTAAAAGAGGTTGTATTCTTTGTCTATACAAAGGTTATACAAATGTGGTTATTATTGCTAAATGTTCATTATTTGCAATTGGGTTGGAACATAACATAACTTATCTATGTATTACTAGGGTGACATCAAAATCAGTTGATCAAGGTGTAACTTATGCAGTGATGGTTGGTATTGGAAAGAATACTTTTAAAATTATATAGTTAATCAGTACATCCAGTCATACTGTACTCTGATTACTTACACTATGTTCACTTTCATTATACAATAAGTAGTGCAAAACATGGTTTAGGATTAAAATAGCTTTATGTTTATTGGACTGCCAGTTATGCATTTGTTTATCACTAATTAGAGAAAAAAAAAAACACACAACAACTCACCACAAGAGCTGTGTATTTCTTATAGTTCAAAGCATAAATTGCATATTCAAGAACAGACATGAATTCTTTGATTCTTAGAAATTAACTTATATAGCCTACGTATACTTCGGAGCAGTGGTGATGATAGTTTATATAATATTTTGTAGATATAAAAATACATTCAGCAGCCCACAATCAGTAAATGAAATGAATAGGACCTTTGCCTTTACCAATGTTATTCACCTTTGAGAAGTAGCCGATAGTTTGGCTATATTTTCACCACACGAGCTTGCACCATTGATTGCAAGGCTAGTGGTTCTCTTACTTTTGACTCCATCTCAAATAAGCTGCAAAAAGGGTCAAAACAAGTCTTTAAAAGGGGACACACCAAAAAAGCTTTTCTCTGTAAAATCTCTAAAGAGAGAGAACTCCATCATGTCAGAGAAGCCCACCACCTGCACCACAGTTTGAGAAACACTGGTTTAGGTGATTGGTTCTCATTCAGTAGCATCTACCCCATTCCCATCCCTACCCCATCCAAACCCCTTCCTTATCTACTGTCAGTGGCTGCTGCTTTGAGGTGCCTTGCCTGGCAACAGACCGTTCCATTGTGCTTGAGTGCCTTTGATAGAATCTACTTCATTTGGGTGATTAAAACGGTGTACATTGTGCCCAGGAGCCAGGAAGAGGGAAATAGCTTCTTAATCTTTTTGTGGAATGAGGTGATGCTGCCATTAATCTAACTCTCCTCTCTCCCTCTCTCCAACTCTTTTGTTAATTCTGCCAAAGACATGCTAAAAAATACCAATTGTTTTTTACTCGAGTGAACTGTGAGACTCAATTAAATCCACTTGAGATTATTTATGTAATGCGCCATTGTATTTCCAGGATAAGATCAATAGATAGTCCAAGTTGAAAAGCTATGATAAGCTGCCCTTCAGAGAGAGTCTCTGGAGATGGGTGCAGGTGGGGGCACACAACGCTGAGAGCCCCTTTAGCTTTCTCCTGTCAATCATGTCCCACAGACTGGAGAACTGAAAAGGTCACCACTGACAGAGACATCATGAGCTTTGGAATAATTGTTGAGAACAAATGGGAGAGTGGACATTTACATCAGTGCTAAATTTGAATGATTTTGATTCTTTGGAATTGTGTGTACTATTTATCTCTTCATTATTGCTGGTTAGACATTGTTAATGTTTACTTTTCCTTCACATTTGTGTCCTGAAACTGGTTTTACTTACTTACTAAATAAATGCATATGTGCATATATGCAAATAAGACCTTTTACAATGCTAATTAGTACTACCACTGCTATCTTAGAAGTGAGCCATGCAACTTTTCTATGTCCGGAAAGTTACACAGTACATGGCATCTCCAGGACAAGTTAAGATTGTTTACTGTCACGAAAATAAAGGATTGTGTAGTTGTTTAATGTATCAAGAACAAAGATCAGAAGAAATCCAAATCCAAAAATCCAAAATAGAAACTACAGCAGATATCATACATACATACTGGGCTTTGTTTGCGTTTTAGTAAGTCTGACAAAATCTAGAAAAAAAATTAGAAAATGTCCCAGTTTTTTTCATCTACCTGTTATTGTAGCGTTCCATTATGTTCCGCTAATCAACAATTACAACCATACCTCAGTTTTCATAATTTCCCCACTGACACAACTCCGAGTGCACTGAGTATATGCGATTAGAAGAGATGAGGGCACCAAATTCATGATTATTCCAAACTGCACATATGTATGCAGTCTTCATTTTACCGCTGATCACATTTACTTCAATGGGTTTTATCACAGCTGGTCGGTGAGCCCAGTGTCGGTAACTACACTGGAAGTTATCATCGCATGTTTCCACATCTTCCTGGTTTGTGATGTAAGCGTGAATAGAGCCTATGGACCAACAAGGGGCAGAGAACCCAGGGTTGAGACACATACAGGAGACACAGGTGTCACACACTAGGGCGGGGCAATCAATTAACAGACTGAAGTAAAACTCAGAACTACAAGCAGATAGGACAAATGCCAAAATAAAACACCAAGGGCACACTACACTGAAGGAATAAGATGCACCAAAATATGCAGAGACAATCATGAACCATGACAGTTTACACTTGCACACTTAAACTGTAAGGCAGAAGCATAATTTAAAGCCATAGCTTGGAATATTCACAGCAAAGCAGGTGGCAGACCCTCAAATAGATAAAATGTGTCCACCTTTATAATAGCTACTTTCCTTTATCTGAGATATAGCCTACCATGTTTGTCATAAAACAATTCACTATATTATCCCATTTACATTGTATCTTACCCCCATACTAAGCCAACATACTAATCCAACATACTGGCCTTTGTAAACACAGGACGAGCCTCACCACATTCTCTCCTGCTATTTGTGCAGCTCCAGCCCAGCCCCACACAGACACTCCTAAAAACCTCTCTCAGGTATGTCTCACACACACATACACACTGGGCTCAAGTTTTGATGATGTAGCACTTTCTTGTCAGCTGCAGCAGCAGGTAAGTCACACAGAGCGAAGAACATCCTCCACACCTGTGGAAAAGAGACATACTGGGCTATTTTGGGTGCTCTTTCAGTTCACTCTTGAACCTCAGTACATTCAAGTTAAATCAATGCATTTTCAAGTTTTGTGCAACAACATAATTCAGTATTTGTCACAGACCACTATAAATTAACATTTTATTCCTACTAATTGAGGTAAAATAGATAGATAAATAGAAGAAGATAAGAGAACCTTATTTGTCCCACTATGGGGAAATTTCAGTATTGCAGCACAAAGTACAAGAACAGAATATGCATGTGCGGTCAATAAATAATTATCTAAAAACAGACTTAAATCTAAATTAGGTCTCTGAATTTTCATGAAAACTATGCTGAATTTAAGTGGGTGCAGTTAAAGAAATTGAGAATTCAGTGGATAGATTGTGGCCATGTATTCACATCTGTGAAATCCTACAACCTCTCAGACTTCATTCTCCATTTAGGCAGTCAGGCTATATTATATACTTCAAAATAGTGACAATTCATAAGTACAATTCCCAAGACAGTTAAGACAGTTGAGCTGACTTGTTGTTCAGGAGATTACATCATTGGGAGGATGTGTTCCTGGGTGAAGTCATCATGTTCTTGAATAGGAATGACTAACCACGTCTTGGCTTTGGTTTTATGAATGTTTTGTTTTGGTTGACTGACTACAAATGCAGTCTTTGCATAGACTTAGGACACTTCACATGGTTTCACAGATAAAAGATGTGCATTCAAAGTGTCACATGATAAATGGCATCCTACCCTGTGATTGGCTGGAGACTAAATCACCTGATGTCTTTTGAACCTGGGTCACATACCTTACATTTCTGCAGCTACAACTGAAACTAATGGTCCATAATTATAATTAAAACCACTAAGCCATACATGCATGTGCCGGAATACATTTGCATAAAGTTGCTATGCATATGGATATTATTATTATGTTTCATGTACAGTAATAACAAATAATTAGAATGTTATATAATATTATACACACACCTTTAGGTAATATGCATACCACAGCCATCACATGCAACACATTCAGATGCAACAGTATCTCTTATATCTGTACAACTCATGATGCAGTTATCGTGGTACATTTCAACATTTGATTATAAAGTCTAGATTACAGTTTGTAGAGTCTAGATCATATCGCCATACCTCATCTGGTCTGTCCATGTGACTATCTTGTTCATTTGTATAGTAAAATAAAAATGCTATCAACATATTTATGAAGTACAGGTGAAAGTACAATACAGTTTATACCCTCAAATTCAAGGTAAAAAATATGTTAGTTGATAAGCTGTGTGCTAAAGTAGCTGTACCCAATTTTTGCTCTTGTTGAGTTATAGTTGTTTTGCTCCAGATATATTGTAAAAGTAGCTCTTCAGGTCAAAATGAGACTTTGTGTTGCCTGCTTCTGTAAGACATGTTTGTTTGTTTGTTTTTTGACCTAGGAAGTGTGCTTTTTGCATGCTCATTGTTCAACTTTACCATTATGGCAAACATAAAATTGAGGAATATCCACTGCAAAGCATTTTCACATTTTTAAGACCCTAAGACTCCAGTACAGCACCTTTAAGTGGTTGCTAATATAATCATCACCTACAAGTAACTTAAATATAATTTGTGTGTTAGTATTTTATCAGTTTCATGCACCTAACAAAACAGCACCCCTTGAGCCCGATGCCCTGGTTTGACTGTGGAGGGAGAGAGAAGAGTGGCAGTGTCCCCAGCTGTGCTCTGTGGCCAGGTGCCATGGGACCCCCTGGGGACTGAGAGGTGCTGTCAGTGTACTGCTGCTGCTGGAGGCTTTGAGGTCTCCTGTTTAAAATACTAACACCATGCAGGCTGTGCTGTGTCACCCAGTCCCTCTTTGCATTCTGTCAGGGCTTTTCTTTGAGGTTCTGAGCTCCATCTTCAAACGTGTTATTGGTATTCCAGCAGATGTTACTGTATGTACACAGACTCTTGTTAGTGCAAGGGGAACAGCATTGGGAGACTATACACGTGTGTCCATACTGGTACATTTTCTGTAAAACTTTTTTTTTCTTGTTTAATTTGTATTTATGTCTGAATTTGTCTCAATATTATTACTAGAGCAGGCAACCGATACAGTTACACTGAACCCAACCATTCCTTTAGTCATGGTAGACCTACGTCTTAAACAGAACTATAGTTCATACTCATACAGATTAGATCATGTTAACATCTGTCACACAGGACTGTCGACCATGGTGAAACTAGAGAAATGCTCAGACTATTTTTATTTTTTTTCAGACACGTAAATGCTGTTTCAATAGAGCAGCAGTTTCCAATAGGTGAGGCCTGCCTCCCCTGGGATGTCACTGGGAAGGTGTGGCACACAAGGACTAAACCAGGACTGATCCCATGATTGAACCAGGAGGAATAAACCAGGACCGGTGCAGAGCTCACCCACGGAGCTAAGAGCAGCTGTTGCCCAATCACGCTTTTTGGACACCCGACTCCATGGGCTTGGGGTTCTCCCGCTCTCTCTCTCAAGTCCAGGTGTAGTCCTGGTTTAGTCCTGGTTTAGTCCTGGTGTCCTATTGATGTTCATCAGTTGTTATTGAAACTCATCATTGCCACAAAAGATGCATTTACTTCAAAGGCCTGTGTGGGGTAGGGCAGGTGGAATTTTGGGCAAGGGGGGCGTCTTTAAACAATGGGAAAATTAAGATGGTTGAGGATGATTACTATATTTTGTATTACTATGTTTCTTTATTTTATTTTCACTTGTACATATGCATATAATTATGCCATATTTGACGACATTTTCCTGCTATTTTTGCTAATTATTTTTTTATTAATCTAAGTCTAAGTCTAATGAGCCCTTAATTCCTTTGTCTCTGTGTACATTAGCAGCTGGATTTAATATGGCAGTGGCAAGTGGCAAAGACAAAAGCCTTGTGACCATGTGTATTCACAATAGCAAATCTTAAAAAAAATTTAAGTAAGTATGAGGCCTATTATATTAAACCTTGTATTTGGAATAGGTCTTCAATGGCTGCAACTTCTTCTGTTTTAGCTGAGTGCTCTTGGTGATGAAACCACTGAGTTCTTTTATAATTGGTTTTCTCTCTCCTCTCACTCTCTTCTGCAATGCTGCCTTGCGGTCCCATGGGAGACACCGGTCCTCCCTCCACCCTCACCCACTCTCACCCACGCACACTCCCACCAAACAGCTCACTTCAACAGGCTGCACATGTACACAATGCCCGGGCAAACAAGCAAATCCCTCCATTGGCACGTGAGGATTTCCCAGAGGACTGACTTTTTTGTAAGCTCCATCCTTTAGTCTCTGGCACTGGCTTCAAATGCACGTGGCTCATTAGCAGATGATGGATTCAGCAGGTTTGGGCCCTGGGAATGCTTTGAGTTAAGAGACAATGACACACGTCTTCGAAAACACTTCAAATGGTGCTTAATGTGTTACCAACCTGTCACTGAGTTTATATAAGGATGCTCACTGATGGAAGAAGGAAAGTCTAAGTGCAATCTCAAAACAGTTTTCTGAATGTAGCAAGATTGAGATGGTTTAACATATAATTCTATCTGACTCATCTTTCCTGCTTTAAAGGTGCATTATGTAACTTTTCTGGTGGAGGATGCAGCACCTGTTTGTCCCCATGCATGGATATGTTATTGCTTGGCATTTAAAGGACCCATATTACACTATTATCTGATCTATGTTGTGTTGTTTCCTCATCACAAACTGATGTGTTAATACAAAATGATGTGTTAATACTAGAAGTGCTCCACTGTGTTTTTAACCTCCATCACTAGAATAATTTGCATAATTTAAACCCTGGAATTGCCCATTTCAACTGTCCTAAAGGTAAAATGTTGCTGTTAACTTGAAAACTACCACTGCTACTACTCTATTTTGCCTTTTCACACATCTGGCCTGGTGGTGTCCTTTGCTTGTTGCCATCGAGTTTGTCAAGTCTAATATCATTACTGCTTTGCATTTTGAACTATTCCAAACTCCTTGAAGCAGGTGGTGGATCCTCCAGCAGAGAGGTCACATTGCATTACACCTTTAAATTGCTTATTTAACATGATGAGGAGATGATGACTATAATTCTCATCTGCCATTGCTGATAATATATCTGATCAGTCTATACACAAAAGCTATTCATACGTTTATGTTTCTAGGCTCTATTCCTGCTTGAGATTATTTTCCTTAGATTTTAAATCCTGCCTACTCAGAAACCCACACTGTTTAACTGGGATTGCAGCTCTTTACAGTTACAAGTGCAAAGTTGCAGTACTATTTTGAGCCTTGGAGACAACTTCCAAAACAGAGCTTTTCCCCATATGTGCTTTTTGCAGTATCTGGGAGTGAGGCTGGGTATGGTTAATTAATGAATGTGACTGGAGTTAAGAGAGGCTTCTGTTTTTGACAAAGATGGCCATAAGAAAAACCACAGAGCAAATGTTCTCTGCGCTACTGCTGCCTTAAACCTCTGAGTAGGAGTTTAAATGTGTGGTACTGTCAGAGGACAGGGGTAAGGATTGGAGGCAGTACTGCACTAATGAGCTCACCTCTGGGTGCCACTGCGGAACAGCCTGGGTCCTGGGAGAGGAGGGACAGTCAGCATACACCGTAAGACAGGGCTCTGGGGATTTGTAATACACACAATATATCTGAGCAAAGATACACATATTTATGGGTTCTCTATCTGTATTGAGGTCTTGCTGCAGAGGCAACCAACCAACCTTCAGCTGGCTGTCAAACTGTGGTTCTTCTATGTAGTGGCCATAGACTATATGCATAATTGGACATAGCTAAACTGTTAGGCGCTGCATTCCAAATAGGAAGTGAACATGTGTGCACTTCAGGCTCCATTGACTCTGTTTCAGATCAACTTTACATTGAAAAATTATCACTGCTCTCTCTTCTGCAGTGAGCCTTGTCATTTGGTTTTATAATCATCGTATTAACTTGCTTTACATGATCCTGGTGTTTTTATTTCTCAGTTTTATTTCTCAATAAATCAATTCCTGTTGCTAACATGGAACACAGCTCCAAATTTGCCCTCATAACCGCTAGCATAGTGAGCGTCATTTGACTGCAGTCAAACGCTATGCGTGACGTCACCCTCCCTTAGTCCACTTCTTTTATACTACTATTGTAGTAGTGACCTGAATGGCAGAATCAAAAACTGTGCAGGGTCGGGAAGAGTATACATATTCAAAATATTAATTTTGACAACAGTATTTTGATACAGTAACTTTTAATTTGGAGAGTGCATGTGTATTTTTACATTTCCATCTTTTACTCTGTATTATAATGCACATAGTTAAAGTATCTGAAAGTAATTCATAATACAGTATTCTGATAGGACCATAAGGGAATATATTACAGAATACATTTTAATGCAAGTATTTGGTATTCTGTATCTAACTTTGGGTATTCTTCCCAACACTATTTCCAATCACAATATATGACTATGGTAAACATAAACAGTGACATTTCCACTGTAGGCCTAACAATATTGATAACATAATGGTGTGAGTTACTTTGTTGGTCAATGAGCTGCTTTGTTAATTCTCTTTGTAGAATGTAGCCAATTATTCTCACTCACTCTACACTTGCTTTCTCCTGCTAATGCTAGAATCCCATCACAGAGGCTTAATTATTGAACAACATAATACAGTATTCATTTTGCATAATGCTTTAACATCAACACTAAACTGCCTTACCTCTTTTTACCCCACAGTCAGTGACGAGGTGAAATGAGGTGCAGCCATATATCTTGCAGAGCAGTTAATGCAGTCTTAGTGTTTTAGAATCTAAAATATAATCAATCATTTTTATTGGTAGCTACGGTAGTGCCTGGTATGGACTTTCAAGGACTGCCTTAAGTGTGGGCCCATGTAGCTTCTTTAACTCACTGGGGTTTCAATGACAGGATTTCTTTTTTTTCTATTTCTTTTTAAAAATAAATAATATTGTTCTAAAGGGCCCATATTACATTATTATTTTCTGATCTATGTTATAATGTTTTTTCCTCATCACAAACATATCTGGAGTTGTGTTTTGTTCCATTCACATGTTTAACACACAAACTCTGCATATTTAAGATGAGTTCTTCTCTTAAACAGAAAATACTTTGTTCCACCTTGTGATGTCATGTGGTAACACAGGCAGTACTCCACTGTGTTTTTAAACTCCATACACCTTCGCTAGAATCATTTGGGTAATTTCAGCCCTGGAAATGCCTATCGCTACTGAACAAAAAGTAAAAGCTCATTTAATTTGAAAACTACCACTTCATGACATCACATGGTGGAACAGAGCATTTTGAGCTTTGGAGATGTAGACAGACTACTAATAAAGGTTTACTCAAAAATGTGGGAATGAAACTCCAGGTATGTTTATGATGAGATAGCAGCATTCTAACATGACTTAAAGCTTAGGCAATTTTGCGTAATGTAGGATCTTTAAAAAATAAAATAAGAAAATACTAGGCTATAAAATTTTCCATTTAAATATCAAAAATGCTTTAGTCATAGGCAAAATAAGCATGTATACATTACATAAAACACTATATATGGTCATTGCTCTTTGCTCCATGAATCAGCATATTATTATGAATCCACGGCACAGTGACCTCTGGCATGCCCATTATTACATAACATAAGCCCATGACACCTCAGTTTTAGAATGTATTTCTCTTTTAAATGGAGCTACCCACACACTGAAATGTATTCCATTCTTTAGGCTTTACAGTCTGCAGTGAACCACTTCCTCCAAGAAGCAAGTCAAGCTGTTTGAGTGGATGGCTAGAAGGGATTAGGTCTTTTTGTGCTGTACACTAGGTCAGCTCTGTATACGGTCCAAATAAAACCCAGTGGACCTCATTATCACTGACCAGAAAGCAAGTTTAGTTTAGTTAGCACTCTCCAACGTGTTTTAAAACAGACTACTTTACATAAACCTCACATGTTCGTAGCATTAAGCTCTTAAAGGCTTGTTAATGTTGGAGTTGCTTTGAGAAACATCCATAAATTATAGACTGTGCTATCATTTTGGCAATTCCCAGAACTATTTAAGAGTCAGACATATTAATTATTTAAGTCTGTGGTGTGCATTGAAATTCACAAGAGGAGTGAGAGATCCTTACAAAGCCTTTTGGGGGATTACAGAATCATTTAAAGTCTCCAAGTAAAAAAGAGGGATTGTTGCTATTATATAAGTTGGTACTTCCTGTTGGCCTATGGCACCTGGGGCCATTTCCAAGAGAAGATATATTTCAATGTTTTTAAACTATTTCCCATTGGGTTTAACTGGAGAGACTGCACTGCCTGACACAAAATCACAACTTTCTTTTTTTTTTTTAATTACATAAGAGATTTAATACAGCAATAATTAACACTACAGTCATTTAGCCTTGGTGAAGTTGTTTGATGCCTTCTTAAACAAAAGTATACCAAACAAAGCCACATAAAAAGATTGATAATTGCTCCATGATCATAAGTGTTGCTTCAAATAGAACAATATGTTAAAGTGGGGCCTGTGGTGCCGAGCTGTTTACACCAATCATTGTACTTTGCCACAGAGTGAGTGTTAATTGTGCCTCTCACTGGCTCTGATTACAGCCACTTTTGCATCGTCATTGTTTTTCCCAAAAGGAGAATTGTATCTTCCTCTGTGTGGAGTACCAGCAATTTAGCCCACAGTCTGATGAGAGGGGCATTTGTTGTAGAATAACTGAACTAAAGAGAGGCAGGACACTGGATATCTAAAGCAAGTTCATTTACCATCAGTACAGGATTCAAGGACTTCAGCGCTCAACCTATTGAAGCATTGTCCATTGGCTATGCTTTTGTTGTAGGAACTATTATAACCTTTGATGATGTAGGCCAGATAACAAGGAGTGAGCTGGCAGTGTGTTTGGAATAGCAGTGCAATCAACCATGGTCTTAATAGCATATTAATTGATAGTAGCCGTATTAATAAGCATTTTAATTTGAGAAGGATGTGGTCTCTGTGAGCACCAGTGTCAACCTGGAGCATAGAATTAATAAATGAATGAACACTTTACTCTGCCCAGCTTTTTATATATAACTTATATTATGTTATTTAATCGTGATCATGTTTTCTCATCAAAAACATATCTGGACTTGTGTTTTGTTTCATTCATACTTGATGTGTTCATCTGTCAGAATATTTCAGGCATCTTGAACTTCCAACTACAGATTTTATAATAAAATTTAAAATGGCACACAGAGAAGATGTCACAGATCCACAACAGTGTTAGGTAAGTTTTGCCATTTGCAGCCGAATGTATTTTTAGCAACAAAATTACAGCCACTGGACTTCAACTGCAGTGAGCAAAAGGTCAGTGATAATGAATCAAACCAACTGGAATTAGAGTGTCAATCAGAGAACATTTAAATGGACTATTGAAGGTCCATTTCAGTCACTAATGAAGGCACTCAAAAGAGTGATTAGGCTTATATTTGAGGCTAGACGGGAATAATGTTTATGTCCTACAAGGCAAAATGAATGGCATTGTTGATATAACTTTGTATTAAACTGTAACATATTTGTTTATATATGTACTCATTTTGAGCATCTATGTCTACTGCAAGTCTCCTCAGGACAGAGGTGAGCAGGCTGAGAAGTGGGAGGAGCCACTGTCCGACTGCAGCAGAGCGAGAGGAGGAAAGGGGGCGGGGCTTAGAGCTTCTGACGGACAGCTCAGATGAGAGAGAGAGGCACGGGGAGGGGCACCGCATCTGCTCACTGCAGAGGCTTTCATTGATAAAATAGAGATGCTGCTGCTGCTGTGATTCTGGGACCATCACCTCGGCGTCATGCTAAATCATGCACTTTCTCTGTTTGTTTACGCGCTGAAACTACTCGCGCCAAAGTAATCCCGCTTCAAGCGCGACATCAGTCACACTTTGTGCAGAGCTCTTATGGGACAGCATCACAGCAGCGTTCGCGCTGACTCAAATCTGGGACACCTGTAACTAACGGGACTTATCATCGCATCGTCTGCTGAGAAGACAGCCAACATCACCAGCACAAAGGTACAAAGGTAGGAGGAATGCGTGAAACATGATTTATACATAAGAGCGTGAATGCATAAAGGTTAAAATAGACTTGTCACAGCTCAGCAGCGTCCCATGATGCAATGTGGCATAGTGACTGTAAACAGAGGAGTACATTTGCCACAATAGCAACAGGACTTGTCACCAAGCTACAGTTCTAACCTGTATGTTATGCTTTCTCCCTAATTACAAGAGTTAAGGTATCCAAAAACTACATTCTGTCTATGTGACAATTTTACAATTTGATATTATTTTCACAGACCATTGTTAGTATTATTGTCCTTAAGTAACAAAATCACAAACCAGTAGGTCGCTACCAAGCCAGGGGAAATGGAATTTATGATTTTTAATTCCAGCTTTTAAATGAACAAGATGGACAAAATTGAACAAATCAAAAAGTTACTTGTTTTGGGGTTAGACTAGCAGATTAGAAAAGAGAGAAATTGCACATATGTGTAGAAGTCATACATAAAGAAAGACCAAAGAAGATGCGTAGAGATAATCTATAGTGAAACAACAACACCCCATCCAACATCTATAAAAGTCAGCACTTTAGGTCAGTCCAATTCAAAATCACATAAGACAGCATATGCACATTTCACAATCTTGTTTTACAGTTGCTGTCATGATCACAGCTTCACCCCCTCACATTTTGGTCCATCTGCCTCCTCCACCTCTCTCTCTCTCTTTCTCCTCAGCACCACACATGCCCCGTACATAAGCAGCATCTCTCCTCTCTCCCCTGTCCCGCTCTCCTCTCCTCCTCTGACTCAAACACGCTCCGCTCCTGATGCCCTTGCTCTTTATTTCTCCTCTGTGCTCCTCACCAGCCCACTGTCCGTCACCCTGGGATCTACGGAGACTAGCGGAGTGCCGGTGGCGGCCATGAAGCTGATGAACGGGGTGGGAGGTGGCAGCGCTGGGGGATCCGGAGGGGGGGGACAAGACGGCGTTCTCCTTCAAAAAGTGCTCAGCTTTTCAGTTCGTCAAGAGGAAGGTGAGTCCAACAGCAATGCACAAATACACACTATTTTTACGGCTGGTGTTTTGATAGCGCTTGCTCGTAAACATAACAGAGTGCCAAAGATGATGTCATTGGACTGTGCTAAGCTTCTATATAAGCATCTGTGCTGTTGAACGGAATGTCCCATAAGAAATAAGGCTTACAAGTTATAATCAATATCACCAAGAGTTATTGTATCTGCGGCAGTGGAGTCTCAAGGCTAATTTACTGTGCACTGTTTAATTGCATAAAATAACATGGGGAATTAACTAGGCTTTATACAGCTTCATTTTGATTTTTGAGACTTGGTCATTAATCATTTATATGTGACATGGAGAGTCTAATATGTTTTAGAGTCATTTTAATGTTTCCGAATCGAATGTAAAAATGAATACAAAAATTTTGCAAACTACTGATGAGGACACAGGAAAGGGAGACTCTACAATACTATATTCTGGCAAATGACTAAAGGTGTGTTTACACATGTCTTGGTTTGATTCTACTCTAGTCCTGGTTTTGTTCTGGTCTACTCTGGTCTAAGTTCTAGTTTAGTCTTAATTTTGACTGGGAGATTATGCAACAGTGAATGTATCCAGTTATAAACAAACAGCAACTGCTTCACTTGGGCATTTTATTTTAATACCCAATGCCAGGGATGCTTCTCATGTAACAGTAAGACATGGCAGGGGCATATGAGTGGACACTGAGGTTAGAGCTGCCACCATAAGATTTATGACTGTACTAAAAGACAACATAAAGTCAGTTGATGAGACAGCAGGGGACCAGAGGTTAGCGTTAGGACATGTACCTATGGCTGTAATATTTCATACAGATGTGGGCAATTGTTAAAATGCAGACTTGTGAGTTCTAGGGTTTATTCACCTAGAGGAATTATTATTATTAGGAATTTCAGCATCTGTGAATTTGCGCTTTGGATATTTCTTAGGAAAGTACAATGTAATCAAAGAAAAATCTGGCTCTTGCTCATCTGGGAGTGTGACATTATCACATCGATCTGTAATGCATGGTCTGTTGACTTGAAAATTACCACTAGATGACATCACAAGGTGGAATAGAGCATTTTGAGCTTTGGAGATGTAGACAGACTAATAATAAAGGGTTACTCAAATAAATGAATTGAATGAAACAAAACACGACTGATGAGGAAACAAGACATTCTAAGACATTCTGACACGAGTCAATTTTGCGCAATATACTCTAGGACCTTTAAGACTCTACAGAACTACCTCAAAAAAGTTCCCAAAATATTACCATGGCTACACACCAAAACACAAAAACAGAGGATTATGACCACATGAAGGAAACATCATGAGAATCGTATTTGCATTTATTTAATAATGTGAGGATGTGGCCTTCTATTAGTTTTTCCATTAGTCAGTGTAATCAAATAAATGTAGTGATTCACAAAAAGAAAGTTAAAGGGTGTTGTGTGCGGTCGGATGAGTCATTTAGTCCAAGGTAAACTTTGTGGGTGATTTTGTAGAGGTAGATAGACAGATTGATAGATAAAATAGATAAATGATTGATCCCGATACTTTATATGTGGACATTTACAGTTTGAAGAGGTGCACAGTATGTTGGCGATCCGTGGGTTACCGTGGTGATATGGGCAGATTGTGTTGTGTTGACACCCCTCCCAAACACACATGCACTCCCACAGGCCCAGGCTGCTGCTCTCACTGTCCCATTGCTTCTTCTCACACCCACACTACATGTGCACTCAAGGTGGAACATAGCAACAAACTTTACTTGGTTTACTCATTTTCTCAACAATTATTATATTCAATAATTCAGTGAGTGAGAAAAAAGTAGTCAATATATTGTAGTTATTTTGAACTCGAACAAAAGCAGAGTTACAATTATTATTATTATTAATTTGCTCCTTTAAAGAAAAATTTATTTAATTCTAATTTAAAGATCTTAAATTATGGCAAATTGACCCCTGTGAACTTTAAGCCATGTTAGAATGTTGTTACCTCATCAAAACCACCAAAACTTGGAGTTGTGTTTTGTTTCATTCACACATGTTTGAATAATCCTGCATTGTTAATCTGTCTACATCTCCAAAACTCAAAATGCTCTGCTCCACCTTGTCATGTCTAGAAGTGGTAGTTTTCAAGTTAACAGCTACCTTCTACGTTTGATTCAGTAGCCAGTTCCAGATCTGAAAGTATATAAAGATTAAAAACAGAATGGAGCACTTCCTGTGTTCCCACATGACATCACAAGGTGGAACAGAGATCTTGGTCTAAATATGCAGGGTTTGTGTGTTAAGCATCTGTGAATGAAACAAAACGCAACTCCATGTATGTTTGTGATGAGGAAATCAGAAAAATAACATAATATGGGCGCTTTGAACTAGCCTGTTTCATCAGCTGGTTTCACATCATGGAAACCATCTGACCTTGCAATGTTAGAATTTGTTGGCTCGACAGTAGGCGGGTACTTTTATAATTTAAACAGTCACTGCTATTTGGTAGTCACGTAAGTAATGCGCTGTAAATGGGGCTAACTGGTATATTAAGCTTTTCCCAAATCCCGTAGGAAGAAGGGCAATAACATCTTTCCCCTTGATGAAATTCACCAAACATTCTTTTTTTTTTGGCTTTAAATCCTCGAAAATCATTGACAACACTGAATATATGGATCTTCGCTGATTGGCTGGTGCCCGAACTTGCACTTCCGGGGTTTTTGCGAACCGTCTGTTGTATTTTGATTCCTGACCTAGTTGCTGGAAAGAAATGAAATCGATCGGAGGCACTAGGTGGCGCCATCCTGGCTACCTTTGAATACCACCAACATTACAACTTCAGTTATTTCAAGTACATCATTGATCTATATATTATGCATACACAGAGGAATAATAATTCCAACTTGAAATCACGAAAATAAGGTCCAGATAGTAAACATATATATCTAACTTGGCTTTTATACAGGCTTTCCAATAATGCAATAACCACCAGTCTTTCCCATTTTGTTTTGACACGCCTGCGTCCTCAGCAGAGATGTTGACATTAGCATACACTGTGCTTAAACTGCAAAAAGCACACTGCACATTCACATGGCAGATCTAATGGGGAGCTTCTGCATCAGCACACTGCCCCAATGGAAAAGAATACCCACTGCTGCTGCTGCTGCAACCGCTGCTGTTGGTGGCCACTTTATTTGTCCCTGTGTTTGTTTCTCAATAATTCTAATCTCATAATGAGAGACTGTACAGGACTATGAGGCAGAACAGGAAGTGAATAGAAAATCAATGAATGTGTGTGAGATTGAGTGGGCCATAGAAAACTTATATTTGTGTGTTGTTTTTTTTATCAGATGAGATAGGCCAACCTGTAAGATATAATTGTGTAAAAAGCTGTTCTGCTCTTTTGGTGGCTTATGTAAAACCAGAGAATTTCAACCAAGGTGCAACAATGCAGCTTTTTCAAGCAGTGGTTAATAACTAATGACCCAGTATCACTTTAATACCAATATCTCTTTTGGCAGCCATGTTTGTGTATCTCTGGTATAGTTAACTGTAAATGTTTCATGAAGTTTTTCTATTGTGTATTGTTTATTAGAGCTGTGGCAGTCCAAACCTCCAATCACATTAGAAAAAACATCGACTTAAAGGTCCTATAGTACATAGAATTGACTCTTGTGAGCTTTAAGCCATGTTATAATACTGTAACATCATCAAAAACATACTCGGAGTTGTAGTTTGTTACATTCACACATGTTTTTGAGTAACCCTTCATTGTTAGTCTTTCTACATCTCCAAAGCTCAAAATGCTCCATTCCACCTTGTGATTGGCAAGACTTAGACTTAGACTTAGACAAACTTTATTGATCCACACGGGAAATTATTTGGACACACTAACTCACACATCACAATATAGTAACAAAAAAAGTAAAAAATACAAATGGTAATAATAAATTCTAAATAAGTTGCAAAAATAGCAAGAGACAGGTGTCAAATAAGGTATAATTTTATAAATATAAATGTTCAAGTCAAAATAAAATAGAAAAATAAATAATAAAATCTCAGCTATATACAAGAGCTCCTGTCCATCTCTGATGCACCCTACCACTGCAGAGTCTTCAGAGAACTTCTGCAGATGGCAGGACCCGGAGCTGTACTAGACATCAGAGGTGAATAGAGTGAATAGAAACAGAGACAGGACTGTTCCCTGGGGGGCTCCATTACTGACCACAGTATCAGACAGGGTGGTCCCTAGTCGCACGTACCGAGACCTGCCTGACAGGTAGTCAGTAATCCAGAAGACAATGGAGCAGCTGACACCCATCCTGAGCATCTTATCACTCATCAGAAATGGCTGGACTGTGTTAAAGGCACTGGAGAAATAAAAAAAAACACAATATCCTCACAGAGGCCTTAACACTATTAAGGTGTGAGTGACCCTGCTGAAGAAGATAGATTACTGCATCATCCACACCTAAATGGCACTGATAGGCAAATTGTAGAAGGTGGTGCCACCAGGGGTATGAACTGAGCCAGAACAAGTCTCTCAAACACTTTCATGACATGAGACATCAAAGCAACTGGTCTGAAGTCATTAAGTCCAGAGAGAATAGGCTTCTTGGACACTGGCACAATGCAAAAGGTCTTCCATATAACCAATATCCTTTCAAGATTCACACTCAGCGTGAAGAGAAAGTCTGAAGCTTGAAAGGATACTGGTGCTATGGAAGGCCTCCTGCATTGCAGCCGTGCCCAAGAAGCCTGTTCCATCTAGCTGTGATCAGGAGTTTAAAAACACAATGGCATCACAATGTGGAGTTTTGATGAGAGTGTTTTCTGTTTGAGAGAAGAATTGAGCTTAAATATGCAGAGTTTGTGTTGTAAAAATATATGAATGAAGCAAAACACATTAAGATATATTTCTGATGAGGAAACAACATTATAACATAGATGAGAAAATAGCATAATATAGGCCCTTTAAAATACATTTCTGCCATTCGGGGACAACCATCAAGTCCAACACTGGCTCTCACTGTAAAGAAGCATGCTCCAGTTTGTCTAGTGCTAAAATGCTGTATTGATTTGCCTGGTAATGGCAGTCAAAATAGATCATGTTCAGCTTTTTTTTCTTTTTATCCTGCCCGTGATCACTAGTTACATCATCACATATGTCCCTTTAATCCATGGATTTGTACTCAAGCCGCTCTCAAATGGCCAGTCTCGCTTGATCCTTAAAATGCTCAATGTAACTGTGATGTTGCTTATCTATGTAGTGTATGTCCTCCAAAAGTGTGGTTACATGTATGATTTTATTATTAATTATAACTATAATGTTTTAGTGAGTTACTAGATTCATCTGAACTACTCTTAGTCATGCATTGATTGGGCTATTGGGTTATTTTATCTGTATGTAGACAGGGACAAGTGTTATCTGACCAACCTGAACCACACGTTTTGACAAAACTTCATAAAGATAAGTGGATCTTGAAGCGGATCCTGTCTCATGAATTTCAGAGGCCGTGATTGACAGGCGCCAACCAATCAGATAGATGCATGTAAAAAAGGGGAAAAACAACATGAAATATTGAGAATCTGCAGATTTTTTACAGAATTAACAATCAAAGCACAAAATTGTTATTTATTTCAGGTATTGGAAGTTTATATATTTTGTTTTAAATGTTACTATTTTCCAGTTCCAGTCCCTTCTGGATTCAAAGAGAAAGAGAATGATTCAAAGAGACAAGTACAAGAGTGGTCTGGTTTTGGGACAAAGACAATTTGAATTTAGCACACTCAGACTTCTCTATGCATGTAAACTCAGTGAATGACTAGCAGTAGTTGTGGGTTGTTTTTGTGCTCTGTTTTTCCTACATGTTTAGACTTGGCGTTTGGCTCCTTGTCTCTCCTGTGGTGGTGGGAGCAGCTGTCTGTCCAGGCCGCGGTCAGACAGGCTGCTGCTGCCCTGTAGAATGTGTTTACGGAGCGTTCACCCCTCACAGCGGGACAGGGACGACATGAGGCTGCTCCTTATGGCTTGCATTTTCCACCGGCCACTGTGTGTAGTTATTATACAGGGGACCAGGGGCAGCTCTGGAAAGACTTAGCCAGGGCTGCTTTGGGATGATTTAAAGACAGTTTATGCATGTTTTTACTAGTACTGTCACAAGATCAAAATATATAAATTATTGGATCATAACGAAACATTTTATATCACAGTGAGTGATTGGAAAAACACATTTTTTTCATACAACACAAAGTGATTTTCATAGCAAATAATATTAAAGGTGAGCTTTAAGTGATGTTATAATGTTCTTACCTCATCAAAAACATACCTGGAGTTGTGCTTTGATTCATTCACACATGTTAAAGTAACCCTTTATTATTAGTCTGTCTACATCTCCAAAGCTCAAAATGCTCTGTTCCACCTTGTGCTGTCATGAAGTGGTGGTTTTCAAGTTAACAACTTTTACCTTTACCTTTAGTTCAATTTAGAGATTGGCAATTGCAGGGGTTAACTTATCTAAATGATTCTAGTGAAGGTGTATGGAATTTAAAAACACAGTGGAACCACATGACATCACAAGGTGGAACAAAGTGGAACAAATCACATCTCCAGGTACATTTGTGATGAGGAAACAACATTGTAGCAGAGATCAGAAAATAGTGTAATATGTAATAACTAATAATACCATTCTAAAATTCCAGTGTATGATTTGTTTCACTATTGTACTTCTAATGAGCATCTAGTTTCAGTACTAGTTTTAGTGTTAATCAGTAGCTGGGTATTTAGGTTTTAGTTTACACATATAATATAACATAATATTGTTTTGTCATTTACATATTACACTGTTTTTTGTAAATAAATGTCTTGAGAAATATGTCAGATGTTTTATGCTAAATGCCTGCAGATGACATAAACCAGTTTACCTTATAAGTCATGATTCCCATGTCTGTGTGACTGTAGGAAAGGGCATCTGACATAAAAACTTCAGGTGCCAAATCACTGTTTTAAAAATGACTGTGGAAACTTTGCTCAAGCTTAAATTTTAATGTATTTCTTAGTAGTCATGGTCAAAGTCTCATCAATTCAATAGCTGTGGCTTAAACCCTCAGACTGAATACTTTCAGTTCAGAAGCCATAATCGATGATTTGTAACATTGCTATGTGTGGTGACTGTTTTTCAAAGCTCACTGGTAGTAAATGTACTCTGTGTGAGTAGAGCTACATATTTTTAACTGCTGTCATTCATTAGAATACTAATTACTAATTAGTTTGACATACATAAAATAACTTTATTAATCTTCATTGTGTGACAGGTGCATGGTGCATTTGAGCTCCTTTTCTGATTTCATTTCGTGATCAAACTTGGCTCTTTGAAGTACTCTTGTGTGTCTCTGGCTCGCTTCCACTTGAATAGACATGTAATCAGGTTCATGAGCCAAACCCTGATCAAAGGCTGCAGCTGCCAGCAATGTAAAGCTCCATACTACCCAAGATGCACTTTAATAACATAAACATAATAGTAAAGGAATCTATAGAGGGGGTCCAGTTATTTATTTATTTATTTATTTTTTTTATTTTTTTTTGGAAAAGTGAAAAGATAATTTGCAAATTAAAGATGCACTATGTAATTTTTTTCCCATCACCTGTTTGTTTTTATGGATAACTGCTCTGTCCCACAGTATGACATTAAACATATCTACTTTTTTCAATCAATCCTCTCCACAGATCTGGCCTGTAACTTGGTCTGGTTTGGTCTCCATACTGTGAAACTCTAGACAAATCAATAACATCTCCATGGAGAGAAACATTTGACAGACCCTATACCAGAAGAGTTACACAATGCACTTTTAACTAAATTATCATAAATATTTGGTCCTTGCTATGAATTTTAATGTCCACAGCAGCAGGTCAAATATTGGACAATGCTATCAGCTAAAAAAATCCTTATTGGACCATCCCTGAAGAAAAGTTTTTGTTTTTGTCTCACAGGTGCGGAGATGGATGCGGAACCCCAAAGTGAGTGTTGAGAAGGCCCAGGGGAAAGGTCTGCTGTACCCCTGCTCAAAGTGCCCCCTGTCTGATGAGCTCTGGTACACCCACTTCCCTTCTCCCTATGGGTGCTGCCACAGCTCCGGTCTGCAGGGTGGTCTCTACTATCACCCCGAGCCCACCTGTCACTGCTCCGCCTCCACCCAGACCAGCGTGGACAAGAGCAAGGGCTGTAAGGTAGGGCAAGATTGTTTTCAAATAAACTAATAGTTATGTTACGTGAAACAAATTTGCATAAAAGATTTTGCTCAGACTAAAGGCTGTATTAATTAGGTACAAGTAATGAGGAGGTTACACAAGTTCTTAAATAAGATAACAACTGTAGTCTGTTACATATTAAATTGCATAACCCATATCCAAATAAAGTCCAGCTGATGTGAAAAATAAAAGCATAAAAAAGGAATAGTGTTGATAAAACAAATTTGAGATAAATTCCCAACAGAAAAAAATTTAAGAATAAACTACATCTAGAAAATGTAATGATCAATCTCGACCAGTGTCAGCTTGCAGTTTCAAAAGCACACAAGCAAAAGCATTCCTTGAGCAATACACAAAAGGTTCATAATTTGTGTAAGTGCTGCATCTTTAAATTGTATATAGATTATTAAGTAACCGGCCAGTCTTTCCAAGTAAACATTTATTGCATATGGCCTCATTAAGACCGGGAGCCATCATAATCACTGGCAGAGAGAAAACCCCTCTCATGAGCTTATAATTTGTCTTACCTCTTTGCACTCAGCAAAAGAAGCAATGTGTGGTATGTCCAAACTCAAACATAGTTACATAAGGTACAATCTAGTACATACAGTTTACAGGCTTATATACACTGTTTAAAAACCTAAAGTGCATACTTGTTAAACCAAATCGTCAACTCTCGCGTGACACCCTGATATTACTGTTGTTTTGTTCCTCTTGGTTATGCAACTGCTGTAATAAGTACCTCTGTGCTGCATATCAATCACTGTTCTATCATCTGCTCGTGTGGCAAGTACAACACTGACTGTGAGTCATCCTACCACCCCTGCTTATAACACCACCACCACCACTACTACTACTACCACTACTACTACTATTACTACTACTACTGCTATTATTACTACCACCACTACTGCTGCTGCTGCTACTGCTACTATTACTACTACTGCTACTACTATTACTGCTGCTGCTACTACTACTACTACTATTACTACAGCTACTACTTCTACTGCTACTACTGCTGCTGCTACTACTATGACTACTACTACTACTACTACTACTACTACTACTGCTGCTACTACTGCTGCTGCTACTACTACTACTACTACTACTACTACTACTACTACTACTACTACTACTACCACTACTGCTGCTGCTACTACTGCTGCTACTACTACTACTACTACTACCACTACTACTACTACTACTACTGCTGCTATTACTGCTGCTACTACTACTACTGCTACTACTACTACTGCTACTACTACTACTACTACTACTACTACTATTAATTTCAAATGCTACCCACAAATAACAAAAAAGCATATCATGCAGGTGATGTGCCACTTCCCCAAGGTCATATAGTGAGTATAGTAAGTTTGTATTTCAGATGTACTTTATTGGATATATCTAATATCCAATAAAGTACATCTGAATTACTTAACCAAATCTAAAAGAGTATTACAACTTACATAGCAATAACAGTTTAATTATTTGTCTGTCCCTAGAAACTATGGCCAAAGGCTGGATACTCCCTGGAGATAGATTGTAGGAGATAGACTAAGTTGTTTTATTTTTTGATGATTTGTTCTCCTTGTTTTCTTGTCCTTGTTCTATTGGGACATGGGACTTATTTTCACTTGTCCTAACAGTAAGACAAACACAAAGTGTGTGCCATCGCTCCTGTCTGTTACTCCAAAATACTGACCAACTTTTCTTTGTTATCTCCTCATAGAACCCCATTCTAATGTGTTTCCCAGACCTTCTTTACGGCAACTTTTCCATAAGGTTTAATTTCACTCCGGCGTTCTTCTGGGCTATTCCTTTCTCACTCCATCTCTCTATCAATTCCACCTCATGCCCTCACAGCCAATAGATCTGTCACTTACGTCTCAGTGGAGATAACCACCGTGTGTGTGCGAGTGTGTGTGTAGATGTGTGAGTGAAATTAATGGCTATTGGGAAGGGGTGGGAGCGCAGAGAAGGGGGCTTGGCTGTGACTCATAGCTCCTTGTCCCTCCAGACCTGTGTAATAATTGCATGTGCATGTGTGTGCATACAGAGGCCACAAAACCGATGCAAGTGAATGATTGACAGTGAGCTATGTACGGGCTGCATGCGAATGACCTAAATAAGAACAAGGCATCTCCAGTTTGCACTATGTTGCCAAATATCTCAAACACTTACACGTCATGTTCTATTCACTCTGTACCATGCTCTTGTACAGTTTGTCCAAACATTTTACAAGAGAGGCCCTTCAAGTTAACATTTACAGTGTATGCATAAGGGACATGGTATTGCATTGAATGGAATGTTCCACAGTATGGTATTAAACATATCTATCTTCATGAAGTCAAGTAGATAACATTAACATATTTCCAATACCGTTTTTGATACAACAGCTTTAAGTATTTGCCTAAATAAGGAGTTGTCTTCTGTACCTCTGTGCTGCATACCTGACCGTTACCCATGCAGAAACTAAATATAGCGTTCATTTCTTTTAAGTAAAAATAAAATAACATAAAAACTGATTGCAATGTGTTATTTAACTGCTATTTATCTCTCAGGAAATTACAGAACAACTCTGTATAAATAAAAGTTCAAACATTCTGAGACTTTCTGGGTGAAATACTAGCAGTAACGGTATTATTGCATCAATTTATATGGCCATCCAGGATCTTGACTGAACCAATATCCAAAAAAAAAAAAAAAACCCAAATAAACAAAAATGAAAACAGTATCCAATAAGAGATGCATCCTTAACTATAAATTGTAGTAATTAATAAAGAAAGATAAAAAAAGATTAAATGCATGTAATGAGTAACATTGTTGGCCAGACAGATGAAAGTTACACAGGGCTCTTTGTTATTCTTACATTTGCCATCTGTTTTGTATCCCTCCTATTTCTGGCTGCACTGGCCAGTCAGAAAGCCCTTCAAATCTTCATATTTAATTATTTAGCTTGTTCCTTTCTTTGTTGTTTTGATTGCAAGGAACTTCTTTGTGCTAGTTAGGAAAAAAGTTTCATTGTAAATACTGTAAGTCCATCTTTCCTTAGCCTGTCTGACTTGTCTCAAAAACCCAAGCCAATCCAAAAGGCATACATTCTAGGGACACTGGGTTGCACTCGTCAGACATTACATCAACTACTTTTGCTGTATAGTCAAAAATGATCTTTCTGGCCTCTTGTCAACCGGAGGCGAAGACAGAACACAACTCAAAAGTTTCACTGTGTTACTTTAAAACACTCAAAACAAGACTTCTCCAAACCTCTGCCCATCAAAGTGAACCATGTCTGAAGCTGTCTAACAAGTGTCTATGACTTAATGTTGCAGTGGGCAGACGTTGTGAGGCACAAGTCACATTTTGGAGGCGTAGAGGAGGAGTGAAGGAGACATATGTGACAGACAGCGTAATGCTCAGAGTGCCCAAACAGAGGGACAGCTCCAAGACACGCGTCACGCTCCAACATGCTCTGTTTGATCCTACTACTCTCGGAGGGAATGAGGTGTTTTGTATTGCCGTGAGGGTCTCGAAATGTTGAGCCCTTTACTTTTTCTATTTCATGCATTATAAAAAGCGACAACCTGGGTCTCTGAGGGTTTGTTTGTGATGTCTGGAATGGGGTTGTGTAAGGTTTAGTGTCAGCGTCAGCAAGCGATGACTCGAAAATATCCACATTGCAATAGACTTCACAATATTTCAAGTATGATTGCTTGATTCTGAAAAATAATCACAGTCATGACTATCTGGGTTATAATTGAAAAAAAAAAACATTGTAAGAAATGTCAAGGAAAAGACAATGATTTATAAGTAACATGTTAAAAGCCCCTGAGAAGTGGGTTTCCTCCATTGGTAGGTAAGGCTGTATATGCTCATATTATTCAGAACAGAATGCATTTTAAAAGAGACATATTGTGCTTGAGCTTGCTATATAATTATCTATGATACCTGTGGATCATGATGTTATAATTTGTACATTTTAGATCACAATATTCATCTAAAACAACTCAATAAAAGAAACAAGTCCACTGACTTCCATGTTAGAAAATGGGCGGTGCCCAGTGGGAGCTGACGTCGCAGTAAACATCATCACAGAAGACTTGGCAACTCCAACTGATAAGCAGCAGGTCACACTAGCGAGTAGCAGATTTTTTTTCATTTGTGCCAAAACTAATCATATGTGTATCATCAATTAAGAAAATAAAACTGGATGATGAAGTAAGAGGAGGACAATGGGTGTTTGCCAATGGCAGTGAAAACAGAGTTGATCTGCAATATGCCGTTTGATTTAAAAAAGTGATTAAAGATCACTCCAAATACAACTTATACTTATAATGAAAATTGTCATAGCACTAATTTCAAGTATATTTTTAGTGTCTCAGAGATGAGTTAAAGCAACCCTCTGTTAACTCATATTCCCAGTGGACAAAGAGTATTGTAAATTCTGCATTCTCCATCATGTGTTAAGGACAATAATACTAGTATATGCAGAGTAACATGCATAATATTAATTATAATTCTTCCTCATCCACTGTCCGTGACATCTCGGTTACCTTCTTATTAACACTTTCACTGCGGCCTTTTCCTAATTAAAAAGCACTGCCACACTTAAATATGCAGGTTGCTTTAGTTTAGCATTGACCCTGTGATTTACATAGCCTTCACCCTTCCAGTGACTCCGACTCTAAATATAGTGCACGCTTTATGGAGCTGATGTTATATCACTATACCCCATCACACGCCATTTTACTACTACCGAATTCCTCCAAAGCTGATTACACCTCATAAAATAATGAGCGGAGGTGCAGGGGTGTGTGCTAATGAGGGTGAAACGCTGGTGATGGAGGACGGGATAAACAATTATAGATGGAGGGGGGAGAGAGGGAGGGGGCCAGCAGAGGAGCAAAGGGACACGGAGAGAGGGAGTGAGAAAGGTGAGGAGAGCTAAAGGACACTTTTATTGGACCGAGGAGGAAGAGGAGGAGGAGGAGGTGAGAGACGCTGCCCCACTGCCCGACCAGAAATCATAAGCTCATAAATCCCCTGAGTGAGGACGTCCTGTACTGCCCCATACACTGCCTCCTCACTCGTCCAAACTCACAGTCCTGCTTTTCTAATCTCTCACATCACACTTGTACTCTCTGAAGAACACTCTGAAAACATCACACCTACAATGTTACTTGTGCTTAAATGACGTCATGTGCACATCAAGTTTAGGAAGGATTTTGGATACAATAGGTTTATTATGAAAGTGGAAAGTGCATACATTTGAGCAATATGTTATGGTTTCAAACTAGACATTTGGTACAGAGGGTTTTTAAGTTTAAAATGAGACTGATTTTAGTTTTAAAGGTACACTATGTAACCAGTGGGGATATGAATCATTGTTTGTCTCCATAGAGATGTTATTGCTTTGCCTGTAATGTTCCATAGTATGTCATTGAGCTTATCTGTTTCAATTACAGATTCAGACTCGCTTCGCCACAGATCTAACCTGTAACTCAGTCTGGTGGTGCTGCAATAGACCAGTTTAATGTCATACTGTGAAATATTCCAGGCTAAGCAAGTGGTAGATGCTTCACCAGAAAGGTTACATATTGCACCTTTAAACTTGCACCTCAGCCAAAAAACACAGACCTCTCCCAAGGCCTTAGCCCCACCTAAGTTATAGATTTACAGTGCCAAGTTGTATAATAAAAGTAAATAATTGATCCTACACCCTGTTATTTCTTAGAATTATCAAATAAAAACTATTTTTTAATAACTGTTACTTAAGATAAGATTTGTGTTAGTTTTGCTTGTCAATGTCCCAGTTAAGTGACAACACATCATATTGCTATTCAGCTTAGTCACGATCCGCTTGTTTCATTTGTGTCAGATTCTAGATCACCTGATGCTGAGATCTTTCAGACTTTCACCCTAAAAAAAAACACCTGACTCCCTTTGTTCCGCTGTTGACTCTTTGAAAACCACTGAAGTGAGAGACCGAGTGGAGGATAGAGGGAGGAACAGGAAGTGAAGCAATGATGGAAAGATGACTGAAGAGAGGGAGAGGAGGAGGGAAGTGAAACATGAAGATGAGTGATTGTGATCAAGAAAGAGGAAGAGCAAACGCCTAGGCTCCACACTGATTAGATCTGCGAAACCGTCCGCCTTAATCCACAGGAATTCACTTGGATGCGAAAGGACTTACGTCATAGTGTCAGCGCCGGAGTTTCATTCAGTTAATGGTTAGCAGTGTCAGGTAAATCAAAAGCTTCATTATGCTGTGGCATCTTCTTAAACAGGTGATAGGCCACTGCAGAGGAGGCCAGACCCATGACAAATACACTGAAGAATGTGAGTCTATAATGATACTGATTCATACGAGTGACATACAAGGTGTTCTAACAAGAAAGCATCAAACTGTGCAACTCTTGGTAAGATGGAAGCAAGTGAACATCCTGTCCACTGTAATAGTAGTGATGTTACTTTGGTGACAAATAAATTGTTACTTGGGGCCCCCGAGAAGCATCTTCTACATTATGGGACAGAACACTCAAACCTCTAGTGCATTACAATAAAAGATTACTCAAATCTATCGAAATACAACTTTGAGTGAGCTAATTATGAGAGAAGACCGACGTGGATAAATGCTTAATTTTATATCTCCCATAACTTATAAATAATATTTGTATGATTCAGCATCTATAGTGATTAGTGCAGTGCTGACAGTATTGCCACAGAACACTATATTTACCCACTCTTCTTTCCTCTGGCCAAGTGTTGTTTTTGGTTCTCAACAGTAAGAAAACAGTGTCACTTTGATCTTTGCTCCTTGACGTCAGCTGATCTGTGAGACGATGGAGTTACAGTCTCCCAGGAGCACGAGGTCACTGGCTGCCAGGGCTGACGCTTTACAGCTCTGACACTCATAAACTAATGGCTCCATTTGACCCTAAACTGGAACAGACCGGACGATTTAGAGCTATAAAATTATTCAAGTCAGAGGCTGAATCATCTAATCTGGTGCAGAAGTGGAGGGCATTTATGTAAGTGTAATAAATTCAGTGGAGTCGACCTGTCAATATTGACGTTAGAGCGTGAGTCATGTGTTGTTAAAAATACTTTAATATACGAATATAAAATGTCAGTGTCAAAAGTGTCCTGAGCTCATTAAAAACAAAACAGAGATTCAAAAAGGACAAAATCAAGTCATCGTTGTCTGTCCTTCAAGCTTTCATCTGCCTGCTACTGCCACCTCAGCTACCTGCTTCTCTTCAACACCACCAGAGTCTTGGCCCCTGGGGTTATTTCACTAAACATTTCAGTAAAGCAATCTCCTTCCTACACCACTAATGGGACACTAGTTGGTCTTGCTTATATTACGTGAGGAATTTAAACTCGTTAGACACATTCACACTATGCAATGGCTGTTCACAGAGGCTACACGACCAAAGTTTGAGTGAATATCAGGAGGAACGTTGAAAACATCAGTTACTGAAGTATAAAATTATAAAATAAAAGTTGACTGACAAAAGCTTAACATCATGCACGCTCTCTCCGTTCATCGGCGTGATTTCCAACTGGAGTTTGCTGTTAATACACAAAGAGGAGAACTCACACTGAATCTGAGTTTTCAAAAACATCAGACACAGCTTAATATCATTTGCAGCTTATTTTTGGTTGAAGTTTAATCATTGTTCCTGTTTCACTGTGAGACTTATGGCCCCCTTTTGAGATGTGACTCTATATTTTCCCCATGATCAGAAATCTTTCACCGCAAATAGCCAAAATAGTGCAATGGACACCCGGCTTAGTCATGAAGTCAGATGAGACCACTGACCATAACTGAACTGGATGTCATTTTGAGTGAGGAGAAGTTGGATTGTTAACTGCCCCATGTTTCTAATGGTGGCTGTCCTCACTTGGCTCACAGATTACACAGCTCTTCTAAGACATCACTTTAAATCCTGTCGCTGTGAGCTACATTACTGTCCAAAAGGGCTTTCGGCTCAGATTGGGAATAAAAGAGACTTAAGAAAACCAACCCATACAGCCCAATTATATTTTGGACAAAGGGAGAGAGAGGGAGTAGAGTCCAAATCCTCTCTTCAGTTTAATGGCATGTCATACTGTATCCTGCTATCTGGACTCTTTGAATGGTGTATTATTAAATGAGCCACAATACAGAAACTCTTGGTATTCTACAGGCTGTGCTGACTAATGCATCCACACAGTCTTTTAGATGTGTCTGGCCCATCTCCAGATCCTGGTGGGAGAGCAGATGGTTAGAAACAAAATTAATCTATTCAATTTTTCTGATCCTTTGAAAATCTAAACAATTTTATGTGCTAAACCTTCATGAAATTAAAAATAACTGTTGTGCTTTTGTACAACTCCAACTTAACAGCTTGTTTACCATTCACTGCTATTTGAAGAGAGATTACTGACTATAGATATTGTAGCCTTTGCATATGTTCAATATGACAGAATACTTATATGTCTCCATGTCCGATGATGCTACCTGGCCAACTTGCCGGACAGATCTGTGGAGAGGCGACCCTGCTCTCAGTAAGAGACCAGTCCACCATGAGAAACGTTATGTAGTGTATTTTTAATGGTCCTATGATACACAAAATTGACTCTTGTGAGCTATAAGGCATGTTATAATGGTGTTTCCTCACCAAAAACATACCAGGAGTTGTGTTTTATTTAATTCACACATGTTTGAGTAACACTTTATAATTAGTATGTCTACATCTCTAAAGTTCAAAATGTTCTGGTCCACCTTGTGATGCCGTGAACCAATAGTTTTCAGTTTAACGCTTATACTTTTTACCTTTTATTAAGTTAAGATTGGCAATACCAGGGTTAAAATTATACAAATGAATCGAGTTTGTCGAGTGTGTCGAGTTTAAAAACATAGTGGAGCACTTCCTGTATTACCACATGACATCACAAGGTGTTGTTTGAGAGTAGAACTCAGCCTATAAATATGCAGGGTTGGTGTGTTAAGCTTGTGTGAATGAAACAAAACACAACTCCAGATATGTTTGTGATGAGGAAACAACATGATAACAGATCAGAAAATAGCCCTTTAACTATTTTGAGTTATGATTCCGGTAATTTTCAACTCTTTGCTACAGTTCTTCCAATGACTAAAACCTTCTGTAAAATAGGGCTAATCTACTGCTGTTCTGCACAAAGCAGTGGAAAACCGCTAATCTGCCTCTATTTTTAATCTTTTGTTACAACGCCAACAGCTCTGACAGTGTAAGAATGCAACATGGGCTAATAAACTCCTCACAGGTTTTCTCATTAGATTTGTGTGCATGTTTTTCAATGTGTCTGTTCCCACTCAGGAGGACTATAACAGTTTCTTCTGCCAGAGAAACCAAAAGGAAATAAGCACCTTCTACATTGGCAAAATACGAGGTGTGATGTATAAATTGCCTCTCTCACACCATAACAAGCTGAGGATAAATAATGGGGAAGTCGGGTAATATAATATGTGTCTATTTGGTTATAAAAACTAATATTATTCTTCCAATAACTTGGGGAGAGGTGTTCACGAGAAACACTAGAGAATATAAACAACGCTGTCTATTGAAGTTGGCTCAGAAAGTGCAAGCCTGTCCCATTGCATTTGGAGTTACTTCTACCCTGTGAATCCATATACTGATCCTCATTATTCTAGTGCTACTGCAGGCCGTTACCATGACATTGCAGTACCTGGAGGTCCCATTCACATTCAGCCTCTCGGTTCAGCTGTGCAGTGAGCTCGAGAAAATCCCTTACGACTGGACTTTAGCTGGCCCATCCCGCATCACACAATGTCCTGACTCATAGCATTAGCGCATTCAGTCGTACACAGTGAGAAGATGGGCAGCCAGAAACTATTAGCATGTATTAGCATAACTGTGGAAGAAATTAAAATATAAAGGAATTTTAAGGCTTTTAGCTCAGCTGTAAACAACAAGGCAAGGATGAAATGATTAGTTATATTGTCAGTTTTGTGCTGGATTCAAACACTTTTTCATGTCAGCAAATTAAATAAAATACCTAAACTTTGTTACTTTGTTATTTTTCTTCTTGGTCTAGAAATGTAAGCTTTCAATTTTGTTACAAGACTAAACTGTAGTTGGATTTTGTTAAAATATTAAAGGGCATATTATACTATTTTCTGAACTATGGTCTAATGTTGTTTCCTCATCACAAACAGACCTGGAGTTGTGTTTTGTTTCATTCACACCTGTTTAACGCACAAACCCTGCAGACTTCTTCTCTCAAACAGAAAACACTGTTCCACCTTGTGATGTCATGTAGTGAGGTTGGTGTGTCTGAAACCCCATGCATCTTCACTAAAGGTAGCAAAGGTAAAAGGTAGCTGTTAAATTGAAAACTATCGCTTCATGACATCACATTTTGAGCTTTGGACATGAAACAGATTAATAATGCAGGATTACTCAAACATGTGTAAATGAAACAAAACAAAACAAAGTCCAAGTATGTTTTTAAGGAGGTAACATTCTAACTTAGCTTAACACTCATGAAAGTAGATTTTTTGTAATATATTATCCACTGATTTCATTGTGGGTGTCTTTATTGCTCAAAAATGTCTTTAAAAACATGTATTCTTGTATTTTTACTATGAGCATACTCGCTTCTCCACAGTTCTGCCTTGTAATTTGGCCTGGTGGCATACTCACTTGTCTCCATGAAGATATATACGTTTAATGCCATTCTGTGTAACATTTCAGGCAAAGAAATAACATCTCCATGAAGACAAGAAGGTTTCGGACCGTCCAACAGAACAGTGACATAAGGCACCTTTAAGTTTTCATCAGCACCTTCCTAATCTGCTGGTGGATCATGTTTTCCAGCTCTAGACCAAAAGTCGATATGAAAATCCTGCTCCTCTCTTTGAACTCTATTTCAGAAGCCTAATCTCCCATGAGACACTGGTGCAGCTAAACCTTTACCGCTATGGCCATTTGGATTCCAATTCACCCCGAGCTCATTTATTTCAGGCCAGCAACTTTAAATTAGGGGTAAAGGAAAGGAGAAGAACACAGGGCTCCATTTTAATAAGCAAGTCCTCTTTCCAACTGAGAATACATTAGCTTGTGTAAGACTGTATTGCTCCCCTATTGTTTTGGTTCTGTTTTCTTGTTATGTCTTGTTATAATGACTAAGCCTGGATTTCATCAACGGAACAAGTTCATACTCATTTTTTCCACAGTTCAGAGAATAGTATCACTGCCTAAAACATAAACATAGTATAACACATATCATTTACTTCTTTTGGTATTATCGGTAATGCTGTGAGCAGTGACCGGTAAGTTGTATAAGATTAGCTTCATGTTTGTTTTCAGCACACAAAAGACTGAAAACTGAACTGTTGTCAGTGTGTGTGACCACAGAGGCTCCAAACACTTCCAGTTGCTTGTTTTGCATGACATTACTCTGACCAAAAAGGCAAGTCCAGTTATTATTTTAGATCACATTCTAATTCTCCAGCTGTTCTTGAACTTTGACTTGTAACTTTGTAATTTCCCCACTGTGGAACAAATAAAAGTTTAACTGAAGGTTTGTCTTAACCTTTTTGATGAAGGGCATGCCACTTGCTTGTGTTCGTCTTAACTATTTCCATGGAGACACCAAGTTACAGGTCAGATCCGGTGGAGAGGAGATCCTGCTCACCGTAAGAATATGTGTGTTTTTAGCAATAAAAATTCTTAACTGAATACACAAGAGTATGTTTAATACCATATTGTGTTACATTTCATCCCGAGCAATAACATCCTCATGGAGACAAGCAGGTGGTGTAAGCCAGAAAAGTTACCGCACCTCTAAGTTACCCTTGACCATTCTGCATGTGCATTGCTGTTACTAATCTTTACTGCAGCTAGTTCTCATTAACTCTAATAATATTAACTATAAATGTGGTACTTCCCTGGACTCTATTCTCACGGTGGACTTTAGATGACACAGATTTAGATTTATAACCTACGTATCAATGTCACAGTTTTTTAGGTTAGGTAATTATTATCTTAAGAATACAAAAGTGCTTAGCTGTGACTAGCATAAGGGGAAGTCGATAAATTAAATCCCCATGTGCCATGTATTTCCTGAGTTATGGCCCTGTGGGAGACAGCTGCGCACATCCTGCATAAGCCCATGAGCACAAGAACGTCCCTGGACAATATTACATCCTGACTTCTGAGGCTGAGACTATCTGAGTGAGAGTTATGTAACCTAAATAATACCAACCCATGCTCTCCTTAGAGGTCACCACATAACCAGGATATAGGACAGAGAGGGAGTTTGAAGAAGAAGGTTAAAACTGCAGTACATGTATGTCAGTGATGGGAAGAATACTTTGAAAATGTATTTAGTTGCAGAATACTTGCATGAAGAAGTATTGAGCATCTAATTAGAGTACATTACATTGCATTCTATAGTGTAAAAACATGGGGTTTATCAGCTTTATGTTTGTCCATTAGTTCGACAATTCTGAGGAATAAAGTCCACCACAGAGATGGACAGAACAGTAAACTGCGATAAAGTGCAAGATAAACATTACAGTAAGAGTTCATTTCATACATGGATGTTTGAGATGTTACGCAAACTACTGTATTTACGATCTATACATGTACATAAACACAGTTATCACATGTGCTACTCTTCAGTGTGTGGAATATAGTCTTTTAACTACAGTCAATTGATAGATAGCGCATCCTTGTCTCATCCATATTGTTCAAAGTCTTTAAAAAACTCTTTCATTAACTTTTTTTTTTCTTGTCTGCTTTTGTTTGTTTCCTCATGTACTCTTTGAGTATCTTGAAAAGCTCTATACAAGTGTTATGTATTATTATTATTATTATTATTATTAAAATTATATATGAAATAACAGTCATTTTCCTTTGTAGAGATTTTGCAAGTAAAATAATAACAGCAATGCATTTAGTATAAGTGGAATGTAACAAAGTAAAAGTATTTTTGAATAGGACTGAAAAGTAAAAGTATTTTTTATTATAGTTTGAGATGAGCTGAAAAGGCTGAGGGTTTATTTTTAGCACATTCGTAGTTTGAGGAAACAAAATACATATATATCCAAATATAAATAAAAACAGCTAGGTAAAAATGATTTATTTTATGTAAATAAATATTAAATTCAGCACCAGTCTATCAAAATCACTACATTTGAAGCTTTATTAGATATCAAAAACTGAAATACTTCTACTTACATTACATACAGTATATTTTTAAACAGATACTTTTACTTAAGCAGATTTTTTTTTTTTACTTTGTTTATTTGTTTAATTTTTTTGCTCTAGTATCCTCTAGTATACTTTTACTTAGATAACAAAATTGAGTACTTCTTTCACAACTGTAATAAGAACATTAATCTCCCTACATTTGCATTGTACCAATAGATTTACATCCACATAATTATAAACAATAGACAGTGTAATGACCGACTGTTACCCCTTTTTATTTAAGACCTACAGCACTTGTTTATGTCCATTCTGTCTATCCGGCACTTGGTTTAATTATAGCCAGGGGGAAGATTTCTTTTTGCAGAGTTGCAGAATTAAAACTACATCTATCACTTACAATGTTCCTTAAGCCAAACAGCAGCAATACAGCGGGGATGGGGGTATCTAGCCCTGATATGAACCGATAAGACCTGAATGTGTGCAGCGAGTGTGTTGGCCAAGGACACCATTTAAACTTACATAACTGCCATTCTGGGTCAGCGACACAGCCGTCCAGCCAAATCAGCTTCCTCAACAAGTACGCAGCCCCTGACCTTTTCTTCCATTATTCACGCTTAATGCACTTTCCTATTCTTAAGACGATATCACTTTTAAGGTGTGCAGTGGCAGGGTTCTCTTTTTGAGTGGAAAGATGTGTGTAATTTAAGAGAAATGGTATTTAAAGGTGCACTATGTAATTTTCCGAGTTGGGGGGGTAGAGCTAGCTTTGCCTGCAATATTCCACAGTATAGCATTAAACATATCTAAAGTGCATTTGTTCAATTACTGGTGTTTTATAGCTTAAAAATACATATAACACCATGCATTCTTACTGCAAGTGGGGTCAAATTCTCCACAGATATGACTTGTAATTCTGCTTGGTAGCACCTCCTGCCTGTCTCCATGGAGATACACAACTTTAGTTTCATACTGTAGAACAAGCAAAGAACAGGCAAAGAAATAACATCTTCATGGAAACAATCAAATGGCAGCCCCTCCAACAGAAAAGTTACACAGTGCACCTTTAAGAATAACAATGATCAAATCTCAAATGTTCCAATTATTTATGTAATTCCTAGATAACTTAATATACTCTTAATTATATTTGGTTTTATTGTGTATAAAACCTGCTCACTGTAATTTAGACCTCATGTCATAACTTTATAATATTACTGTATTTAGTGTAGCATTCAAGCAAATGTGAGTGTTTCTGTATGTGTTTTAAAATGTGCACATTGAATGGACTCAAATGAACTACTCAAATTTAAGTACGACAATCTTGTTATTGTTCAAACCAATCATGCATTATCTTAATCACAATTGTTCAGCCCTAGTTCTTTCACATTAAATGAAGATTTGGTTGAAATCCTTTGAGGCTTGGTCCAGCTTTTACATAACAAGGGATTACTGCTAAATCCTCAAATGTCCTCACGACACTTGAAAATTTAACCCCTTACAAGCCCATGTCAAACTATCTCACTGATTTAGATGCAATAGGATTAATTAATTTGTCTTAAAATGTAATCTGTATCATAATTTATTTGCATGTTTCCAGGTGAGAAAGTGGAAGATGCTGTCACGGCACCACAGTGATAAGCAGAGGGAGATAGAGCCGGACCTCCACTTGGGGGGCTGTCAGGCCTGGGGGGTCCACACTGGGCCCCTCCTGGCCAGTCCTGTGATGCTGGAGTGCTCCATCTGCAGTGGTCCCTACATCAGCTATGCCCTGGAAGACACCTGGCAGCCACGGCAACGCACACAGGTCAGGCAATTCAAACTCAGCCAGTATATTTTATAAACTCTGTATTGTTCATACCGTCACTGACAGCACACTGATGTAGTTTGTGGACAAAATGTGACTATTATTAAAGGTGTACAATGTAACATTTCTGTTGGAGGGTTTGCCATCTCCTTGTCTCAATGATGATGTTGCTTTGCCTGGAAATGTTCGACTGTATGTAACAATGTATGTTTTTCAACTTTTTTGAGTAAACACCTGTAATAAGGCAAAGTGCAAGATGGACATGTTTAATGCAGTAACATCTTCGAACGTCTAGAAAAGTTACATAGTACATCTTTAAATTATAGCCAAATTGGTTGGTAGTTAGTGTTTCAATAGTTGTTAAGCATGTGTGAAGAGTCATAAAGTAGAAAATTTAATTAATTATTACACTCAATCTTTGCCCAAAACATTAGTTAACAAGTGATTTATTCATTGAGACACAGCATTTCCCCTGTGCTCTGTGGAAAGTTGTGTAATTACATTGAAGCCAAAAGTTTGTAAGTTCCCTTTTAATTTAAGTCACTGACAGCACCTTAAAAGTTTTCATTACTTATAGACTCTGACTCTGGCAAAGCTATATCTCCCAGTTGCAAAGCTCCAACTTTGTGTCTTTTTGGTGTAAGTAAAAAAAAAAAAAAAAACCTTTGATGAAATATTAATGAAAAGAAAAGCCTGAATCCCCATCACCATGGCGACGCCCCATCTCTCCAGTGAATCTGTAAACAAAGTTGAAAAGGGAAGTCAGAGAAAGACACGAAGAGACAGACATCGGGCTAATTCAGAGGGAATGGACAATGCACAGGGTGCAGCCATGGATGAATAAACAGCCATGTCGACAGAATTAGCAGTATCCTTCTTCAGTCCTGGTTTAGTTTGATTGTGTCTTAGCAAAGACCAGGTTTAGTTCACATTCAGGTATGTTTCAATACTGGCTCAGCCCTGGCTAATCCTCCTTTATGAGCAGTCCTGTTCTAGTTTATACCTGGCTTCAAATACAGTTCCACTGGAGCTTTATTGTTTATATTTCAATGACACTTTGTAATAACTACACTTTAATATCCTAAATAAAACATGAAGAATTCAATCGTAATGAACAAATAGCGTATTAAGAATGTTTCAGGCTTAGTAACTACTCATACTTACCACTAACTTGCTTAATCCCTTAATTAAAGGATATTTTGGCTGTGTTCTTCTCTCAAACTGAACACAACTCCATGTATGTTTTTGATGACATAACATTATACATGGCTTAAAACTCACAAGAGTCAATTTTGTGTAATATAGGACCTTTAACAAGCTATTAATAAACATAATTAATAATGAAGAAATTGTCTTTGTTCATGGTGGTGGTTCAAGATGGTATTAAGGTGTAGTTATTTTAAAGTGGTACCAATATTTCTCATAGCTTATGTACTTTATCAAGCCACTTCAAAGAGATTGTTAAGTGATTATGCAGTATCATTTAAACTCTCACTCACACAAGTTCACACATGCATCAGCACAACAAAAAACACCCCAGAGGAAGTCTCAAAATGTGCAAGAAGTTTTCAGAGTGGAGACACAAACTAGGCTAGGGTTGAGTAGCACAGATACACACGACTTTGACAGTGAGACTGACACTCAGCTTCACCAAACAGTCAAATCTGACATAGCGCTGGGGTGTCATGGGACTTTGGTGAAATCCATATGACAGGAAGACTTTTTAAAGCTGTCAGAATTTGTTTATTTTTGGATAAAAGATGGACTTAGCATAATAGCAGTAAAGGTTTGCAAAGATATTGTTAATAAGCCAACCTAGATTTGGGTCTTTTGTTTAGTTGACATGACTAGGTTCAGCTACAGTTACATAGACAAAGAGTAGCCCAGACCAACTGGGAGGAACCTACAGTACACATTGTCTACTGAAAGTAAAAGTAGCCGGACTAGTTCGCATTAAATCATTTTCAGTTCTAAGCTCTATGCCACTTTCTTGTAGCTACATCCATACTTTTGCTGTCAGATCATTTCATTATTGGCCAAGCTGTTAGATGCAGTGCTCAAGTTATTCATGTCAGATTCCACTGCACACTCAAACATTTTTGAAGAGAGAGGACCCAAACTGATGTCGCCTGGCTTATTTTATGCTCTCTCTTTGTGGATAATTACATATGTCAATGGAGCAAAGGTTTAGCTGAGTCCACTGCTGATTAAGATCACTTTCAATCTGCACTAGAGGCTCACTGCTGCACTGAAATCCTCTGGTCTTTATTAGAAACAGGGCTTTTCTTCCCTCTTTATCTATGTGCCCGGACAGATTGAATGCCACCTCACCCTGGAAACCAAGGCCTCATTAAAACACATCATAGGGAGCTAAGTAAGGAAGTAGGGCATTCACATTCACTAGGGCATTTCCAGTATAAGGGGGTAGCGGTTCACTGGGGTCAGGGGCTGTAGTGGGGTATATTCTCAAAAGAAACTATCCAAAGTTTGGTTTTGCAAGCAACTGGTGATTTAATATTTTCACTATTAACACAGTGTATTTCTCCCCCAGGCGATGGACCTGTACTACCACAATGACTCAGAGCCTGACAACTACTGTTGCCCCGGCGACAACAGTAAGTCAACGCCCAGTAACCTTGTTTTTCTATTTCTCAACTTCCTTCTTCCCATCCATTTTTATATGGAATACATTATTATGGTTACCTTTACAACTTATTTTCTTCTTGATGAATGAATACTGTGAAACAATAGCAGTTTTGGCGATGTAGGACTGCTCATTATTAACATTTGTGTATTTTTCCCCACATTCAGTCTTTCATTTAATACTTTTATCTCTGTTCTTCTTTCTGCCCTTTTCACCTTACATCACAAGGCTGTAATCCCACCCTAAGCTTGGATAATAACTGTTGTTGCTCATAAACCAAAATTACTATTTGCACTTTACATGAGGCAGCAAAACAGCCTTTTACAGGCACAAAACATGGCTCTGGCCTTGTGTTAGCCATATACTGTCATGACTGCAGGCTTCATACATGTACAGAGAGGGAGCCAGTGGGGGAGAGTTCACTGTTGTTTTATAGCTGCTGACTGGAACAGAGCACTTATATTACCGTCTTGCGTTTTTATTTGTGCCACTGCAGAGTTCAAAGTCTGCAATCTGTCACGTTTGGGAATGCAGCCAAAGAAGCTACAATGTCTATGTTGCAAGTTTAGCAGCAGTCTTTACATTCCTTATGTAAAACGAGGACATCGTGTGATAGTTTAGTTTAGAAAGCATTGCATTCCTGAAGGTTTCTCACACTGCCAAGTGTACAGGTGCACTCAGCTAATTGTTGGCTTTTTCGGGTGCAACATTTCAAGCAGTTGTAATTAGCTAAAACTGTAATTTTAACAGTTTTGAGAGTCAAAAACTGGCAGAGTGCAGAGTTTATGCAAGCATTCAAAAATATTTACTATCAAGAATCACTGCTCATCATTTTTATTGTATTTACACTGGAAAATTCTAGATGAGTGTAAACTACTTAAATTAAAAACTATTTACTTTATTGAAGGAGATTGGACTTGACAAGAAAAATTATCGACCAGTGGAGTAAGTTATAAGTATGAAAAGTCTTGTTCCATTGGTAGATCATTTTACCTGTCATGTGAAATGTTAAATCAAGATTACATTTTTAGTCATTTTAACTTGGTAATATTTTAGTTTTTGCTGTGTAAAAGGACCATGCTGCTACTCTGTACTTACTTTTGACTATTACTACAACTAGTACTTACCACCACTACTATTGCTACACTGCTGTTACAACTACTACTCTTATGCAAATATATGTTAATTATCTATGTAATCTATTATATTGTAGAAAGGATCCATCATACTTAGAACCACATAAACAGTACAAATAATCAGTAATAGACAATTTTACACATTTACCATCTTAATTTTATATTACAAATATACATGGACCGTGCAGAGATCCTAACTTATTATAATTAGATAACGCAATCTATTTTGATGTTGATTCAAGTATCAACTATAAACCACTAAACCCCACCAACTGCACAATTGTGTATTTCCACCATGTCAACAGCTTCAGATAAAGCTCCGTTGCTCCATGTTTTTCTGAGTGTCCTCAAACTTTACTCTTTTGTCCTGTGTGACGCAACTCTGGATAAGCCCTTTCTTCAGCGCCACCATATCCCTTTATTCTTGTGGGGTTAGTGACGCACTGATCACCTGTGCCAGCCTGTCCTCCATCCGAACCTCCCACACTCTTTCAACAAACAGGACAGGAGTTATACCAACTAGACAGTATAAGTTGACTTAATGGACATTTTTATTGAAATGGTGGAGAGTGTGAGAGTCACGCAATACACAAACAATGAAACTTGAGTCACTGGCACAAATCAGAACATTAGTTAATATTTAAGCTTGATAGATTTATAGATTTTCCACATTTCTGCATTCCATTTTGTGTTTTTCTTTCCTCATTGCCATTTTATTTCATATTTCCCACTAACTACGATCCAAAATTGCAGCCCTCTTGAATAATTAAACATATTCTTAATTGTTAAATGGCTCATGTTAAGCTATTTTGTTTTCTGTTATATTATCTGTTATAATGTTTTAATATTATCTGTTATAATGTTTATGCATCAAAAACCTACCTGGAGTTGCGTTTTGTTTCTTTCACACCTGTTTAACACACAGACCCCCCAAGCTGTGTTCTTCTCCCAAACTGAAAACACCCTGTTCCACTTGTAATGTCATGTGGCAATACAGGAAGTGCTCCACCTAGTTTTTAAATGCCTTTCACCTCTAAAATCACTTTGATACTCTCAGCCCTGGAATGACATCACAAGTTGGAACAGAACATTTTAATCTTTGGAGATGCAGATAGCCTAGTGATATAGGATTACTCAAACATGTGTGAATGAAACAAAACAACAAAATAAAACAACAACAAGTATGCTTCTGATGAGGAAACAACATTCGACATGGTTAAACCATGCTCATAAGAGTCAGTTTAGCATAATATAGGACCTTTAAGTTCTCTTTTATTGAATGGAAAGCATTTATTAAGTGTACATATTGTACTACATGTAGTTTTCTCTCTTTGTACTTGCCTTATGGCTCGTTGTCATTTGAGTATACAGCAACTGAGCAAGGAACTTTTCAATCACATGGTGTACTTAACTGCAGTTGTTTATGTATGACCAGGGCAAGTGAAGGCAAGTCTGGAGCTGTACTTTTGGATACAAATTCAGTTTTACCACGGCAAAGGTGACTTAGTAAGGCATAAAATATTTCACACACACAAGCACAAAAAGCACAAAATGTTCTGTCTGTATGAAGGGACATTCTGTATTACGCAATAACTTAAGTAGCCTCCAAGAGTACCCTGGTGAATTTGGTAAACAAAACTTAGAAACTAGGGCAGAACCAGCTCAAAACAAGGGAGTTTTTAACCATGTCTTCAAATGAGGTCAACCATACCCCTGCCCTATAATTAACAAGAGCCCACATAATGAGTTAGGGCCCCTTGGTTGTTTGGGACCCTTAAAACAGGGAACACCATGTATGCAAACACATATACAAACATACTGGCTGGTGTATAGGCACACTATAAAAGCCTGGCTGTCCCTGTGAATGGGTAAGAGCTTTATGTAACTGTGTCACTTGGTTCCTCACCAGTGCTCATTCGCATTCACTACCAGACAAACTGAATCAGCTATGACCACAAATAAAATAAACCCCTCATTCCGGTCGTAAATGGGCAAAATAAAATATTAAAGTCCAAACTGTGGTTCAGAGACCAGTCATGGCACGAAATACAAATTAAAGTCTCCAAGCTTCACTCGTAAACCATCTGACAACATTTTACAAGCCCCAGAAGCAACAAAACTTCAGATCTGCTACAGCCTGATCAAATCATATATTTTCTATTCTAAAATACACTACTGAATGTACAAAGGGATGGCCTTAGACTTCAATCTCTCACACAATAATTTAACTAAAACAAACAGACCTGGAAATTTACCAATGAGGCTGTAAATCATGACCTTCAAGACAGCTGTAATAAAATGTTTACATTGTGTGAATAGGTGTGGGAGTTTTCCATTCACCTAATGGCCAAACTGCATATTTAGTTAACCTTAGCTTTCATTAGCCTTTTTCTTTTACAATTTCTGTCATTAAATTTGTCAAATTAAGATTCATGTAAACATCATAATGTAATCAATTGCCCTGGTTTTCCACAAATTCTATTATATAGGCCAATACCTTACCTCATTTGACAAGATTATTTTATAGAAGTTATTCAAATGCCCAACAAACATTTTCAAATTCTGATTAAAGAGCTGTTTTCTGATCATTGCTATAATGTTTCCTCATCAAAAACATGCCCAAAGTTGTGTTTCGTTTCATTCACACCTGTTTAACACACAGACCCTGCATATTTAGACAAAGTTCTTCTCTCAGACAGAAAACATCCTTTTCCACCTTATGATGTCATTTGATAATACAAGAAGTGCTTCTTTGTGTTTTTAAACTCCATACACCTTCGCTAGAATCACTGGAATGATACAGAACTAAAGGTAAAAGGAGCTGCTAAGTTGAAAACTTCTACTACATGACATCACAAGGTGGAAGAGAGCATTTTGAGCTTTGGAGATGTAGACAGACTAATAATAAAGAATTACTCAAACATTTGTGAATGAAACAAAACAAAAGTCCAGGTGTTTTTGAGGAGGTAACTACATTCTAACATGGCTAAATGCTCACAGGAGTAAATTTTGTGTAATACAGGACTTTTACTATAATAACTGAACTGAATTATATAAAGGCCTATGTAACAACAGCACTGGAACACAGACCCTGGCCTCTTCCTCCCTTTGAGGATGAGTGTTCCCAACAGCATATAACTATAGGCTGGCCTTGGCACCGGAGACTGTGCCACTAGACCGTTACATAATTCATTAGTGGGTGACACACACAATACAAACAAACACACTTCTTGAGTTCAGTGGAGGCCTTTCCAGTCACCAGCCTGTGTAAATGCCAATGAGGAGAGAGGGCCAGAGAGGAAAATCACTGAGTGCACTCATTGTTAACACTGGTGGACTGATCCCATTGGTTTGCCTGTCTTCCGCTGTGCTGCTCCTCTCTCAGCACCTCGCACTCATTTGAGCAGAGATGCACACGCTAGTGGATCACCGGCTTCATCTCGAAGGTAAAAATATAGAAATACAAATATAGATACATATAGAGTCACAGTAGTTAACTTCACCCACCCACTAACAACTAACTTGTAAAGAGATTGCTGTGGTTTTATCGAAAACTCATTTCCTGGCTTTTCATTGTTAGGACTCCATTCATGCACATGTGAGTTGCATCGTGTAGCTTCGAATAAGAGATTTGAGTTTGTGAGCTGTACTTTTGCTCCAATTTGTGGTAGGACCAAAGATGCTAATTCCAGCCACAATGGATTAGCTGGAGTTAGTAAAAACAAAAATAATTGGTTAGTTGATGAGGCATAGACTTAGATAAAAAAAAAAAAACTTTATTGATCACAAGGGAAATTATTTGGACACAGTAGCTCACACATCACAATAAGTATAATAATAAAGAGCATAATATATTCAGCAAAATAGCAAGAGACTGGTTTCAGATGAGGCATAATTATATAAATGTATAAATGCACAAGTACAAATAGAAATGTGGTAATACAAAATATATCTCAGCTATATATAAGTGGTGGGTAAGTAGAAAACAGAAGAAAGATGAAATAATGATTGATAGGGCATAAGGTTATCTATTACATAAGGGTGAGTTGTTGTACAGTTGTATGGAGTATGGTAAATACTAAATGTTGTCCAGTATCTCTCACTGTTTGAGCAGAGCTGTTGGAGAATGAGCTCCTCTGTTCCTTTATAAAAGTTTATAAAGAGGCTTTGGTTGTTTCATCATTTACCTCATTTACCCTAGAAGCTCTTCAGGCACTTTACCATTAAATGAGCTAACTCCTTAACAGAAGTCTTCATTCTCTGCATGCAAGATGTGAGAGTGTTTAGTTCTGTTGTAGATCTTGCATATCTCCCTTGGCAACACTGTCTTCTCACTCTCAGAAAGATGCATAATAAATTAGTACGAGCACCAACTCCAAAGCAACTTGTTGTCAACCCTGTTTTCTGATCTATGTTATGTTGTTTCCTCATCACAAACATACCTGGAGTTGTGTTTTGTTTCTTTCGCACATGTTTAACACACAAACCCTACATATTTAGGCTGAGCTCTATATGAAAACACTATTCCATCTTGTCATTCCACCTTGAAATCTACCACTTCATGACATCACAAGGTGGAAAAGAGCATTTTCAGCTTTGGAGATGTATACAGACTAATAATAAAGGGTTACTCAAACATGTGAATGAAACAAAATACAACTGCAGGTATGTTTTTGAGGAGGCAACAGCATTCTAACATTACATAAAGCTCACAAGAGTCAGTTTTGCTTATTATAGGACCTTTCATATGCTGCTGAAAATGACTGGCTGAATCTGACATTTTAACTGTTGGCAAAATATTAGTGGAAGTTTTGGGCTCTGCATTGAGATAACACATTCCTATATCTTTTCTTCGAAGTATTGTTTTGTCTTTTTGAGGTCAGCACTTTTTACAGCTTTTGATAAAGTTTTTAGTTTGAGAAGCGAGATGTCTATTCATGTTCCACACAGAGCATTGTTCTTTTGTCATTTCGTCAGAAGATGAAACAGCAATTGTAAGATGGCAGGTTGACAACTCAAGGAGAAAAGGGGTATATTTTAACAGGCTGCAATGGTGGTGTAATGCTGACTGAAAAGTAGGGACTGTCTTAACACAAAAAGATTTATTTAAGAGTTGAAAATAGAGCCCTTAACCAGAGTATATGACATGGACTCTCAAAGTGTCAGTGAGTCCAAGTTAACAGTGTAGGAGATATTAATAATAGATTTGACCTCAGCTAAGTCAAAAACACAAAGCACAGTGTTGAGATGTTTTCAAAAGTGCAGAGTCACACACAAACACGCAAACTGTAATTTTAAGGTTTCTGCGTTTTAAGCATTTTGACTTACAGTGTGATTTGGCCCAGCAGCAGCTTGCAGAGAATCAGCACTTTGAAATGGCATTACCTGCACGGACTATTTTCAATTCACAAGATATGTTTTTTAACTCAAGCACATAAAGAAGGTACAACTATTGTCCTCCACCCAGTTGTCTCCAAGCAGATGTAACTGCTTTAAATGGAATGTTCCACGATCTGGCATTAAACTTGTCTATTTTGCATTTATTCAGTTACAAGTGTTCTTATATGAGTGTGCTTGTCAGATCCAATTACATGGCATTGTCTCCATTGAGATGTCCCTAATCAATAGAGACGTTTAATGGCATTGTAGGTAGTAACAGTGCATTCAAGCAGCTGGCATCCTCACTGGAAAGTTACACTGTGCACAATCAGTCATTTGTTGTGGTTAATAATTCAGACCAAATGAAAGGGGAAACTTTTGAATTGTAGTAATATAATTGCTATCTCGAACTGAACAACGGGTTAAAGTTCATTCTTGTTTTTACACCCATTCAAGAGACTGTTTTTTTCTCCCCAAAATAATGACTTCCGAGGAGCACTTGGAGGCACCGCCCCTCCCGCCTGTTAACTGTGTGGGGTGGAAGGAAACTGCCTGTCCCCGCCCCAAAAATGAAAAAAAAAAAAAAGCAAAAGAACAGTTGATGGAACTATCCCAGTGAGGAATGCGGTGTAAGTCTAGTACCCCTCTGTACAGGAGCCGATAGTCCTATTTCGTGGTCGTGAATTGGAATAATACGGCTTTTCCATGAAAGACAAAACAACTGCCTTGACTTGTAAGTAGATGCACATGATAACACCATTAGTCCTCTTTGTAGTTACAACTTTTTATGGAGTTTCTCGAACTTTTTGAACACCACAAACTACTGTTGCTCGCCGTCCTCCTTGGGAAATTGGCTTCGAGGGTATTTTTCCACAGTTGCCAAATCGCGCCCGTGCGCACCTAACTCCACTCTACCTGTGGATGCGCCTGTTTCTTACCCCACATTTCACGTTCCGCACTGACCCGGATTTATGGCATTTTTATCTTTTAGCAGAATGACCCTGTTGATAACACAGTCTTATAAATTGTGGCAGGTAACTTGGCTCTTTCACACTTTACGCTGAGTGTCGATTGGAAAACTGCAGAATGAGAAGCCATCCAGATATAAAAGGTGACAAACGCAACGTTTAACGACAGTTTGGCTTTTCTGAAGCAGCCTACTATATGGGATTGTGCATTGCAGCAAATTTTTACTTCTTGTCAACAGTGGAGAAGAGTATTAAAATTTATTATTTTACGCCTCTTAATATTGACTTGGGATTCGTGCACGGCCGCGCTACCTTTCCCCAAGGTGGAGGTAAAATTCAAACCAGGTGCGTTACATAACTGTGCCTAATGTGCCCCGTGTGCCAGTGCGCGTTTTCCACATATTTGCATTTAAGCTATGGGACTTGTTTTAAGCATTAGGCCTAATGTATTTCAAGGACTTGTCGTTGGTTGAATCTTTTATTCTGTCTTTGTTTTGTAGCGAGTCACTCTCCTCACTCACTGTACTTTTCCACTAGCAGAGGGCTTTTTTCTTGGCATCTGGCCTGCTGCTCGCGCTCCAGTCTCTCCCCCTTGTTCACTTTCGTGCGCACCCGTGGAAAGCCAACGTCACCCCTGACGCTTTTGAACTTATATTTTTGAAAAAAAAAAAGCATAAAAAGCTTTTAACTAACTGGGATTTGACCACTTCTAAGGGCGATACTGCTTTGGCCACAGTGATTATATTTAGAGCAATATCAAATTAAAACTGAAGACGGTTATAGCTCTCTGCTTATATAATAAAGTCTAGCCTAGTGACACACTTGGATAGGATTGCCATACCTACCCTAGTTTTTCTGATCTAACTATTTAATTTCTTCAGTTTGATCATGGCATGTGATGATGCATGGGAAGTAGTGGTAGGTTGCTATGGATGCCAATAAACACATGTTCTAACAAAATCTCAGTGACCAGCTTTTTCTTTCTTTTTTTCTCAATGTTTTGGACAAGACCACATTTTGAGGAGTGGCCTTGACGTTTTTTGGGAGGTGGTGCAAGCGCTTCTCATTGGCCCCATTATAGCTGATTATATTACAGCAGTGATGTTGATTTTAGGGTCACGCCCACTGGGAGGGAGGAGGAAGCATCTAGACTGCTCCTCCCCCTTTTTGGACTTTAATAGGTCTGCCAAATACAAGTTGAGTTTTATTTTAGCTGAGGCAAGTGGCAAGATCAGAACTAATCCAAAATGACTATCAAGACAGAAACAGCTGATCCTGAGTTTACCTATTCCAAGTCCAAGGGGCTTGTTGGATTAGTCACCGGTATGGATAACTTGTGGATATGCAAACACGGATACTTTTTCTTTCTTTTCCTGGCTCTAAATTTTCAAAACCTTTATGTCTTTCAGCTTTCATGAAACAGAGGAGAATGGGGCTGAACGACTTCATTCAAAGACTTGCCACAAACTCCTACGCATGCAAGCAGTGAGTACTTCTGACTCATGTTATTGTTGTGCATTCTCTAGAGGACAAAACACTGGAAAGTCACCCAAAAAATGCCAGTATTATGTCGCCTGGATGGAGGAATATGACTCACAGTTGCTTTGTTTTGACTGTAAACATTTGTGTTTTCTTTCTTTAATTTGCAGTTCGGAGGTTACATCTATTCTCAATCTTCCCCAAGATGCAGAGCTCATGAATGCCAACCCTTCCCCTCCTGTGAGTATATATATATATGCAAAAACATTTTTAAAGAAAATTTTTTTCAAGAATAGAGTCTGATTTTAGTTTTGTTTCTACCCCATAGCCCAGTCCATCACAGCAGATCAACCTTGGTCCATCTTCAAACCCTTCTGCTAAACCCAGTGACTTCCATTTCCTCAAAGTTATTGGCAAAGGCAGTTTTGGTAAAGTTCTGCTTGCACGCCATCGCACTGATGACCAGTTCTACGCAGTCAAAGTCTTACAGAAAAAAGCTATTCTCAAGAAAAAGGAGGTGAGTGGAAATGCAAACAAAAGAGATCACCTCGGTGCATTCCTTGTCTGTTCATCGTTCTTAACCTTTGACCTTTTGCTCTCATCAGGAGAAACACATCATGTCAGAGAGGAATGTGCTGTTGAAGAATGTGAAGCATCCCTTTCTGGTTGGCCTGCACTACTCGTTTCAGACGGCCGACAAGCTCTACTTCATCTTAGACTACATCAACGGAGGAGAGGTGAGGGCTGCTGTCAGAAAATCATAAAAAGATACACAAGAGTGGGTTTGATATTGTAAAAATGTATGTTATTTGAAAATAGAGAGATGGAGAGAGATGGGCAGAGTAGAAGAATTGGGAGAGAAATATTGAGTAACTAACAGACAGTCTTTTGTTGTATAATACATTTTGAAAGTTGTATTTAAAAACATAAGCCAAATCTTTAAAGGAAAAATGATCTGACTGGATTTTACCAAATTTGAGTTTTCATAAAAGTGTGCTAAGAACAATACATTTTCAAGTTTAGCTGAAGTAGGGACACACGGACAGAGGATATCCTGTCATGAGAAGCTTAATCAAGGCCAACGCTCTCTGCCTTTTTGCTCTTTCACTAAAGGAAACCGCTCTCAGGAAATCATGGGGTGAGCTACAGAGCGGAGACTCAGGGCCAAAATTAGCATCACTGCTCCAACTTGCTCAGTGTCTAATCGAGTTAATTTCCTGCGATTGTTGGACAAGCATAGTTGATTAAATATGAGCCTTTCTTTTTTGTTGTAACCTTTTTATCTGTATTCTTCCTTCCGCTTTTTGTTATATTTCTGTCCATATTACAAAGCTCATCATCTCGTCTGCATCTTTTTTTTCCAGTTGTTCTACCACCTCCAGAGGGAACGCTGCTTTCTGGAGCCCCGGGCCAGGTTCTATGCTGCAGAGATTGCCAGTGCTCTGGGGTACCTCCACTCACTCAACATCGTCTACAGAGACCTGAAGCCAGAGAATATCCTGCTGGACTCCCAAGGACACATTATCCTCACAGACTTTGGGCTGTGCAAGGAGAACATCGAGCCCAATGGGACCACCTCCACCTTCTGCGGTACACCAGAGGTAAAGGCTCATTTTTAAAAGTGAAACAAAATGTCACATACAGTGTGCATTTTGTTGACTACTATATTTTGTTATAGTTTTTATCAGTGTGATATTTTTGCAGACTAAAATGAAATAAAAAGTAATCATGATGAAACTAGGACTAAAATTACAATGTCGACTAACACAATGGCTAAAAGTAGATATTTTTGTCACTAAAGGTACACTACTTTTCTTTTTTTCCCCAGTATTTAGCTCCCGAGGTCCTACATAAGCAACCATACGACCGAACAGTGGACTGGTGGTGCTTAGGAGCTGTTTTATATGAGATGCTCTATGGCCTGGTAAATATCATGCTCATTTTAAGGTATATTTGGAATGACTTTTTCCAGTATTGTTATTCATGTGTATCTTTTACTTTCAGCCCCCCTTCTACAGTCGTAACACAGCAGAGATGTACGACAACATCCTGAATAAGCCTCTTCAACTCAAACCAAACATTTCCAACGCAGCCAGACACCTGCTGGAGGGTCTGCTACAAAAAGACCGCACCAAGAGGCTGGGCTGCAAGGACGACTTTGTAAGTTTAATTTGCATTTCTAATTTTGTTTATTTTTAACATTCTTTTGTAGTAGTTATTTTGAAAATGCCATTGGATTTACACTATTTTGTGTTGTCTCTGCAGCTTGAAATCAAGAACCACATTTTCTTCTCCCCTATCAACTGGGACGATCTCAACGCCAAGAAGATAACCCCTCCTTTCAACCCAAATGTGGTACGTTCTTTTTTTTTTTTTTTTCAAACATAACATCTAATTTAGACTGTAACAGGTTCATTCTGACATTGATAAATTGCACTACTGCATCTGAACCTGAACAGTGAGTGGCAAACATAGATATACATAGTTAATGGGTTGGTCTGCCGACTAGTGGTTAACAGGTTAACTGCAGTTAGAATGTTTTCATTGAAATACATTTTGTCAGATTTTGTATGCATAGTGCTTCGTAAATATTGTTTAATTGATTGGGCAATTGATCAAACTGTTGCAGAATGTTCCAGACTAGTTTCACTGGTACACTTTTAGAATAATAAAACCTTTAACCTGAGCATAAGATTGTTTCTGCATGTATAGTATTTTACACAGCATGACTAACCAATACATGTCTCTCTCTGACCCTCAGACGGGACCTAATGACCTTCGGCACTTTGACCCAGAGTTCACAGATGAGCCTGTGCCCAGCTCCATAGGCTGCTCTCCCGACAGCACTTTGGTAACAGCCAGCATCAAGGAGGCTTCAGAAGCATTCGTGGGCTTTTCCTATGCTCCTTCTATGGACTCTTACCTATAGGACCAACACATGAAAACTAATGGGACTTGAGACTCACTTGAACCCACACTCACCACTGGATAATGGATTTTTCCGACCACTGCAACTGGTCTTTGAATGTGCCATAACAACCGTCTCTGGAAATATTTCTGCAAGAGGAGTTTACTCTGATTTAGCAGCGCACAACTTAACATACAGAAATATAGGTCAGTTGTCAGTGTTGAGTTGTTTCCATTCAATAGTGGAGATCCTTTGCACATTTATTGCTCAGGCAGCTCAACAGCCCCCGTCTATCAATATCAAGGCTACAGATTCTGCTAGGACAAGCACACTACTATACATAATTATTCCTGCAAATGGATTTCAACCTACTGTATGTAGCCCTGTGTCTTGTGAGACTCTCCATATTGTCAAGGGGGCTATCTGAGTATAATGTCAGTTATTTTGGTGCTTTCATTTTTCCTTATGTTTTCTGTGCGGTATGAAAAGGGATTCAATATGAAACTGAATGTTACTGAGGGGGATGACGTCTTACAAAGGTGCCTTCATTTCTTCTCTCCATTGCATCATTTGAGATTTTCTGTGGCAAACTTTACACATGTAGCACTTAGAAGACCAGTTGTTTTAATATAAACTCAAATGATGTTGTATATTGGTTTGCACATAACTATTCCTGGGAGAGAGAGGAAGAGGGATATGGCCCTGTTGAGAAAGAAGAGCTTGTATCTTTCTGCTTGCCAACTGTCCCCCTCATATAGTCTTCCACCTGCCTCACAGACAAACCACGCTGACCACATCCCAACTGAACATTCCATTTTAAATATGGCTGTGATGCTATTTAAGTTTATTTGTATATTTTGAATTTATGTGTACTAGTTTTAATGTACAGTATCTTGAACAAAAGAAGGTATGCTTAAATGTGTATATGTAACATGTTAAATGTACTGTAAATTGTAAAATTGTTAAAGATTTATGTGACCATGTTTGGTTTGCAATAAAAGTTTAACTTTATTATACTGTAGAATGCTTTGGATTTATTTCCTATGGGATTATAGAGATTAGAAAATAAATACTGATAAGTAGCTAATAATTATTTATTATAATTGTAATAATTACAAAGGACAAAACATTATAGACTTCTAATTTAAGTCTTCAAATTGCAGTGTTCAAGTCTGGGTAGCAGAAATGATAATATATGATATGATAGTCTTAATTACTTCGTTAAATACCTATTTATGGACTATGTGGTCAAAAGAATCTAAAGAATGAAGACTCATGGCAAACACTGACCAGTGCTAACCTTGACCCGACTGTACAGCCAAGTGGACTTTACACTTCTTCATGCGTCAGGAGACTTACACAACCACACTGTGACGTTTGAGTCAGTTTGTACAGTAGAAAGTACTGCTCTATTGGCTGCAATGAAAAGACACTTAGGTCAAAGGATATTAATAAATAACTATAAAGAATGTGCAATAGTAGGTACATAATAACATAATCAGCAAATGCATGACTTTTAGGCCATTTCAGAAAAAAATCTAAAGAAATACATAGTGATAAAGTTTGCAAAGTTCTTTTGTATCAGAGAAAGAGCTATAGTTATTCTGACAAAGGTCCTTAAGGTTGTCAAAGAAGTGTATTGTAAGCTACTGACCATTGCATGGACATGCAAAGCCCCTGTGCCTGCTGTTTTGCAGAGTTAAGGAACCAGTGATAATGTTACAAAAATAAGGAAGACAGAAGGACCATGTGAGGGGGAGCTGGGGATCCACCTCCAGGAGTTTTTTTTTTTTGATAACATAAATGTAATTTCCTTGTATTCTACAGTGTTTTAAGTGAATGAATTCCATTTTTCTATTCTATTTTTTTTTCAGTCTCATACAGAACAATGGGATATAGACCCATTGTAGTAGTTCATTTCTAAGATTCAAAACATTGAATTGTTCATTGTATTGTATTTTTTTATTAACGTTGATTATTTACATATCGGTTGTTTTCATGGGGCAAATATTAAAACTAAAAATGTTGACCAAGAGGGCACTTAAGGCAAAGGGGCTCGTTGAAACCGTGTGTGATAGTGTGCTGCCATCTAGTGGTCAAACCGATTATCACAACAATTAAAATTCTGTTATAATAATATTTAAAGTGTCTATTCACTAGAGGTCACTATGAGCTAAGAGGTCGCACACCACTAACAGCATGAATAAACCCTATGAGAGGCTTCAGTTATTTTTTAAGACATGGCTTTAGGAATGAAACCATATGCATATCATTATCTAGTATCTATGTCTATTATCTGTATAGCCTAACAAAGTTTAATTCTATGCCACTGTAGCCGTGTTGTTTTTTCTTTAGAAATAATGCTCATAGACCGTATATATACAGTCTATGAGTCTATAAGATGAAGAATCAGATGACAAGTTCCCTGATGATGAAGAGCTGTTCAATTCCATCATCAAAGAGCCTCTCCATATCTCCACAGTCAGAGATGTGAACAGCAGACAGAAGAGCTTCCAGACAGGTCTTATCTCAAACACATCAAACACCCACAGGGTTTACAGCGATGAGGCGTTCAGGTGATGTGACAAGCTCTCAGAGAGTGAAGAAGAGCAGGAGGGGGGGAAGGAGGAGATAAGAAGGTAGAAGAGGAAGAGTAGGAAGAAAAGGAGGGGAAGGAGGGGAAGGAGGAGGGGGGGGGGGGGGGGGAGGAGGAGGAGGAGGTACAGGAGGAAGGGTAAGAAGAAAAGGAGGGGGAGGAGGACAAGGAGGAGGGGGAGGAGGAGGGGGAAGAGGAGGAGGTAGAGGAGGAAGGGTAAGAAGAAAAGGAGGGGGAGGAGGACAAGGAGGAGGAGGAGTGGGAGGAGGTAGAGGAGGAGGAGGGGGTAGAGGAGGAGGGTGAAGAGGAAGAGGAGGATTAATAATATGAAATGTGTTATTACAATAAATATACTGATGTTTTGGGTTTCAAAATAATGAAAAATTTGGAGTGTTGCCAATTCCAAAGCGATAAAGCCTAAAACCTAATATTTTTTGAATGAAAAAAAACTTCAAAAGGTGTATATAAACCTGAATACCGGGAACTGCAATAATGTTGATGATAAAATATTACTTCAGTCTCAATCTCTCCCGGGATAAATACTGGCAGGAGCAAAGCTGCTAATCTGAGCCATCAACCTCAACCAGCACCAACCGCTTACTCACAAACACACATGTTCAAAAAAGACAAAATGGTGGAAGTATCTTGCTCAAGGACACAATGACCACATGTGTTCAAAGTTCAAAGCTGGGATCACACTTAATGCTCCAAACTGCATTACATCATGGCACGTACAATTCCCTGGCTGTATTGGTCCATACACTGTCCTCAAAGGTCTCACTGAGAAGAGGCTGTTTATCTTTTGAGGGCTCCAGCCAACTACATCCTAACTGAAGAATCAAGACTTTCAGCATTGGAAGGGTTTCATTTACTGTAAAATTGCTTTGTCATTTATTGCATATTTATCAACTGCACAACAATGTTTGTGTTCTGTGTTGTAACCAGCTGGCACCCCTTTGATGAATGTTCAAAGTTTCACATTTATTACTATAGTGCCAGAGTCCTCAATTGTGTTAGATTTGTTAGAACAGCAAGTGTGGTATTAACCCACTAAGTTCACTTCATCACATATCTGACTGAATGCCCTCAAAATCTGCCATTGTTCAACACTTGACCCACAAATAAAAACTATTTTGCTGTCAATTTTTTTTAATGAAATATTTTAATGTGGTTGTTAAGAAATATTCTAGCAAACTATCAACTCTAGACAATTAACTGTTTTCAGGGGGCGTGAGAGAGAGGACTTTTATATAGGGCACATATATCGCACTTTAACCATAATCATGACTTACTTGTGACATGTGTTGGAAATCAAACCCACAACTTTCTTGCAGGAGCATCAACCAGTCAGCTATTCCTATATTTATGACATGCAACAATTTCACAAGTAGTCAGGGTTAAAAATTAAAAGGTGTAATGACCGACAGAATTCTTTTTGGATATAATCTGCAAAAAACATATTAGATAAATTAGTAGTAACAATAGAGACTTAAAATGGAGGATATGTAAAGAATAAAAAGTAAAAAAAAAAGAAAAACATTATTAGGCCACATTATGTAACAATGCCTTTCACACGCCTTAGGTAAACTCCAATGACTCTAGTTAAATGGAGGTCAAAGACTGGAGTCAGTAAGCCACTTTCAAACTAAAGTAGGACATGCAGAACTAGAAAACACTAAGGTGGGACAGACCCAGGGACAGACCCTGGGACGAAGTCTGGGAAAAGATTCTGGAACAGAGCCTGGGACAGAGCCTGGAACAGAGCCTTGGACAGACTGGACTCTGGGACAGATCCTGGGACAGACTTTGGGACAGACTCTGGGACAGAGCCTGGGACAGACTTTGGGACAGACCCTGGGATGGACTCTGGGACAGAGCCTGGGACAGACCCTGGGATGGACTCTGGGAAAGAGCCTGGGACAGACCCTGGGATGGACTCTGGGACAGAGCCTGGGACAGACCCTGGGATGGACTCTGGGACAGAGCCTGGGACAGACCCTGGGACCGAGACTGGGATGGACTCGGGGACGGAGCGACTGAGCTAAACAACAGGTGGCCCCTTAATTTGTTTTTACATGGGCCTGGAGGGAGCATTATTGATACAGCTGCATGTGTAGACAATGGGAACAGATGAAGAGAGATTGGAATTAAATGTATCAAAAATGTAAAAAATTGTCTGTGTAAAAATCACAGACAATGACTGGATTTCATCAAAATAATCAAACTTGTATTGCCTCTAAGGGAGGAAAATTCGCCATTCAGGAACTGAGTCAAAATCTCTTAGAATGGTTAAAAACTGCCCAAATGTAAGAAAAATTAGATAAGGCCAAGCTTTTGCCTCCCAATCCCACTGTTGTATCTATGGGCAAGACACACCTCATTTATTTGTCTCCAGTCTTTCAGTGTACTGAGGAATGTACAGGCCAGTGCATCATCAGGGTAAACATATCAGACAGCGACACCCAAAAATAACTGTGCAACTGACCTGAGACGCTCACAGTAAAATGAAAGTAACACCTGTAATAGTAAAAAGAAATCAATTATCAAAATATTTTACTAATTCAGATATTTATTTATGTTTATGTTTGTTTACTGTGTTATTAGACCAAATATATTATTTGTTTTGGGAGATCATGTCAATGAATGAATGAATGAATGTAAAAATTTACCAGATTTCCATATACATCATGAATTGTGTCGAGTCAACAAAATAATAATAATGATCCTGCTGGACCATGTGGGTGCTTACAGACACATATCCTGACATACACAGACACAGTGGTGGTCGTGGGATTGTCTAATGATCACTCCTGGGACCTGAGCACTGCGGAGCCATAGGCCTGCACACCTCGTGAGCCTGTGTAAAAGCCAGACATTAAAGTTACAACACACTCTGAATGTAGCACCTGAACTAGACCGCATCTGAAATCAAAAGTGGAAGCTCTCCAATTCATAAACCCAACTATCAACCGAACAATATAACAACAACAACAACAACAAAAAACCCTAATAGCCTACATAAGCATTCAACTGGGCCCATGGCAATCATGAAATATGGAATCTATTTAAACCCTACTAAACCACAGGCTACTCAAACACAAGCCCTCACTAAATGAACCAGGCCTACTAATATTTTATGTGGACCAATAGTGACTATTTGGCCAAAAAAACACCGTTTCTATTGGTGGGCAGAAGGGAAATGGGCGGGGCCTTACAAACGCTTCACCAAAACAAGGAGTGCGCGTGCACTGACACGAGCAAATCAAGAGTTTGGAGAGAAGGGAGAAGTTACAATCCAAAGTGAAGATCAGACCTATGGAGGATTAAAGAACAGCGCCTGACAGCGACAGGGACTGCAGCGGCCGCAGAGTGCAGGTAGGGCTCTACACACGCGTGTGTTAAAGCCGTTTACTCACAAGTTACTGCAAACAGAAAAGCGTGACACAAGCCAATAGTGGCCGAGCCCGGTACTCTTACCTGTAGACCTATGGTTACTTTTAAAAGCCGGTGTTTATCTTCCAGACGTGTACGAGCTCCGGCAAAGGTCACGGCACACATTCATATTGTTAACACATAGTCAGTGAGCATTGCCTAACATAGTCAGTGTAAGGTAATGCCTGTTGTTGAAGGAAGTAGTGGGGTTCACATTGGGATAATGCTCCTCAGTTATTCACGTGCAATAAGCAGAGGTTGTGGTGCATTGTGCTAGTAAAATAAAGTTAACTCAAAAGGCCTATTTATTGTGAACCTGCCTGGAACAGTGATATCCCATTCAAAGGTAAGAAAATGCTCCTTCTTTGAGTTTTATGGTTCAGCTGATTTACACTGAGGCTAAGTTACCTGTCAAAAAAAAAAAAAAAGTGACCATGGTAACATTATTGCTTCATATAATATTGGGCATTATGGCCAATCACGCCCATCTCTTACACTGTATGCTATAATTAAACATTAGATCAATGGTTCTTTATTTAGGTACTTACATAATCATGTCATCTTATAACTTTTTTCACTCATGTCCTTACCACAGGAGTTCTGTTGATAAACTCATTCAGTGATAGTATTTGACATATTTATTGCTTTTATCAGGAGTTGCTGACGATGGAAGTGAATGCCAAGAAGAAGATGACAGCTGATAACTCCTGCAGAGAAACACTTAAAGACAGCGGCCAGATGCACTACCCATCCACAGGTGTTGAAGAGCACACATTTTACTGACATTTGTTTGTCTCTGAGGCCTAAAGTATTGATCATTTATGTACATGTATTACCTATGGAAGTGTTTTCTTATTTACCATAAATCTTTGCCTGGGAACAATGCTCTCCTCCTTTCAGGTCAAACTCCTGAATTCACCTGACAACAAGCAGAAGCAGGTTATAGTTTACTCAGTGATCTTCTGTGTTAAAGACTAAACCTGTCTCTGCATTTTGGTGTTCTGTAATCTTGCCTGACTTGACCTTAAGTCAATGATATTGATGGAAAAAAGTGTTGGACTTTGCACCTATCCACAAACCATGCATGAGTATGAAGGACTTGTGTCATCTTTGATAATGAACAATTAGCTCAGTGTGTAGTTGGCATCTCTGCATAAGTGATTATTCAACACTGATTGAATTGAATGATTGAATGAAACAAACAACAGTGTTATTGTCACTTTATTTTGCAGAAAGTTTAAGATAAGCAGACCTCAACTGGCTCCAAACCAAATTTATGTTGAAACCAAAATGTTTAAGCTGTTTATTACCATGCTCTAGAAATAATTATATAAATAACGTTTCATGGTTTCATTTTGAAATATTTTATGGTGGAGAGTTATGGAAAGACAAGGGAGCTAATGCTCCCACTATTCCTTAAAAGTGCAAAAATATTAGCTATTATTATCAGTGGTTGCTACATTGTTATGACCCATTTCTGCTGGGGATAGGGGAAGTAACAAAAAACCAAGATGTAAAATGAAAATAAAGATGTAGTTTAATTAACAGAAATGTAAAAAAGGTAAATTAAACAAAAATAAACTAAATATTGGCACAAAAGGTAACTTACGGTTAAACATAGACTAACAAAGTTCAAGTTTAATAAGAAAATTTATTGTACAATTACATGACAAAATCTTGACACAAACACAGTCACTACTGGCTAATTGAGTGTCAACAGGCTTTGGCTCAATAGTTTGTCATGTGAAGATGTGCATAGTTGCCTATAGCACAATTTCAGCACTCATTCCACATATATTCAGAATTGTGTGCTATAATACTAAGTAAATACAGAGAGTAAAGTGAATTTTTCTTGTCTGTTCCCACAGGCTGCACCTGGCGTGTGGCGGTGGCAGCCATGATGGCTAACCTGAGTGGGCTGATGCTGGGCTATGAGATGGGCCTGACCTCAGGGGTGCTGCTGCAGCTACGTGGCATCCTCTCTCTGTCCTGTCAGGAGCAGGAGGTGCTGGTCAGTGCACACGTGTTTGGAGCCCTCTTCATCTGTCTGGCTGGAGGCCCCATCTTGGATCGATACGGTCGCCGCTGCTCTCTGCTCCTGAGTGCCGCCCTGGTGGTGGTGGGCACTTTTGTTCTCATCTCTATCACGTCTCTGGTGTCTCTGGCCCTGGGTCGAGTGATAGTGGGCATGGGCACGTGTCTGTCTGGGACTGCAGCGTGTCTGTACATAGCAGAGATCTCTCCCAGAGAGAGGCGTGGCCTGCTGATCACTATGTATGAGTTCATGTTGGTGCTGGGGGTGATGCTAGGCTTCAGCTGTAGTTATGCCTTTGCTGCTGTGCCTCATGGCTGGACTTTTACTTTTGGACTTGTCATTCCCCCAGCACTGCTGCAGTTTGGGGCATTCCTGTTTCTTCCACCCAGCCCTCGCTTCTTGGTTGCGCAGGGCAATGTGGAGAAGGCCAGGCTTGTGCTGCAGAAGATGAGAGGAGGAATGTATGAGGACATGGAGCTGGAACTGCAGGATATCCAGGCTGGACTGAAGCAAGAGTCTGAGCATAATTTCAGGGAGTTATTTAGCTCCAAAGCTAATCTAAGAGCACGGTTGCTAACAGGTGTAGCTTTAGTATTCCTGCAGCAGGCCACGGGACAGCCTAACATCCTTTCCTATGCCTCTCCACTACTGCGCAGCATGGGCTTCACCAGTGACGACGCTGCCACTCTGGCCTCCACAGGCTTTGGAGTGGTCAAAGTGTTGGGGACCATCCCAGCCGTGCTACTGGTGGACCGCGTGGGGCCCAAGAGCTTCCTGTGTGTGGGTGCTGTGGTCATGGGGCTGTCTCTGGCCACTCTGGGGACATTAACACTGCAGAGCCGAACCCACCTCACCAGCCTGTGTAAGAGCCACACACTGGACAACAATACACTCCAAGCATGGGACCTAAACTGGACCGCCACACAAACAGACAATCAAACCTTTTATATGGAAACCTCTCCAAGCCCATGGGACACAGAGGACGTTCAGAGGACTCTCACACACAACAGTGCACTGGATGAACGGACTCCCAGCCTGTCGTCCCCTCTCAAATGGGCCTCACTCATCACATTACTGGTCTATGTGACAGGTTTCTCCTTCAGCCTTGGACCAAGTAAGAATCGCAGTCATAGCACCATCGGTTTTTCATTTATCATTTGACTCTGCATCACGTTAACCTCATTTGAATGCATAACAGGATTTACCTGATTAACCTGTGAGCAGGACCTTTTTTTTCTTGTCCTACATTTAACAGTATTACTAGATGACCTAGAAAACCAATTCCAATACCAAAAATATAGAAAAAAATGACAGTTAATAGTGTTGAATAATATGATAATAGTTCCTAAATGTGTAAGGGCATGTTTTCATTCCAGTGGCGTATGTGGTGGTTAGCGAGATCTTTCCAATGGGAGTCCGGGGCAGGGCTGCATCTGTGGTGGGGGCAGTGAACTGGGCAACCAACCTGCTCATCTCCATGACCTTTCTGACTGTAACAGGTAAACAAGAACATGCAAGCAAATTCATATCTTCATGTCTTTCTTCTTAAGGAAAAAATGTTTTGTAAAATGGTATGTTCTACAGAAAGGGTGGGGCTTCCCAGTATGCTGTTCCTATATGCGGGCATGTGCTTTGTTTTGTTGGTGTTTGTCATTCTCTGCATCCCAGAGACCAAAGGGCGCACTCTAGAGGAAATCTCGAAGGATCTGGCTAAAAAGTAAGTAAACAAACTATGCCCAATTTTGTAAAGTCTGTTGCTTCAATACTTATTCTTAATTTTCTTAACATTTCAGAAACCACTTTGAGATGTCATGGTGCACAAAGAGACAGGCTCAGGAAGGTCTGATGAGCGGTGCTGCTCAGGGATGTTTGAGTTGAGATCACAGTGACGAGCTTCATGATAATGTGAAGTAAATGTTCAGGGTCCACTTTGACTTGTGCTGAAGCTGTTGTCCTCTGTTTTGGCTTTTAGTCATTTAAGTGTTTCTTGGAGACTGACAATGGTTACAGGCACAAGTCTGTAGTTGTAGCTCATTAAAATGACACCTAAACAGCAACGTCAGATGTGAGTAATTGGATTTCCTTCGAATCATGGCCCCTCATCTTAATCTAATGAGATTTTGCTGTTTACATGTCATTTTAATAATATGACACTAGAAAACTGATAATCAGATGCTTGTGTGCATGTAAACATAGCCACTGCTCACTTATTAAAAGGGAAACCACCTCGGCTGCAGAATGAACATGAACACATGGACAGTTTTCTACATACATTGTATTAAATAACTAATTTGGTTCATTTTCATATGATCATTTCCTTGTAGCATTCCATGGCATATGCCATTTCCATAGCAGTGCTATTTTAATGCATTTTCAGTATTTCAAGTATGAAAAGACAAATATTTCATATACATGGTAACAGATTTTATTTGAGTTTTATATAAAATACAAAATACTGAAATCTGCAGTTGATAATAGTTCAAACAGCACTCCATTAAACATTATTTAAACAATGTACAACATTTAGTCAAACTCCTTTACCATTTACACTCACATTTTATACTGTATTTACAAAGGTAATGGCATTCAATGTTTAAGTTTGTCAAAAAGCTAAGACATGGCCATTGCTGTGTGTATTATCAAATCTAACACATCTAGTGTTATGCAGTTTGACAAATAATTTTTGCAGTGTCTATCTGTTATTTAAATAAATGCATTTCTTGTGTAATTAAGAGACGTTGAGAGTTTTTTTTTTTTTTTCACGCTAAACGTTACCTGAAAAATATCTAGTAACTAGTATACATAATCTTAAAGTTAAAAATAAACTGTGTCCTTAGGAACTTGTGGTATGACACAAACAGGATTCATAATTAAAAGGTGACGGTAGTCATTTCTTACAGAATAATGGACGGACTGCTTCCAAGAAGAGTTAATAACTGACCACACTACAGAAAAATTTGTTTAGTTGGTATATCTCTTTTCAAAACAGCTAGATGAGATTGTTTTTACTTTTTATGCAAGAATAAAATCGTGATGCTCAATGAAAAGAGTGCAGAATCTACACATTTGGTTAAAATTCTGCAGAGTGGTTTGTTGACAAGATTTGGAAGACATTTGCTTGTTTTGCTTTTGGGGGGAGTTAAAAGGTTAAAAGTGTGTGAAGTGTGGCGGCATGTAGTGGGGGTCTCCTGGAATAAGGTGCATTGTCTTTGTTCCTTAGGCCCCACAGGTCTTCAGTGTCTCTCCCAGTCAAACTATTTACAAAGAGGTTTCTGACACTCAAACAGGAGAGGGTAGACTTGTTCCACAGCTGTAGCCACATTCTGCACATTTGGTCCTGCGTGTTAATGGAAGAGAGTGGGTAAAGAAAACACATGATTACTAATTATACAACAAGACAAACCAATGAAAGCAACACAATGATTTTTATACAGTGAAATAACTAAACCATAACTAAGCCACAGTAATATTTCAAGCCACAAATCAGAAATTTTAGGAGGAATAGTACAATATGCTCTTGACGATGGCCACAATATTACGTTGAAATAAATCAAAAGAAATTCTGTCGGACCAATTAGTACAATTCTGTTTGAATTTTGGGGCAAAGAGCCTAAATGTTGCTGTTTCACACTAGATATTTCTATAATTTCATAAAAAGAGACCAAAACTTTCACTGTTAAGACATTCTTCAAAGAATTAGGTTAGTACAGAGGGATTTTCTTGTTGCAATTATATCACAACAAAATGAATGACGTGGCCTTGATCACCTCGACTATTGTGCAGTGTGTAAGGGATTAGATAGACAACAGGACTTTTGTTATGTAGGTAGACACAATATTATTATCTTGAAAGGACATTGTGCACTACAACTTGGTTCTGATAATTGTATTGTATGATTTCCAATCATTTTTACTAGTTGATGCTTTGATTTTTTTTTTTTTGGTGGAAAATGACTGAATAAATTTGAACTAAACTGTCTGGTCGCTGGTCAAAAGCTCAAGTTGCAGTGATTAATACTCTTCTCTTTTGGCAGTTGCAATGCCTTCATTGCTAAGTAGTACTGTAAAAGGAGAACTGGGTACCTGTGACTGTGATGCTGCCTGTGGAGAACACTTGTATTGTGGCCTTCAGATGTTTGATCCTATAAGTGGCAGCAGGATGCAACTCTGGTTCATAACTGCAGAGAAAAAAGTGACTCGTTAACTTGTGAAAACAAAGTCACATAATAAACCAACCAGAGGGTTGGAATGGGCGATACAGACTTACAACATCACTACATCACAATATATTTTTTGGTATTATACTTGGAATATTATATACTCCTTAACCTTAATAAAGGAAAATTAAATATGCTATGCGCTATTTCTCCACTTGAAATAAATAATAAATAAGTTGTTAGTTGTTTAATTCATTTGTTTTCTACCTTTCATAGGATAATACACACTAGGATAATAACACACTCTTGTGCCCTCTGCACTCAGTTTCATTTCCCGTCCCCCATATCGATTAAATCCATTTTTCCCATTAGAGCATATACATGTTCTCATTGTTTCTTAGTTTGTACCCTGGATTGCCCCTTAAGACACATCATGTCTTTTTTTGAGGGGGTCCATTTTAGCATGGCAAATCTGCAGAAATATACAGAAAGAGGTAGCTAAGATGTTGGTTAAATATTGAACAAGTGTGTCCACAAGAGGGCACTCAATCCAAGCAGTGGTATGATGTAATGCATTGATGATTAACATTTAGGTTATTATGGAAAAGTACAAACTGAGTTTCTGCTGATGATGAAAAATCAGTGCACAGTAAAAGCTGCAACATAAGAACCAATACCTTGCAATAGGCCTGTTGTTCTTGGTAAAGTCTATGAGATGCACGGCAAAGGGCATCGAGCAAACTGCCAAAACATTGACAACCTTGAAGGCTGAAAATCTCACCTGAATTGACCACAGACACAGAGGTACATTTAATATGGATACGAATAGTTCATCTACATTATAATATCACAATACACTACCTTAAAACCAAGTTTCTGTAAACAACGGGCTAACCTTCGAGCACCCAACTTGGCTTCCACCTCACTAGGGAAATGACAAATCCAAAAGTAAACGTAAGTTTTAACTTACTACATGGCCTGGAGAAAGAAGAATGGTCACAAACCTTGTAGCGCCAGTGCAGATGATTTTCCCAGATGACCATATCGAGGCTGTTATCTTGGGCTTACGAAGCTTCATAAGTACTTTCTGAAACAAACTTCCAGTTTAAACATATATGCCATCATAAATTACTTATTTCCCAATTATGGGATCACCTACCCCAACTTCAGGCTTATAGATGACATTATTTCCTTCTAAAGCAATGGTGCGCAAATTTAGATGACACCTGGTTCTAAACGTAGCCACCACATTGCTGACAATAATATCCAGCGCCACATCATTGTTGGAATCCATCAGGAAGTGTGCAGCACAGAATAGGAACAGAAGGTGACGTCTCACAGTCTCATCATGGCTCCCTTCAACATCACTGAACTCAGAGTAGTGCTGAAAGTCAAACGTATGTGTTAATTTATAGTTAATTTCTCACAGATAAAGACACAGACAGAATTGTTATTGATTCAATCATATAATAATAACAGTAAATATGACACAAATTTTCCTATAGGTTTAAGGCATTAAGCCAACAGCTTATAACACCATAATGTGCCATTAAAGCATAGCACAGAACATGGGGCACAGACATCCTAAAGGGATGTCTCTTGATGGCTCACCACCTGGCAGTGGCAATGCAAACAATACAATATGCTGGAGACAGTGCGCTTAAGTTGACTGACTGCAGTCAGTAATTGCAGTAGGGTAGGCTGTAGAAAAATAAAAACGCATTAATATCTTTATGTTAGGTCAGGTGAATGATCTGTGTGGTGCTCCACTTTGTAGTTGCAGATGCAGAGCTAAGCAGCAGCTTCTCAGAAGATCTGTTAGCCAAGAGCTGTGCTAGCATTACAAACCCTCTCCGGCTTCTGTTTCTGTTTAAAGTTTATAATACCAACCCCAGTGCTGTAAGTGAATGCAGCACAAGACACAAAATACATGTTGCCTGTGGCTGTTGTTACAGTATTTGTAAATATTGTCTTGTACCCGTTAGCCATTAACAAAGAAGTAGCTACACAATAATGAATGAAAAGTGATTAGCATAGCAAGCTAAACGTTTCTTCCGACTCCACACTTGAGCAGACCATAGCTAAAGATCAATTCGCCATATCAGATTTTTTTGCTGTCCACTTAATCCCGCTGTACTGCATTTATGATTCATCTAAAAAGAAGAATTGTGTACAAACCCCTTTTTCTGTGGAGGACGCAGTGTTTCCGGTTAGCCTCCAAAATAAAAAAACACGCACTTCCGTTTACGTATTAAGTTTCTTTCCCTCCTCAACAAATCAAAACCATTTATCGAAAATGCTGTACACCTACATATAATACATAGCATATGTATAATATATTCACTAAGGGCATTAAGCCATATTTTACTGTATTTCCATTTGAATTAGATCAGATTACAACGTTTAAAACAACACTGCCATCTTGTGGCGTAATACAACAGTACAGTTTTAGGAGTATATTCAAGTCTACCTCTGATAACCACATTACACACATAAAAAGCAGCAAAGCAAGAATGGAGTCATTGTTGATAGTATGTATTGGTTAGGATAATTGTCTTTTTATGCTGCACTCAAATCTTTCATGTGCTTGCACTGACAGATCCCATGTGGATTCTTATTGTCAGTAATAAAGGGGAGCACATCTGGTCAGTGGACACTTCTGAGGAAAAAAAAAATACAATAGACAAACACTTGAGCCTGCAGTTCAGGAGTCTGTGAATGTTTGCACTATCAATGAGATAATACACAGCCGCTGTGTGACTCATGAATGAAGTTAGTCAATGGATGCTGTTCCAAAGTGTCAGCCAGGATTTACACATTGCACCAGGATTTACACAATGCACCATTTAGTTTATAAAAGTGACATATGTTTATGGGATTTAGGCTTGAGAAAAACACAGATTTTAGTTTAAGAGCACAATATAGGCCAAACATAACATTTTATCTAGAGACTAGGTGATGGACCTTGCCTGTCTCCATGGAGATGTATAGTGCACCTTCACAAATATTTTCAAGTTGTTTGTAATTGTTGACCACTTAGGCACTGCGGGATATGATGTGCTCTTCTAATTGGGCCACTTCTCTGGGCTGAATCATTCTCTAATAAAACACAAAATAACTTCTTTATGATTCAGCCTTTGTTATTGTTCATCCTCCCGTGGTTACCATATTCCTGTTGAATCCTCCCGGGCTTCCCATAGTGAAATATATCCTGGCAGTGCTATTCCCATCTGCTCTGCACTTGAGTCTTGTTGGGATGTCCTAGGATGTTTACTACACAGGTTTGTTTTAGTGTAAGTTATTGTGTGTGAGTATGTGTGTGTGAGTGTGTGTGTATGTGCGTGTGTGGGGGGGAGTGTGTGTATGTGTGTGTGTGGTGTTGTGGCCGACTCGGTGTGCAGGAGTATGTTTATAGTCCGATTCGGTTGGAGCAGGGACTTCCCAGGGGAACAATGCTCTTCTTCTCATTAGGTCATAAGACGCGCCATGTAAACACACAGATGTGAGCACTTAGGCCTTAATACAGTCAGATATGTCTTTGGATAAATACATGTCCATCACAGGGAGCTGCCCTATCTGAGACTAAGTGCGGAGGAGAAATAGTGGATCAGGGAAAAGGCCAGATATTTTTATGCATGAGCCAATAGGGAATAGTCTATTTAATGCAGATTATCGCTGTGCACAGATACTGTATACCCATTGCAGCCAAAGGATCAAAAGACCATTAAGTTTTAAGATAAGTTCGGGGGATGAAAACAGCAAGCGATCACACCTGCATACAAACCACTTCAAAACTTGGACTAAACTCAGAATAAACTCATAACTAAACTACAAGAGAACTAAAACAGCCCTAGAAAAGGACCAAATCAGGGCTCAAACCAGAAACCAAATCTGCATGAATACAACCCAAAAAAAATCTGTTATAAATTTGTTAGTGAATACAATCATTGATTTAATGTTGTGATTCTATGCTTGAAAACCTGAAAAGAAAGTGGTGTCCTTGAATGTAGAACAGACTAACAATTGAGTACAGATTCTGTCTCTAAGCGGGATTGTGTGATTATAAGTTTACAAAACCACCAGGGAAGTAACTCATGAGTGTTTTGCAACACTGTATTACAAATAGATGTGATCTGGAATCTCAAACATTTTCTTGATAAAAGACATGAATTGCATGGCAGTTGTGTGCATTGGTAACACGTTAGCATGATAAAAGTGAAAAATACTGTGCCACTACACAAACCATTAATCATAAGTCAACCAATCAGCTGGTGAGGAAAAGTCACATGACCATCTTGTATCTCTAGCATGAATGATGCACTATATAAAATCAATAAAAATAGTAGTTAAAACTCACAGAGCAGAGTTGGTGCCTGACCTCACCTCTGCTCATAAACTCTGCATGTTTATCCGTAGCTCTGTGCATGTTTATGTTGGGTGCACATCACACATCTAAATCAAGTGGACTTAAGATCCACACTGAAGCTTCTCACAGACTCGGCTAGAGCATTGTAAATGTTTCAGGGTTTGATGCCTTTGTGGGAACAGAGAAGGGCTGCTGAAGTACTGAATACTTTTTATTGTTAGACGAGGGTGGGAACAAAAAGATGGGCAGTCTTGTTAAAAAGGATATACTAAATATAAAAGTAGATACAGTATTTTTATTTATTTATTTATTTGAATAATAGTAAAAGTAAAAGTCTCATTATAGACTATTTTGATGGATTCAGTAATAAAGCATATAAATATATATATATATATATATATATATATATATATATATATATATATATATATATATATATATATATATATATATATATATATATATATATATATATATATATATATATATATGTTTTAAATTGTGTAATTTAATCAGTGGGTCAAGTTATCATTTTGGGCTGTATTTCCTGTTGTCCTGTCCTGTTGTTAAAATAATGTGTAGCTTACGGTTACAGTCTTCATAAGAAAATCTCACAACATTAATCATGTCTTAAAGGCAACAAAATGTTAAATTGACTTTAAGAGTAGTATTTATATTGACTCACGTAGTATTTATTTTAACTCACGTGTAATTCTGCATTGCATATTAAAAACTGCATACTGTGTATTTTTTAAAAAGTACTATTTTTAGGCTTAAAATATCTCCCTTTTATGTTGAAGATATGCCTTCAACTTGAAATGTAAACATGTTGCATGCAAAATCTGTTGCTTTCATCAGTGAAATGCCACTATACAGAGGCGGGGTTTCTCAGTTCTGCAGTTTTGAACATAGTCGCTTGTGAAATGTGAAGTAATGATTTGTGTTTGTTAAATACCTGAAAACAACAACAACAACAGCAACAACATATTATGTATAACTTTTCCAATGTCGTGTAACTGCATCACTCAAATAAAAATGGTGTCAGTGTCAACCTATGGGACAGAGATGGAGGTTGTGTGAGTGTGCAGTGCAGAGGGAATCCAGTGCTGTCGTAGCTCTTCTCTGGGGTCTCTCAGTGTAAACAGAGACGTGGGAACAGCCCATGTGTTTATAACACAGGGTCCAGTCGGACACATTGCAGGGCACACAGGCTCACACACCGGGCTAGAGCAGGTAAGACTTTTGGATAACACAGGAAACAAATGCTGAGGAATCATTTTGACCAATATGAAGCTTGAATTGATTTTGAACTTGTCTATGATGTGATGTAAGAAAAACACAATATTAAAAAAATTTAAATAAACAAATTTAAATGAATTAAATTTGCCATTATTGGATCCACATACAGGTTCACCAGCTGTGAAAAATTTACAAAGGCAGAGTTGGTGAGTATACCGTGCAGTTTGTGCAATAGTACAAAGTGTATTGTATGTAAGAAAAAAAAATACATGCATGTGTTGCCTGTAAAAGACTATCAAGACTAAACACTAAAGACTAATGAAAAGAAATCACTGTGAAGATTTGGATGTCCAGTCTGCATCACTTCATTAGGACTGCTGAGGCCAAGAGAAGACAGAGGGATTATCACGGCTGCACTCATCACACAAGATTTACTGGCCTAATATTAACACACCTGCACAAATGTTATGCTACTCAGCCAAAAGCTATGTTTAGACTAGTCCTAAAATGATGACGTCGCCTTCAGAATTATCTTTACACATTTAGCACCCAGAGCACCTGCTGTTTTCACTAATCTGTCACTGGTCAAATTAAAGCCAGAGAAGCATACAGTCATTTTTGGAATTAGGATCTCCTTGCTTTCTACATATACACTTTTAGATAAAATTTTAGATAAAAGCACAGAAATCCTACCACACAAGGTGTGAGTTATTTTTTTTTAACTGTTCAGAAAACAATTCATTTTATTTAATCAACTGACCAGAACAGAAAGAAAAGAGTGAGTTAGTTTACTTTTCATCTTCAGATGAGATCACTTCAAGGCTTTTCCAATTACACAAAGTACATTCTGAAAACAGTCATTGACAGAGTTGAACAAACAAAATGATTCTGTGTGTCCCTGGGGCTCAGGCACACTGCACTGTTTGGACAGAGAATGAGCTGGAGTAATCTTTGTGGAGTGGACTCTTCCTCTGTCACTGAAACAGAGCGCTCCCAAAACAAACGGCTGCAGCTCAAGAGCGCGCCTGTAAGTCACCTATGACCAGAGAGGAAAACTACACACTTTTGGTCAATGAAGGCATCATGAGGGGGAGATATCACAGAGTAATTCAATTACACACCTGAATACACAGCAAAATAAGGTGTAACTCATATCAAGGCCCACATACATCAGTGTCACTTAAGTGTGCATATTAATGAATGGAGTTTTTAAAACTGGCAAATTCTCTCTTCTACATAATCATATTCTTGGTATCAGCTGATTGGATGAACAGTATTCTGGTTGGTGCAACTTTTGTAGCCACAGTTGCCCAGGAGAAAACCAACTGTGATGTGTCTGCCATTTAATCATAAACAACGTTGGAGTGATGAGGGAAAAGTGTCTTGCTCAAGGGTTCAAACCACTAGACTTTAAAATAAATGGGCTAGTTGTACTAGCACATATAGAGATTACTGATATATTATACATGGAGACAAATATTTGTCATTATAAAACACAGTGAGATAATAAATATATGTATACGTAACGGAGAGTTTTACAAATACTTGAGCATACATCATCACATTAATACAACAAAATAAACAGAATGATCAGTGACTTTTATGTGAGTGTAAAACCCCAGGGCCTTTGCCTGTAGGATCTGAGGAGAGGTGGAGCGGAGGTGGGGTGGGGGTGGAGTGGGGGTGGAGGCGATGACACAGAAGGATGTTTTGGGGAGCAGACAGGGGCCGGGGTGCAGACAGATGATAGGAAGAGGTACGATTCCTGCGCTCTTTCATTCCCCTCCAATTTGTCCACTGCATAAAATGTCCCCATTAATGGACATAGCTTGATAATTGCTAATTATTATGTCTGTGATCTACAACACTACAAAACTAACTGGAATTTCTTCAGTTGTACACACAAACACATGCCCACACACACACTCACACTGATATCTGAATTAATGGTCTCCTTGGGGAGTCATCCAAAGGCCACGGGCGTTTGGGAGAAAAGATTCTTGGAAAAAGGCTTCATCATCCGAACATTGGCTCATTAGTAACCCCATCTTAGCCATGCAAAAAACACAGTAAAGTTCACAAAGCAATATGCGAACAAGGTCATATACTTCATGTTCAAGAGGCATTTACTTTACAGTCGCTCCAAATGACAATATAAACGCTGCACATCCACGAAGAGGCCGCCCCAGTGTGAGTGCATGGGAAAACAGAACAGGAATAGTTCAGGAGCAGTTCAAAGACACAAAACACAAAGATTTTAGGAAGATCTTAATTCTCGATGTTGGAGGCTCTTTGGGTACAGGAAGTCATTAAAGAAAAAGCCCATAAAGCCATGTCAGATATATTGTGCTGGGATATAAAATACGGGCTGGCCATGTCCTCCTTCAGAGTTCAGGGAGTTTGCTCAAGTTATCTGTTGTATTGTTTCCGGACTTTTAAAGCTTAGGAGATCCTCGGCGAAACAACTTAAACCAATGTCTGGGTACAATTTGTATATGAGCTGTTTTACAAGTGCAGTCTGATCTGTGAAGACCTAGGATACAGCTTCAGTTCCACTTGCTTGTACATCTTTCCTGTGTTTCAGGTAGGCTTCACGCCAGCTCATCAGATACAGTGTACTCCACAAACCTACAGCAGTGAGCCACCCACCCACTGCGTGTCACCCATACCCACGGGCTAAAGGCTCAGTTAGCTGTTAGCTAATGCCATTTTAGTTCCAACAGAACTTCCATATTTAGTTCTGCTTTGTATATGAGTAGTTTATTGCTTATTGAATATAATCAGTTAACAGTTATCAGTGAGCAAATCTACAGAGGGTCCCACTGACAATTTTGGCTTTTGGTGTAAATTTGGAAATGAGTAAAGCAGCACCTGCCATGTCAGGCTACCTGAACATAACAACAGACAACAGAATAGTAAAGCAATTCAACAAAACATGAGAGAAGTTTCAGTGTCTCTGTAAAAAGCCACACTTTCTGTGCTACAAGTACAGAGCCAAATGAACCAATAGAAGAAATACTACAGGGTAACTTACATTCACATAAAGGTGCAATATGTAACTTTTCTGGAGGGCGATTCACCTCCTGCTTGTTTCCATGGAGACATTATAGCATGAAACATGAAAGCATGAAGCATGAAAAAAATGTATTTTTACTGTGACCTCTCTACAGATCTATAACTTGGACTGGTGGCATCATCTTCTCATCTCCAAGAAGATAATGCACACTGTGGAACATTTCAGGCAAAGCCAAAATCAGGTGGCAGATCCTCTGTCAGAAAAGTGAAATAGTGCACTTTTTTTGCACTTTTTTTTCTGCCACTTATTTTCAAGCAGTTTTGCTGCTATAATAATAATAATGTCCTTATCACTAATTGTATAATGACTCAGACCTCATGTAACCTCACCTATTATGGGAAGTAATCAATGTGATTAATGCTGTTACTTTGTTCTCTGTTTATCTTCCTCTTCTCAGTTTGGTTTTTAACATGTTTGGACAAGCATTTTGTATCTAAGGCAAACATGGATACTTGTTTGGAGGGAAAACAAGTTACTGCTTTTGCTTTATTGCAGATAAGACAGTCCATGCATGCCAAAATAAATACAATACATATTAGGAATAGAAAAATACAGTATTCATTGCTTGGTTTTCTCTGTGACTGGTATCTGAATGAACAGGAGCTATAAAACAGAATGGAGCATAGAAGGGGGTTGTCCAAATAGGCTTGTGCCAGGTTCTTTTTACAACAGTCCCATCAGCCATTATCTGCCGACTGTGTTATGGTTAGGAGTAAATACAGACCTGGGCAGTACCATGAGTAGCACTACAGTGTGTGCGCGCGCGCGTGTGTGTGTGTGCATGTGTGTGTGTGCATGAGGTAGTATTTGTGAGTTTGCGCTGTGCTCTCCCTGGCTCTATCCCTGAAACCGCCCACAGGAGATAACCACAACAGTTTACTCCATTTCATCAGACACTCTTCTGGACATTTTAGCTCTAATGGACACAAAGCAGAACCACCTTTTTATCTTCTTGCTCAATAAAAAACATACTCATAGACTTTGTGTCTAAAAGCTAAATAAATATCTTTGTTTGTGAAGGGAAAACAGTGTATGGCAGTGAAATGAGATGTATTAAATCATGTATGATATTTAGTATTAAAGGGAGAATATGTAGAATTCTCAGTTTAAAATTCATAAACATGATCTATTTATGTGCCCTGATATGAATAAACATGTTCAAATCAAATATTTATTTTACTGATAACAATTGTAAAGTTGATTTATTCTTAATTACAAAAACACTGGACATGATGGCTAAGTTGTTTATATTGTCATTTAGTGTTTTGGTTCTCAAGACACTTATCCAATCAGAAAGCAGGATGACCTACTCACTTTGGGTTGCCAGTTCTTGCAGCTCAGAGAGAGAATTCTGGAGGTTCTGAGCATTCACTTTAGACATCACCTGTCCATGTCCAGAAAAACTTGTATGTGTCCAGAGTATTCAGGTTAAGGCACTTCAATTCAGGAGTGGGATAGTGAAGTCAATGTTGCTCACTAACAAAGAACAAAATCCAAAATTACACAAATATTTCCTCCTATCTGCTTTCCATTTGTAAGAGACCTCTGATGGTAGTAACAAAACAATATACAACAAAATAACCACAAATTCATTTATATATAATTATACTATAAATAGGATTACTTGACTGATATTTCAAACCCAATCTAATAATACACCAGCACCATCAACTCACACCCCTAAATTAGGCTTTCTAGTTATCCCAAACTGCTAGGAGTCATGCACAGTCAAATCATATTACCACGTCTTCAACCCAGAGGAGTATACACTTTACAATCACAGTGCTAATACTTACAGACTGTTTTACCGTTCAGGCCAATTAAAAATGTCAAGTTCCACATCAGAGAATGCCCATGTGTTTTTGTTCTCTTCCCCTCTGTCTCCTCCCTCTCTTCTAAATAGTTTGCTGCAGCGTGCCCTTTCACACTCTTCATTGACTTATATTTGTACCATTCAGCACTGTGTAAAACATCTCTCCACACACCTGGAGCTTTGAAGAGGCGTGTGTGGCCTCCGCAGAGCATGTCCGTGTGTGTGTGTGAGAGAGAGAAAGAGGACAGAGCTGACGCTGAGTTTGGAGCTTTAGAGAAATGATCCTGAAGTTTATTATCTTTAATTAGAAACCAGGGGGACACCGCACAGATAAGGACCACCACTACCTGATGGATGTGTACACCATTTGTCACCTAAAAAGTACTTAAGTATTCATGGGTTGAGCTTCACGTTTATAGATGGCATTCTGAGCACTTTTAAACATTTTTCTACCTGAATTGTTAATTATCATGGCAACGGTGCTAATATTTCATCACTGAGAAACCTATGAATAGCTGTGCTGAGGTAACCTTAACTAACCTTAACTCGATTGATCACAATTTCAGACAAGACAAAGAAGGTGAAATGTCCAAAGAAACAATGGAAAGAGCTGAATCTTAACCATCAACCTTTTATGGCCAGCTCCAGATTTTTAGGCTGACCAAAAGCAAGCAAAAGTTTTATTACTTTTTCAGCAAAATAAACATCTGTCAGGCAAAGGGAACATCTGCACTAAAATCTTGCGCTAACTTGCATAGTATTTAGTCCAAATAATTTCCCTTGTGGATTAATAAAGTTTGTCCAAGTCTAAGTCTAAGATGTTCCCTTTGGGGACCCCCGTCAACTATACTCCCAACAATCAATCAAACCACAGTATAAACTTGAATTGGTCATGGTTTTATTGCTTTTTACATATGTAGCAAAAAAAATCTTCATAATATACAGAATATTGTGTGTTATATTATAATATTGTGTTATTTCTGTCCAGTTTTATTATACAGTGCATGTACTTTTACATTTGTGTGGTTATCAAAATAATTTGTGTCCATGTGGCATCCGATTTTTTAAACTTGTAGTTGTAGTTACTGAGCCTATCCACATGACATAATGATTAAGTTCAACATTTGTATGCATAATTTCTGTTTGGATATTTCTTTCAAAAATAGTGAATCTAGACTTATCTAGACTAGATTATAGGTCCTCCATCTGAAATGATCAAATTCTAGACCGTGAACACAATCTACTTATTTCTAAAAAGTTGTAGGATGGTGGATTAAGGCAACTTCAGAGTATCTAGTGATGTCAGGTCTATGTTGTGTCTGCCCGCTGCCTCTGAGTGGTCTTGGCCTCGGAGCTAAGTCTCACAAACAAACCTGTGACCACACTAAAGCCGCACCAACAAACACATGCACTCACTAATGAGCTAGCACAACATATGCACACGTGTCCACTTCCTGCCCTGGGCAAGGGGCTTTAGGCAGGTTTGGGGGGTCTCTGGAGGGTTAGTGTGGGCATTAGGGGCACTTTTATCAGGACCTTCATCTCACCTCTTCCTCACCTCCTGTCTGTGTCCGGTAGCTGCGATCCCCAAGGAGAACTGATACACACAAACACAGATTAGAATGAAATAAGAGGAGTGCCATTTGGGTCAGATAAATCTACTACTTATAAACTATGTAAGTCTATGTTTGCTATTCCTCACACATTTTTCACTTTAATCATGAAAGAAAATATTTGGACCTGGATCTTCTACAAAATTTGTTATTAATGGTACTTTTTGTCAAAATATCAATAATGCAATAATGCTTGTGTGATATTCATAGTGACTATTACACAAAGAATACAAATTTATTCACTACAAAAGCAAAAGTACTTAAAACTTTACACAAGCAATTTTAACCAAGTATTATTTTAAAAAGTAAAAAAAACTATACAAAAAAACTATACAAACTATAATTGCAGCTATTTGTGGTGGAAGAAGTATTCAATTTTGTTAAGTAAAGTGCAGATACTCAATTAAAAATAAAAGTTATTAGTTAATTAGTACTTAAAGTGCTTTGTACTTGCAGAGTAAAGAGTTAAAGCATTTTACACAGATTTTAAAAAGATTCAAATGTACTGATTTTGATATAGATTTGTGCTGAATTCTATTCAGCAGAAACAATTGAAATGATTTTTCCTGTTTGTTTTTATTTGTATATTTGTGTTTGCTCAAACTATGAACATGTTACAAATAAACCCCTTGGTTGTTTCAGCAGGTCTCAAACAATAATAAAAATACTTTTATGTTTCAGTCCAGTTCTAAAATGTAGAAAGTACAGAAGACCGGCTCTCAAATGTAGTGATGTAAAAGTAAAAAGTATCAATTAAAAAAAAAAACAAACTACTTAAGTAAAGTGCAGATAGCACAGATTTATACTTAAGTACAGTACAGTACAGTACAGTACTTTACTACTTTTACTTTTTTTACATTCCACTGCTACAGTAGTACTCTAACTAATCTCTCTAATGCAATACCACAAACAGCTATTGCTCTACTCCAACTACTATTGCTACTGCGTATTAACACTACCACTACTAGTTACATTTTCTTTCACTAGTAACAGAAAATGTGAACCGTAGACATATTTACTGCCCAGAAGATACATTAGAAAACAACATTATTTGCATTACTTTAAAACAGCCTACTGTCAGTATGACTTGACAAATCCCAGCACATGTTTTCAGTGTTAATATTACATGTGTGGGAGATGTTTACAGTACGAATTATATCTGTCACTCTATGTTAGTATGTGAGGGTTTACTAAAGCAGACCTCATGTACAAGTCAATCTTTCTGTTTGTACTAGCTCCCTCCCTGTGCATCATAACCCACTCCTCCAAGGGGGAGTGTGAGGAGACTAGCCCGGATGGAGGCACCGTTCTGGGGTGCAGTGGGGGCGAGGGATCCCTGTGGGCATGGGGAGTGCTGGACATGCGTAATGCAGAGGTCTCCCTACAGTGGAACCAGTCAACACATTTCTGCCTATCAGGTTATCAGGTATCTCATATGAGCCTGGAGTTTGTTCATTTAGACACAGAACAGTGATCCCCCTCATGCACAAAAATATGGAAAACAGTTGTATATGCAAGTCGACATGGAGGCTGCTCCTATCTGGGCTGAAGTTTGATAAAGCCTGGCTCTCCTTGCACCGGGAGCTATGCTAGTTACTAGTGAATGGCATCCAACTTTACAGATAATACATGTGTGCTTCTTTGAGTGAACTGAATGAGCTAACATAGAGAAGAGATAGGGCAGATATGATGCAAGAGAGCATGTCAATTGCCAAAAATCTTATTAAATTCAGATTAAGATGTGAAAAAGTAACAAAAAATAGCTTGTACATTTTTGCTTATTATGTTTAGATAAATGGTCTTCCAGTTGCAATTTTTCAAGTCGGGTTAGTTTGTATTTTTGTTGCTGTTTAATTGCCTGGATATTGACAATTGCAAGAAGTTCCAGGTTCGATTACCAGACAGAAAGAGGCATAGAGAAATATTTAGCTATAAGGCTCAGGCAGGGATTTAGCACCAAATTCTGGGCATTGGGTACAAATCATCTTGGTGAACCTGCACTACATGTTGTCTAATGAAAAATACACATTATAGACTTTGTGAGGACCCTTCCCTGCACTGGGCCCTGGGTAAACATCCTTTAATACCCTCAACCAATGTGTCACTAATAAGGTTTTTGTTCCAGCTTTATTATTAGGTAGTTAAAAAATCAACCAGTCAGAAAAAAAACGACTCCTTAAAACAAAATTAGTAGTGTAAGTAAGTACGTGTATGTATAGTGTATAGCTGTTTCATAAAACTGAACAATTCCACAGTTGTGTCCATGTACACCCCAGTCTCAAACATGAGTCTTCCCCACAGACTAATGAGGAGGAAGATGATCAAAGAGCTCAGTGTGATCCAGCCAATCAGAGCACAAGCACAGTCCATCACCAGCTCTTCTTCTAAAAACAACAGTCTGACTGATCAGGTGCAAAGAGACTCGGGCAGATAACTAGGTGCGGTAAATGTGAGCTAGTTGGCGTATTGTCCTGTTATACACATTTTGAAGGATTTTAATAAAAAAATAACATCACATACATATTGCATGCTTTTACCATGAAGTTATGCTGACACACCTTTCTCCATTTATCAGGGATTGACTACTTTTTGAATGCGTAGCTTCAACAGAGAGAGCAGAAACCTTTAGTGGATATTTTATATGTTTTGTTTAGATTTTACCAGACCAGGACAAGATCAGGACCAGAGCCACGGTGCTGGACAGACAGGAGTGGACTGAGTGAAGGATTTAGAGCCCAGACAAACATGTGGGTGGAACTCGGGACAGATGCAGTCCTCCTCTCCCATCTCTGTTTATCCACTCGGAGCCTTCATCAGGGTGACAGAGACCAGACGAAAACTCAGAGACCAGGACTGTCCTCTTGGCCCAAACACAGACGGCCCATATCTGTGCTAATATCTACAAAAAGAATATTACTTATGTAGTAGCTGCAACTGGCCACACATGAAGCTTATTGTCATCTCAAACTTAAAAGAATGGGAGATGAGTCGAGGAACTATTGTTTCTAACTTTCCTTTAATGATTTAACATAAGTTACTCATGTCATATTGCACAACAGCACAGTCTGCACTTTTTAGATATAAGTTTGTCATGTAATACACCCTGATTTTTTAAAAATCTATAATTGTAAGAACATGTTCAAGCTTGGTGTTACAGAATTACAGGATTTATGACTTAATAATAATACACTCTGCATTGATATTTTTACACAGGCAGTTTTAGGTTCATAAAATGTAATATGATATAATATGTAATGTAATATGATAGAACATTTGAGCCTTGGGTTTTCCAGAGTAACTCCCTCACACTAACATAGGGACAAGACTTCCAGGTCATTAACCTGCAAAGTGACATAAAATCTGTCTTATTTTGATGCAGTCTGCCCCCGGATGTCCCTGTCACCCAATATCAAAGCACTGAGCTGTTTTTGAAAAATAATATCATATGAACTACTCCCATAAAGATGTTCATAATTCTCTCTTATTGTCTGGCTTGTCTGTCTGAACTTCCTGGCTTCCTGTGTATCTTTGCACTTTGAGCAACCTCTCGTTCACTTGTGTTCCTCTAGGCTGTGTTCAGAGGTACTTGAACTGAGCTGAGACTTTACTGTGTTAAAAGTGCACAATGAGTCTGCTATGGTGAGGGGGAGTGTGGATGTGATAAGGGACAGACAACTGGAGCTTGGACAGAGACGAATGATGTTATTCTCACCCTAAAGCCCCATTTGGACATTTCAGATTACCCCCTTTTAATCTTACAAAAATGTGGCTTCCAAATTATTCTCTCTCAGTGTTTATATTATTTGGTACCCAACTTCTTTGTATAGGAATAAAAAAAAATAAAAAAATAAAAAATAAAACAACATCTTCTATAATATAGGAATAATAGGCAAGAGGCATAGAGGCATGTGACTGAATTTGGAAATTGGCAGTTTGTCTCCAGCTCTGATCACTGAATTTTGCCATTGTGTTGTTGAGCAAGACACTTCACCCATGAATATAGTGTATGAGGGGGTGGATAATGAATCCAATGTAAAGTAGATTGGAGTACATTCCATAAAAAATGAAAAAGTTTGTTTACAATTTGTGTGAAGCATAACAAAACTATATCACATGCCATTCCAGATAAAAATGTCACATAGTTGCAAGTGATTTTTAACTTTATTTCTCCAAACAGTTGCCATGTGAAACACTAATGATCCATGGCATCAGGTGTCCTCTTCGGTGGCCGTGTGAACAACATCTGGAACCCGTCCCTTAGTGGTGACATCACACAAACCAGCCTGACCTACGACCCTTAAGCGGCTAATTAGCAAAATGTCCCTCCATAACTGGTGGGGACCCTTGCTTTTGTCTTTCTCCATTCTCACTCCCCCCCTCTCCACCTGTTGTTTTTTGTCATGGTGGCACTGCAGAGTTTTGGAATTGACTTCTGTAGTCCCGCGTTAACTATTAGAAGCATATTTTCAATCCAAATTGTAGTAAAAGTAAATTCTACTTTGCACACTCCCTCCCTCGAGGACATTTGCCTAATCTTAAAGTCATACATCTCAATAGGCATCATTAATCTAGCAGAGTCTATTATTACTTTTCCGCTAAATCCTTTGATTCAGAGCCCACCCACGAAACGAGAAGAATCCCCCATGTCTCCCCTTGTCCCTCTGAGTATCTCCCAAACCATCCCTTTTCAAACAAGGGATTTTAGTTTAGTCATTTTTTTACTTCAAAGTACTGTGGTTTACAAATACAGTGCACCAATGACAATGTGTTTATCCATTTTACGGCATCGTGGCGTGGAGGAAAAAGCAGGACCATAGCCTGTTTAGAAGACACCGGAACTGCAAGGTCAGAGGTCAACCCTCCAGAGACACACCTCTTATCATTGCACAGACTTGAGCTGCATAGGCGCATATACATCCCACAGATATGCACAAGATCAGCCTTATACATTCTGAAGACAAAAATGTATACAGTATATTAACTGACTTATTTAACACGAGATGAAGGAAGTATAGTGATAATAGTATTCTACACAGAAACAAAATTCACTATAAATCTACATTATTGTTAGACATACAGTACCACAGATTATTGCACAGGCATGTTACAGGTGACCTTAAAGTCTCATTGGCTATTCGGTGTAACAGTTAGAGTCTCAAAACACAAAATGGGAATAAAAAATATGAATGAATAAAAATGCGCGTCGAATAACATTTTGGCTATATTGCAAAACCCACATGGAAGTTAATAGTGAAAAATGCCACTAATTGAAGAAGAGTTTTTGACTAAACACTCCAGATCAGAGTGTTCTGTTTCATTGTAAAGCCCTGTCTTAAGGCCTCCCTCTCTCCTGGTGTTGTTTGGACTTGGGGACCAGGCCGGAGCTGAGCATCAGTGTGGAATGAAGAGGAAGGCCAAACAGGGGATTTTGGGTGCTGCGTATCTATTTCATCAGAGGGGACAGAGGCGCCAGTTTGTGAGACCTGACCCCCCTGTGCTGCACTCAGCCCTGCTAACGGGCTGGATGTGCTGAAAGTTACATGGGCACTCAGAGTGGAGCTTTAATGATCTAGATTAATGAGGGAGAGAAATCACTGGTGTCACAATTCTCTCAAAAAGTAACATAGAATGCAACACCTCGAGGCTATTTGTGCTCATTGTGCACAACGTAAGGTGTTACATTGTGTGGGGTAAAGTTATAGTTATGGGGTTTTAAAGAACTGAAAAGCCTCTGCTCTACCCAATCAGGCAAACTGGCCTAATGAACAATTATCCAACTGCACAGAGACAGACAGAAGAACTTCCCTGTGAGGGGGACGCAGCAGGACTTCAAGGAGATATGAGCACAGTTGGACACAGTTGTATTGTTTTTGAACATTTTCGCTTGATGGGTGGGGTGTGGGAAAATTGTATTTTTTGTTTCATTTTTTGCCTTTTTTGTATAATGTTAAAGTAAAAAGTTAGGGTTATTTGTTGTAGCTGTATTGGATGATTTCATATTAAAACTTTGTAATTGTCTACTGTGTTTTGGTAAACTTTGTACAATATAGCCTTAAATTCAAACTTTATTCAAAATCATTTCACCCTTTGCCAGATGAGAGGGAGCCTGGACCACAAGTCTCCTCCCTGCAGAAACGCCCTCTCGTTTAAACATAAAACTACTCAACCGTGATGTGTTCACGGTACATGAAAGTTCACAGCCCAGTGGTCATCTCTATCTACTCCTGCCCCGCCAGCGCCTCTGCACTCATGTGTTAAGCCGCTCCGGGAGACCCGCTGCTCTCATGCGTTAACCCGCTCCGGGAGACCGTCCATCATGTCCACTGGCTCTCTCAGCGATGTCGACGACGAGCTCCTAGACGGCATCCTAAAGTTTGGCTCATCCGGTAAAGACTCCAACGAGAGCACCGAGGAGAGCTCGAACTGCGAGGGCGCATGCTCCGCCGAGGAGCAGAGAGGTACGCAGGGGAAGAGAAGGAAAACCTCATCAAGGAAATCTGCGACCAAAGGTGCCCCACAGGAGGGGAAGCAGGTGCAGAGGAACGCAGCTAACGCACGTGAGCGGGCGAGGATGCGCGTACTGTCTAAAGCCTTCTCCCGCCTCAAAACCTCCCTGCCCTGGGTCCCTCCTGACACTAAACTTTCCAAACTGGACACGCTGCGGCTGGCTTCCAGCTACATCGCTCACCTCCGACAGATACTGGCCAACGACAAGTATGAAAACGGATATATCCACCCTGTCAACTTGGTATTGATTCTTTTTTATATCACTTAAATTCTATATTTTTATATCACACCTTGTATTACAACTTTCACAACTCGATTTAGTTGCAGGTTTGTCTTAATAAAGCTGGAATAAAAGACTAAATATTAAACATAATCATCCATTGTAGCCTACATCCACACAGTTAGGACACGTAACATTTAGGCCTATGCACATTACGCACGAGTGTACAAATGTCACCATATGATACACATAGAGGTCTATATTGAAATGTTCATTCAAAATGAATCAAGAACTTTATGTTTCAGGTCTTTATTTTTTAAATTTGTGAGTAATTGCATTTTTGTTACTTGCGGTATTTTTTATTTTTTATTTTAATTAAAATGAAGGCTTCATATGAAGAGAATTATCCATGTAGATTTAGTATAAATTATTCAGTAAATTGTGTTCTTTTAATTAATTTCATTGTTATATTATTTTTAGCCGCCTAAAATACAATACTGTCACATTAGCTTTATTTTGCATTTGTCTGCTACTCAAACTGTAGGTTCAGTGTTACAGAATGTGTATTGAAAAAATATCACATAGTCTTCTTAATTTTAAAATGTACTTTACAGGTTGAATATCTGTACTAGTGACACCACATTATTTAACACATTTTCTCATCTCTCTCTCTTCAGACGTGGCCTTTCATGGTTGCTGGAAAACCAGACAGCGAACTGAAGGAGATCCTCAACACAACCAGACTGTGTGGAACCACTGCCTCCTGAAATGCAGATTTTTTTTACATGGACCATAAACACTGAAGCTGCCGGTTTAAGCAACATTACAATTGACATTTTTTCGAGTGGGAATAATGGAGTGAATGTTTCCTCTCCTTCGTTCCTGTATGACAAATTTTTATTTAAATGCATTTGCTTATCTTTGCTGGTACAAAGATAACGGTTGCTTTTTTAAATACGCTGTGTATTTTTACATCTGTCTGAATGTCCAAGTGCCTTTTGACTGAAATGTACATATATAAAACTATATTTGTATCTCATTTACATCTTGTATTTTGGATTGTTTATGTGTGGGCCATGGAGCTAACCTTTCCTATCTGTTCACCTCTTCACACTAACATAGCGCTGGCAGATAGCACTCACTCTGTTGTTTGGGAGAGATATCACTGGACATCTTTGTCATTACATAAACAAACTTATGGCTTCAGAGATTGTTTCAAAGGCTGAAAGGCTCAAGGCTAAACAATTGTAATGAATGTTTTTTTTTTTTTTTTTTTTTTTTTAAATAGATCTTGATGAAGGCTTTGTGAATATGTATAATTACACTAGCCAAATGTACTTAAGCAAGACTGTTGTTGCTTCAAAATAATAATAATATTCAAATAGAAGTTAGTATATTCTACAACTTATTTATAAATGGTTTTAAATGAATGCTGAAAAGCTGAACACAGCTATCCTATTCCTATTCCTTAGAATAAGGAACCAAATTCAAGATATAAACTTACTTACACTAACTTGAACTTTTAAAGAAAAAAATGTGCACATTTGTTTCACATACTTAATTTTTTTGAAACTTCATGTTCATCTTTTCTCAGCCAATCAGAGCGCTTCGAGGTCTTGGGAATAAAAGTAGGATCAAAGGCACAGTATTTGCAGTAGTAGTGGTACTGGTCCCGCCCAGTGCAGTTGTTTTAAATGGCTCGGGTTATGACCGCTGTGTTTACATCCAGCGGACAGTTATTTATGTGAAGCTACAGACACGTGGGCCTCTGCACCACCATCTCTATCTCCCTCTATAACCAAAACACAAGGATCAATGGAAGAGATGTTTTTCTGCTTTTGAAAACATATGTCACCTGCAATCTATAGATCAGTTTAGACTACATTATTTAGTGAGAATTTGACCCCTATAACAAACTGTCAGATATAATAACACAATATAATAAATGCGTAATAATGCTCCAAAGCCACACTTCCACACATGCACGGCAGGTTCACCGTAGATGTATAGGCCTACACCAAAATAGATCCATTTATTTCTTAAACATTTTCTTTAACTGTGTAATTATTACTAGGCAACAAAAAAAAAAAAAAAAAAGAAAACATTCAGAAAAAGAATAATATCTGTGGAAAAGAGATAGCCTTTCCGATCTAATCTAATCAAAACCTCATTTATGTGCACTTTTGCCATTTACATGAATACTTTACCAACAACTATTGGGAAAAGGAAAACATGTGTTTTGCAATACACTTTCTATGATTTAGTCTTCATTAAATGTTTTTCATTTAAATTTAAAGTTTGAAAAATTTTAAACGTAAATTGTGAAATGTAAATTAGATTAGCACAGGGTCATTGCTTTCAAGATCATGTCTTAGCCACTACTTCACAATTTGCCATCTCTGAGTGTTGTGGAGCGAGAAGTGGATCAGAGTGACACCTCTCTCACCTCATACATCAGCAGCAGTGTCAGGGCCTCCACAGCTCCACAGACCACCTGCAGGTCAGCTCTGCTCTGTGCGAGATACCCACGGAGAAGAGGAGGAAAACAGGGGGAGAAGAGAGGAAGAAGACAGGGAGAAGAGGGGGGAAGAGAGGGAGAAGAAAGGGTGCAGAGAGGGAGAAGAGGGGGAGAAGAGAGGGAAAGGAGAGGGAGAAAAAAGGAGGAGAGAGGGAGAAGACAGGGAAAAGAGTGGGGAGAAGAGAGAGAAGAAAAGGAGGAGAGAGGGAAAAGAGGAGGAGAAGACAGGGAAAAGAGGGGGAGAAGAGAGCGAAAAGAGGAGAAGACAGGGAGAAGTTAGTGAAAAAGGGGGGAGAAGAGAGCGAAAAGAGAGGGAGAAGAAAAGGAGTAGAGAATGAGAGGAGAGGAGAAGAGAGGGGCAAAGAGAGGGGAAGAGAGAGAAAAGAGGGAGAAGAGGGGGAGGACAGGGGGAGAAGAGAAAAGGAGTTAGAGAGAAGTCACATGTGAAAGAGGCTTGTTTCTATTTTTAATTTGTTATTAATACTTTACAGATGCCATTTCAGCCCAAGTATTTGATGAAAACATTATACCTAACCCACTATAACTAATGTTGTTAAGTACACTGTCCTGCAGTCAGTCCTACCCTCTTGTGCCCTCTTTTGTCCAACATGTGTACTACATGTATTTTACTTTTTCAGTAAAGTTCATTTGACTTATTTGAGTCTGCAGGTGGCAGTAGTGCACAGTTAATGAAAGAAGAGTTATGCAGCACAAAACAAAAAAGGAATATCTTCATCAATCAAAGTGCAATATAAATACAGTTTGATTTGTGTTATTTGTGTCAAAGCTAAATCACTTTGTGCAGTTTTATTGTACCATATTTTGTTTTGTATGGTTCCATCTTGTTTACACTCAAGTTTATTTTTGTTAGTTGTGTTGAAATGTGTCTCTGATGCCTACCAAGTTGCTTGTTTCTTGGAAAGTAACAGAATTACTTTTACAATTTTGGATTAATCTGCCCACTTTTCTAAGAGGGTAGACGTATTCTTTGCCAGATAGGTATTCATTTCTCAGTAGTTGACCTTCCTCTGTTACTTTGAGTGAAAGTTTATTCGTTGGACAACAAAGATGCTTTACCAAATTTGGTCATTAATACAACAATGGTACAACTTAAAATGTAAATAATGTAATAATAATAATAATAATTAGAGATTTGTCAGCAGACAGTAAGAATTTGATAGAAACGTTCCCAGCTTGTGTCCATGTGATAATGTTACAGTGTCATATGTTGAGAATTTTACAAGGAAGCATGTGGGAGCACAAAAGACAGTTGTCCTCTTCTCTGTGTGAATGTCTGGAATTTTCTGTGCATTTCCAGACATTGTGACTTGTAAACACTGTATTGTAATTGGCCGATTTTAAAGCTTAGCAAGTGCTGATAGCTGAACACAATTTGGGATCAAAGCATGGGTAAGGGTCACGAGAGGTCAGGCTGACACACATCCCGTTATACATGCACCATAAGAGCCGTGTTAGCTTAAGGAAGAGGCGCGGGGCTAAATGATGTTTTCCCAGGTGGACACAATTACCTGCGCGCTGAGTGTGAGTGTGTTTCTAATGCACATAAACTCATCGGGGCATTTGTGCATCTGTGTGTGTGCAGGAATTAGACATGTGTTGTTTTTAGCAGATTCTGGTCTATTACAATTAGGAAGACATGACTCAAAATGAGATTCCAGCACTTAAATAATGGGGAAGCATTTCTCAAGTTTTCTCCTGGGTATTAGCACTTCAAGAGAATGCTGTGCCACATGCACTCGCAGAATACTCAACCAGTCTCCTCACACAATCCATCAATCCATCCAGATAGTGAACATGTTTTCTTGACCTATCAACTATAGTGATGATCCATACTTTTGCTTCATCTCTCTGTCATGGTTTATGCTTCCATGTTGCTTCAAGTAGTAATCTTACTTGAAAAGTTACAGTAAATTTGCCTTTAATAATGTACGTTCCTAACAATATTCATGACTATGCATAAGTCATGTTGTGTCATGGTCAGAATTATTGTATTATTATTAATAACGCCAGTATCACAATACAGTTTTAATATTATAACAATTACAACAATATTTTAAAACATAATAAATGTATTATTGTGAATAAGTTCTACATTGAAAGAGCCTATATTGTTATTTTCTGATCTATGTTATAATGTTTCCAACAAAAACATTCGTCGAAAACACTCCACCTTGTGATGTCAAGTGATAATACAGGGAGTGCTCCACAATGTTTTTAAACTCCATACACCTAGAATCATTTGTATAATTTCAGACCTGGAATTGCCAATCTCAACTGAATAAAAGGTAAACTGTAGCTGTTAACCTGAAAACTACCACTTCATGACATCACAAGGTGCAACAAAGCATTTCAAGCTTTCGAGATGCAGACAGACTTATAATGCAGGATCACTCAAACATGTGAAAACACAACGGGTAAGTTTTTGAAGAGGTAACAACATTCTAACATGGCTAAATTATTGCAAGAGTCAATTTTGCATAATATAGGACATTTATATAATCATATTTTAAGCAAAAGCAACAATGATTTAGAAGATGTTTAAGCTGTTTTTCTTTCTATACAATCTGGTGGTACAATTTATCTGTTGTTTTATGAAATCACTATAAAGCCATTATTGTTTATTGTCCCATCCCTCTTCATGATGTGGTTCAGTATAGGTGAACACAATATTATGTAGTCAGTGTGTTTATAGAGTCTATGTGCATGGCCCCATAGCCAACCACACACCCCCACCTGCTCTACTGTTATCAAACGCACTGTGGCCTTCAGTCTGAACAAGCCAACACGTGTCTCCTCCTACACCCAAATCACTCACAGGTGACTTTGTTTATTTGATCTCAATTAGACCTCCACCTCTCTCTGCACGCACCACAAAAAAGAAAAACGCCATCTTCTAATAATTCTAAAAACAGAACTGGATTTATCAAAATTGCCGAAACCTTGGTGGCTGTAACAACGTGCCATTTTTGCCCGAATACCACGCACACATGGGTTCAATTATCATTGCATGGAATCCTGGAAAAGTTAAATTGGCAATAAGGAAAATATTCGTCTAATCTAGGGGTCTTCCTCAAGCTGGGTGCGAAGGAAATTTAGGGGGTCCCCAGTTTAATTAGCTCCAGATTTGACCACCCTTTGGAGCGAGCTTTGGGGTGAGTTACTGTGTTGGAAAAAGGTGTTATTTTGGTTGAATAAATGCACACGTTTTTGTAAGGGGGTTTTGCGTTATAGGAAGCAGATGGATATGGCTGAAGGAAAGAAAACATTGAGAGGAAGACGGACAGGCGTTAGATGTAGCGACATAAGAAGTTACAGATGTATTTAGCAAAACACAATCATCTTTTAGCTTCCCTTTAGCAAAATTATTGAAGGAGGAATTGTAAGTTTTGCAGATGCTGATATTAACACACAAGACTCAGACATGCTTTTTAGATTGATTTATCAGGTGGTTGTAGTGACACATTTGCAATGACAGCTCTGAGGAGGAGTTACAACTTAAGGGAGAGAAGATTTGGGAGGTGTGATTTAAATGTATGGCTTTATTATTTGATATTGTACAGACACTCAAGAATATGTCATATTCACTATAGGTCTCAATATCCACTGTGCATTTGGACGGCTCCAGACTACAAAACAGATAAATAAAGATGTGTAATTTTATAATGTATGACAGAATATTTCCAAAGGACCTCTCCATCTTAGAGAGAATATATTATGCTATACTGGGAATATTACATAATGACAATGAATTAAGTGATGTCTAACCAATGAGTCTGTTGTTTAAAGTTGAGATTACTTAATAAATCACACAAAGTACCATATCTCTAATTGATCTTAACTCATAAAAAAAAAGGTGGCATTATTTATTCACAAAATGAATCATTTTACGGGGGATGTCAGTGTCTCTATTAACCAAAATTTGACTAATCATTTTATTTAGATTATAAGGATTTATATGGGACAACAGCAGAAAGGAGTTAGTGAGAGTGAGTTTGTGTTTTTGGTATTTATTTTATTTATGTAAAAAGGCAGATTAAACTCTTGTTTCACAAATTTAATCTGTAAATACATTTTTTTCTTGTACTTTTTTCTGCATAAATATTTGTTGGCATGAACTCCTGTGCAGTGTCTTGTGAATGCTGTTTGGCTCCAATACACTACTGGTCAAAAGTTTTAGAACACCACACTTTTTCCAGTTTTTTATTGTTTACTGTTGACCAAAACTTATTCTAAACTTTTGATTCACCAAAGTAGCCACCTTTGGCAGATATAACAGCTGAACACACTTGTGGCATTCTTTTTACAATAGAAATCAAATATTCTTCATTCTTCCCAAGTCTGTTGCAGAAGTTCTCATAAATGTGTGGCACTTGTAGGTTGCTTGGCTTTCACTCTTCTGTCCAGTTCTTCCCAAAACCAGCCCGATGGGGTTTAAGTCTAGGGACTGTGCTGGTCACTCCATGTTTTCAAGATCACCGTTTTGTTCTTTTTTCCTGAGGTAGTTTTGGCAGAGCTTGGACTTGTGTTTTGTTATCTTTTATCTTTTTTCAATCTCTGGCCATTCAGTACCTACCTTTGCACAATTTCAAGCTCTTCATTGGACTTGCACGACTTGAATTGCAATAAATAAGTGGAAAAATTCGGGTGTTCTAAAACTTTTGACCGGTTTGTACATACAGTAGATAGATACATACATAGATAATAGTTTTGAAAGCTTTGGTCACAACCTTTTTAGTCAACCATCGACTGATGAGACATGACTTTAGTCAACTACAGCACTACAGCCTTGTCATTTGAAAGGATTTATATACAGCAATTAGATTAATAAGGCAGATTTATGAGTTTAAGTTTATGAATACAATCTATTACAAAAAAAGTGTTTCCTCTTTTGATATTTCTTAAAAAATAGCCATCTGAAATTTTGACTTCAGAAAAGTGATCAGTTAATCTCTGTAAAAAGGCCATCTAAAATTGTAACCATCACGTTAAATGATATTTTGCTCATTTAATATTGAGCGTGTGGCTCAATTTGAGTTCAACACTGCCCAGAACATTACTATGTATTTCAGTCTCACTAAACTATTAAAACCACTTAGTCAGGTCACTTGCTTTCAGGGGGCAACTCCAGTTCATACTTGCTTCAAATGCAAATACAGTTATCTAATACCACAGACTGCTAAGCATGTTTTCTTAATGCTTGGATTATGTAGCATTACCTGAACCTGCATACAAAAAGTGTTCGGAAAATCAGAAATCGTAACTTTAAAAAAGTAATCATTAGTTGTTCAGAAACTCAGAAACAGTGAGCTATACCATGTTCACGATTATGGGAACGACTTGAATATAAAGAACGTAAAGAATTCTCCAAACAGCCAATTGCCTGCTCTCTTTTCTCCATCCAGATGCCATTTGTCCACCTTGGTACTTGAATGCCCTTCCGGAGGAGCCAAGTATCAGTTTCCCTCCCCAGTGGCCCCCCTCCTCGCTCCCTCTGCCATGCATTTTTAATGGACACACTCGTGCAGCGGACAAATGATTTTTATTTTTGACAGGGGAGGGCTGGCTCCTGTTACATAGGGATGAGGAACGACTGAGAGGGGTGAAAAATACACAAGGCACACTGGCCAAAGACATAAGTAAAAAAACAACATTATTATGGAAGAAGTTACCGGATTATTTAGGCTAACTCCATTTGGTAAGCATTTGTCAAAGCAGTGTGTAGGACAGAACCGTATCTAACTAGTTTGAAAACTCAATTCCCCATAATGCAACAGTATGAAACAGATTTTGATCAAAAACAGATTTAGCATTTGTATGATTGAGTCACTCTTCCCCCATCAATACAAACCTTGCACAATAAAATCTTTCAAATCAAGCTTAGCTCAAGATCTGGAGATGGGTCCCACTGCTCCTGATGGGTTGCTCCAGCAGCATTAAAGGTCTTAAATTTAAGAGCCCCAAATCATGGTGCACTAATCATGCCACAATGTAATGCCACAGTATGTGAATTATAAAGAACATACGGATTCAGTGCCTATGTTAAATAGTGCGGTTAGTAAAAGTGTGTACTTGATCCCGAGCATGGATTATGATGGTCCAAACTCCAGGTTGATGACAGAAGTGCACAGCCCACCAAGGTCTTAATTAAACCAGGATTAGAGCTAGACTAAACCCATTAACTGTGGCTTAAAACCACTTTAATTCCAATCAAATCAGACTCGGCCTTCACACCGTCAGACTATGAGTGTCCCATACAGTCCTCTGTGTTAAAGTGGCCTGTGATAACTCTATATTATAATCTGCACTAGCCCTGGCTGTGGACGCTGTAATCCTGCAGACAGGGATTAGACATACTTCTGAGTAGCTTTAATAGAACATATTGAATTACCAATAAATGATTACTGCTGTTAGAGGGAAGAGCACTGGCACTGAAGTAAAATGGGGATGTCATGCTCTACTGAAAAATCTTAACTGTAGGCCTGTATGTTTGGACTATTGTTAGGTTAGTTTTTTTTTATTATTATATTAAACAAGAGCTATGAGTGGCAGAGTGGATAGTGCCCTAGTCTTCCAATGAGAAACTCCTTGAGTGTATCTTTTTTGGATACTAACTTTCCTCAAAGCCTGTGCATGGGCCTGTTGAACTTGTGATTAGACGTGAGAGTGATAGTAGATGTTGTATGAGGAAAAACATACAAAAGATATGTCTTGTTCATAACACGCATCTCAAATTATCATCACTGAACTGATCCACAATAAATCCAATGGCCTTTGCAATTGCCAGACTTAAATCCAGTTAAGCTTTATTGGCAAGTGGTGTACCAGGAAATTTCACAACATGATTTGTTTTCTTGTAAAATGGATCATATGAGAATTGTTTCCTGTAAAAGAATGAAAATGTCCCCAAGAAAGGAGACCATATGTGTGCCATGTAATAACTACTACAATCACAGTGGCAAGCACTCTCGCCTCACAGCAAGAAGGGTGCAAGACTTTCCGTGCAAAGCTTGCATGTTTCTCTTCGTATCTGGGTGTACCTTAACTTATAGTCAGCTTCACTCAACATTCAGATCAGGGGTCCAAAAATCAATTTCACCAGAGACCATATTGTCATTCCCCTGAACAGCCGCATGAAGCTAGAAACAGATTCAACATTAGAACAGCTTTTAAATCATAAAACATACAACAGTGCCAGAAACTGCGTCACTCTTTGGCCAAAAAAGGGGAATCCATATATTATCTTTGATGCTTTTGAGTTTGAAACAAAACATAATTGAAATATTTTTTGTGTAAAAATAGAGGACTATTATAATAAAGCCAAGGGCCAGGCAACAGTGTGAAGTGGGCCCACAAATGGTTCCAGGGCCACAACTTAGAAAAGTATGTAATAGATGTTAAAGTACACATGAATTTAAGTGAAAGCAATTTGTTCCTTCCCCGCTCTGCCGAGGGGAGACAGCGGCCACTGCTCGTGTTAGCCAGGTTAGCTTGGAGAGCATTCCCAGGTGTGACCACAACATTCCCTGCGCACACTTCAACAAACCGCTGTGTGTCCAGTGTGTGTGTAGCTGAGGTCTGAGCGCTCGGGCCAAACTGGAGCTGAACCTCAGAGCCGTCGCCAATAACAACAACATCCAACTCACACATGCACTCAGCCGAAAAACATTTACGCTCTTCGGAGGTGACAAGTGAGGGAGAAATTATTTTCATCTACAACGTTTGATGAAAAAGTCCCTTAATACTACTTGACATAATTACTGTAAGCTCATTGGGCGAACTGTTTTTGCTGTGTAAGCGCTAACAAACTCGAGTGTTGGCTAGCTTTCAGTTTTTTCCTTTCTCCTAATCCACTCAGCCCCGTTATAAGCTGTACTTTGGAGGCTACAGTGAAAGACACTTGGCTCCCTACCTTCTCAAAGTTGTGGGTATTTGCATGGCTAAATACTAGCCAGTGTGTAACTGTGTGTCTTTTAATTATGTTAGTGTTTGTGTGCGTAACGTGAGCCCCTTTGTGACACAGCAGTTGGCAGATAGGGAGGACTGAGTTACCCAAGCTCCCTAGGGGTATCTGCATTGTGGAAGGGGCTGTCTGGGGCATCGCACTGGTATGTATAGGTGTGTGTGTGTGTGTGTGTGTGTGTATGTGTGTGTGAATAGGTCCCTATGGTCAGGAGGTTCACAGAGGAGGACAGACAAAATGGTGTGGCCTGAGGCTGAAGTGAAGCTGGGAACATGAGAGAATAAGTTCATGATGAGAAGAACAGTGGTGAGAAAAATGAAGAGTGGAGTAAAACATTCAAATAAGACCGCATTAGTAAAAGGAGGAGAATGAGGAAACAGGACGTCCCAAAAAGTGTTTGGACTTTAATCCGAGCCAATGTCTTTCAAAGAGCTATTACTAAACTACAACATTCCTGCATCATTAACTCACTACTGATAGTTTTCCATAATTTTGCTACCCTGGCCGACCTACTCGATACAAGGATGTGTAGTCTGATCTCCCAGCGTTGAAATGAGCATGACTGAAAACCTGATTAGCCAATTACAGAAATGCATGGTTCACCCGTATGAAAACAAACATGGTAGCTTACAAGAAAGATAAACTAGCACATGACAATCCAAAACATTGCGGATTTCTAATGAGCAAAGTACTAAATGGTGCTGGTCTGAGGTTTGTTCTAATATCTATATAATAGATGACCAAAGAGCTTTCCCATGCGTGACTGAAATAAACAAACCAGATTGCATGGCTCGGAGTGAGTTTGAGATGTGTGGGAGGAAGTGGTCACCAGACTGAGTGATCCAATGTATTTAAAATTGCTATGCTTCAAGTGAAACTAAACAAGCAGTCAAAATATTGATAACATCTGTAAACAGTTTATCAGTAGATTTAAATATAGGTGGATAAAAAATGTCCATGTATTTCAACTGTATTATTGCCCTGTTGTGTTTTGCTTGACACATGTTCCCCTCTTTTTCAATTGGCTGCTGTTGTGGTTCTGAATGGACGCACACGACAGCTGCTGGATATGTCTCACCAGATGGCACAGGTACTCAGCCCATACACACACATCCACACAAACGACCCATATCATTAGCGTACACCTAACCAAGCCAAGAAAAGGTCTAAAACCTAACAGCAATTTACATGATATTAACCAGCTTAATCTACACTGTCCACGTCTGTCTGTCCGGGCCACTGCGATTCAGAAGCCCCTAACAATCTGAATGAAAGCAGTGGACCACCCTGGGGACAAACAAGGCAGGAGCGGAGTCACGTTACCCCCAAAAATGTAGTGGGTCTCACAAAAGGGCCTGGGACATGAGGGTGAGGCAGAGAGAGAGCAAGAGAGAGAGAGAGAGAGAGAGAGAGAGGGGCAGGGCAAGAGGGAGAGAGGAGAGGAAATAGGAGAGCACATGAAAGAGTGCATTAGTGAAGGGGTTTGGGGGAGAGATTGATTGGGATAGAGAGATGCGGAGGTAGAGAGGTGGAGGTGAGAGGAAGGAGGCACAGAGGAAGCACACTTTGTTTAGGGGATATTTCTACACCTGTTACCTTGATGGAGATTAGAGATGGAGTCTTAACTGACTATATGTGGTTAAAGGGCCTATATTGTGCTCCTTTCCAATCTGTTATAATGTTATATCCTCATCAGAAACATACCTGGAGCTGTGTTTTGTTTCATTTCATTCATTCAAGCTATAACAGTGACTCTTTGTCTGCACTTGTAAGTAGTAAGCAAAATGTCTGAAAAATGCAAAACATAGCTCATTGTAAGTGGGGTGGGATTAAATACATTTTCTTCTTCCCACTCCTTTTTTTTGGCTTTTTGGCTTTTTGTTGTGGTTAGTTTCATTTCTATTATGATTTCACTTATGTTATATGTTCCATTGTATAAGAAGGTAAATCTCTACTTGCCTAAAATAAATACATAAATACAACACAATACATACATTCACACAAACCCTCCATATTTGGGCTGAGCTCTTCTGTCAAACAAAAAAAAACCACTCTGTTCCAACTTGTGGTGGTCAATACATATTAATAACAAAGGATAACTCAAACATGTGTTATAACATTGGCGAAACGCTTACAAGAATCTATTTTTTGTATTATAGGACCTTTAATGTGACTCCAAAACCTGTAATTTCAGCAAAATGGACTGTATTGAAATTTAGTGTGACTGCAATTGCATGCAATATATGTTTAAAAAAGCAGGGTTCTGAAGACCAAACTATGAATTGATAAACTAATCCAAGAATCCCATATGTTACATACATGTGTTTGAAGAGATCTAAACTACAGATAGAATAAGATTACAATAGTACAATACGGATCATTTGTTCTTTGCTGAGGACATTCTATTATCTAAATTATTGCAGCCTTTGTGATGTGATAATTGCGCCAACTCAAATTGCAATTTCGATTTGATTACGATATATTGTGCAGCCATAGTAACAGTGTTTACATTGAAGAACAGGCTTTACTGGTCTCAGTAAGTTTTGCTCCAGTGTTAACAGTAAAAAGGTTATAGTGATTAGACAGTGGACTGCTGACAAGGTCCAAACAAAGCTATACTGTATTTTATCATATTCTTTGTCTTCTCATCAAACTAAGTAATAAATGTTTGACACATATACAAAACTAGCTGGGTCAGTTTTCATTGTATCAGTCCATCTGGCATGTCAATTTCCAGTATCAAGTATTTTAGCTTGATCTAAGTCCATTTATTTCTCCAACTGGAACACGACTTCTGAGTTTAAACAGCCAACAGATTCAGCTGTTTCTCCTATGGGGGACATTGTGCATCGTGGCTGTTATTTATTAGTATCCATAAAACCTCTTGCCCATTGGCTTTATTGACATTTAATGATAATTATGGCTGAGCTCACACTAGGGACAATAACACAAGTACCCCCTCACTTACAGCACACACACAGTCACTGGTTAAAAACATGAAGGCATTAGCAGTAACCTGATGCTTCACGAGTATTGATCTACTCTCTGGAGGCTTCACGAGTGAGAAAACTACAGGCTACACTTTATCACACTGTACTTGACCATCGCAATGACAGCAAATACAGGAAACTATTGTGTATTTTCAGAAGTGGAAGAAACGATAATGAATAATGTACAGATTTCATACATTTCATTGCACACAAAAGATATTTTGGGGGATGCTAGATTATTCAATTCATAAATGGTTTAAAAATGTGTGTGTATTTTTGTCTGGGTAAGTATTTAACACATTGTGAGGTCTAAACCGTGTATACACACTCTGATCATGGGAATCTGCCTCCTTTAAGGGGAAATCTGATTAGCTCAACATGATTTCAGATAAGGGTTAAAATAGGTTACGGCTGAGCTGAGTATCACCACAGGTATAATGCTCCCTACAACGGAAGCAAAGGCAGAGTAGACTGTAGTGAAGTGTTTTTCTGTCTGTTTTCTGAGCATTTAATTTTATTTTAGTCCAGTGAGGCAACTGCTTTGTGATTTTGGGCTATTCAAAAACAAATAAATAATAAATTGAATGGAATTAAATGGAATGGAATTAAATTTTTGGCCCAGGCGTGTGAAAGTGATCCTCAGTGATCCAAATATTTAGAAAACACTCCAGAAAAAATGCATTACTTTTCAAAACCTTGAGTTATTAGCATTTCTGTCAGCATAGGTAGGCTAATGATCTTCACTTTCCTACTTAGCTTAATGTCTCATGCAAAATCAAGTGTTTTATGCGAGATATTGCAAGAGACTGACCTGCAGTTTCCTTGAGTCTTGCTGATAATCTTCTTGCTGTGAGGTCCACACTGACACACTCAATCCACATTTACAACATTATACAGGCCAGGCCAAGCAGCAATCAGCGCAGCAGGGACCTCGTGATTGTGATTGCCGAGGAGGACACGTGCTGCTCAAATTCTTCAATGATTGCGCTACTGCCAAAAGAAACAGAAAATGCCAAACATAACAATAAAGCCGCAGAGAGAAAAGATGGAGAGAAAAGAGAGGAGGAGAGCGGAATGGCAATAATATTAATTCAGACTAGTGCTGTTTCCTGAAGCTAAGCAGACCACATCAAGAAAGTGAACAATGCATACATACAGACTGCATTTAATTGTTTGCTGCCAAATATAGTGAGTCATATGATTCATAAAGTAAGACCTCAGTTTTTTTTTCTTGCCAAAGAAAATGCAGACATGATTTGTAGTCCTCAAATTTAATGAAATGTTCAAACAAACACTGAACAAACTGTCTCGCCTCATCTGGTAATATCTGGAATGGTTTCTTACCCCAAATGTTTACGCATCTGGTGAAGTGGACATTTTTCTCTGCCTTTAATAACAATAGTCATAGCTTGCTTCATTGTAAGAATAGTAGATTTTTACAAAGTAGGTCTTTACTTTACTTTTAGCTATTTAGTTATTTTGCACTAAAAATCATTGGTATTAAAGACTGAATAAAATATGTATTGTATATGTAATATATCAGCAAATGTATGTGTACAGTAGTTCACTGCTAACTTTGTAAGTACTGTGAAAATATTAGCAGCAGGTTTAATCTCCAATGTAATATCTATTATTATTATATTTAACAAATTTATGATTAAGTCTACTGAACACAACATTGTGGATAAAATATCCATCAGTGGAACTGACACTATTTTAAACAAATAGGATTTTGAAAATTTGCACAAGAATCAGGTTGAGTGAAATGAATGAAAAAATGCTTAATTAAACTTTTTCCCATTTCCATTTGTTTTTCCAACTTGACAAATGGAACGGGCATCCAATAGATATATAAATAGCCAAGTGTCCCTGTGTCTTTGTTGTTTCCATTTTTGATGAAATGGGCCACTCCCTCAAAGCATTTTCTCTAGGTCTTCTTAATGTTACCAAACATATATGGTTTTCAATTTCAAATTAAATTAGAGATTAAATACATTATTGTTAAAAATGACTGTCATAATACCTTGAGAATTCCTTATCTCTGTTTGCATGTCACTATGGAACCATACCAACTGTAATTTGCTGTGGATGCCATCAACATTCCCTGGTGGGATGAAACTAATTGTTACCCAAGTTATCCTTTAATTTGAGTTTTGTTTTAACTCAGACTCAGTCTGACAGTAAATTACTGATTTAGCTGCATGGAAGTCCAACTGGTGAGCTGATTTGTGCTGTCCCTCTTAAATGACATTACAGTCAAAAGATAGCTAGTTCTTTACGCCCACCTTTTTATTTGTTGAAAATCAAACTCAATAAGCATTCATTGATTTTCTATTAATACATTTTCCCCCCAAGACAATCTGAAAATGTATCAGTCATGTCTTTGATAAAGGGACAGTTCGGAATTTTGAACATAGGGCCTCGTTTCCTAGTGAGTGCTGTAGATGTGTGGAGACACTTTTTGAAATAATCCCTCCAGTCCTTGTATTTGGAGAGGGTGCTGGTGCTAGGCTAGTGCAAGTCAATGGCCAATGATGGTCTGCCACTAAAAACAGTCTTACCCACTCCACACAGCACCCGAGGATAATCTATTATTACGCCAGACTGTCGATGTGAATGTCTGTGTCGATAGAATAATTTTAAAAGTAAAACCAACCTTGCATTTGAAGGATTTATGTCTGAGCAGCAGCGAGTTGTACTTCCTGATAGAAAGCTTGGCAGCGGCGGACTGTTATCACCTGGCACCTGTCTTACCGGCTCTATAATAGTTTGTTTACCTGCAGCTGCCAAAGCGACACATAGAGCACACAAAGAAGCCAGTTCCAGATATGGCCACGTTCGGAGGATTGAGCTATGGCTGAGCTGAGCTGCTGAGTAAAATTTTGCTGCGACGATTCATGCGATACAAGGTTACTTTTACTTCTAAAATGATTCTATTGCCACAGACATTGACGTCGACAGTCTGGCATAATAACAGATTTGCCTCGGGTGCTTTGTGAAGTGGGTAAGAAGTGGGAGACCAACAGTGGCCGTTGACTTGCGCTAGCCTAGCACCTGCAACTTCTCCAAATATAAGGACTGGATGGATTATTTCAAAAAGTGTCTCCGCACATCTACAGTATTCTGGCTCAATAGGAAATGAGGCCCTATGTCCAAAATTCAGAACTTTCCATTTAATGTATGCATTTTGTCTTCATGGTAACAACTCAACATTCCAACATGCCCATATTCTGTGTTCTATCACATGGCAGCTGGAGGTCATAAAGGTCAGAGTATAAAACCGTGCCTTGGACTCAGAAACACTTCATTACAGTGTGAATCTCACAGAGAAAGACATGAACAAAAACAGCAGAAAACACAAGTATCAAAACATGAGGGCTACAGTTCAGGCTCGAACAGCAGCGGGAACCTCTCCACTACCCGAGGAGAGCCCACTGGTGCGGGACCTGAGACGGCGACTTCATGAGGTCCAAAGAGCTCACCAAAAACAACTCCACATTAACGTTAGATTAACGTTAGAAAAATTAAAGGGACCAAAGAAAACAGAAATGTAGGCTAACAGTTATCGGCTATGACAGAAATTTATGCTAGCTAATGTATTTTAAATCTGAGCCTGAGAGTCGACTAAACTATGAAAATTCAAATATAAAGGCAAAAATACAAATACAAAAGTCCCTGGAGACTCAATGAGATAAAAATAGCCTAAATGTCCGGGTATGTCACTTGTGGCACTGAGTGGGGCTGTTGCACTTTGTACACAAGAGAGTGAAGGGGCGTATTTTCATATTAATTGAATTAAGCTTTTGTACGTATCTTTCACGGTCAACGACCAGCAAAGTGGTAATGTATTGAATAGTCATTTTGATTTGGTGTATTTTCTGTTATTATCTACACACTTCTGTTCAGTTCTGTATCAATTACATTTATTGACCATAATTTGCATTAAGGTTAATAAGATGGGTTGTTTGTTTTCCCCCTAGAAAGGGGCAGGAATGTCTCTCATGAGTCAAGTTCCTGGATGTGCCTGGTGGAGTGAAACTAATTGTTACCCAAATTATCCTTTAATACGAGTTTTTTTTTAACTCAGACTCAGTGTGACTGTAAATTACTGATTTAGCTGCATGGAACTCCAACTGGTGAGCTGATTTGTGCTGTCCCTCTTAAATAACATTACAGTCACAAGATAGCTAGTTTTAGCCAACAGTTTTTCAGTTAGTCACACTCACCTTTTTATTTGTTGAAAATCAAATTCATAAAGTAGACTATTACTTTTCCCTCCAGACAATCTGAAAACGTATCAATCATCTTACAGCAAGAGAAAAATGACAGAAATCCCAAGAATCAAAACATGAGGGCTACAGCACAGGCTACAGCACAGGCTCCAACAGCAGCGAGAACCTCTCTACTACCCGAGGAGAGCCCACTGATGTGGGAGTTCAGGAGGACCAAAGAGCCCACCTAGAACAACTCCACGTCAACGTGGACACAGACACAGACAATGAGGGAGTTAGAAAAGGAGGTCCAGTAGAAAGAACCCCTCGAGAAGAACATTGAGCAGCTCCAGAAACAGCTGAGTGAAGCTATAGAGGAAAAGGAACCAACGACGGATTTTGGGTAAAATCTCCTCAAACAGAAAGACAAGGAGAAAGAGCAAATGGTAGAGCAGGGTAGACAGATGGTGAAGGAATATGTGCACCACCTCTACCAGGAGAACAAGAATCTCAAGAGGTTCTCCCAAGAGCAGCAGACTCTTGCCCTGAGAAACCAAGAGAAGATGGAGAAGCTTGAAGAACAACTGATGAAGCAGAAGGTGAACAGCCACTACTGCAGCTCTGATGTCTTTGAGGAGCTAGAGTATGTCCACAACACCAGACAGAAACTGGAGGTGGTCAATATGAAGAATACTCAGAAACCAGAGCAGTATAAACAAGAGAACAGGGTGCTGAATCCACACTGCAAGAGGCCTTTGAGGAGGTGGAGACCAAGAACAAGCTTTTGGTCAGCAACCAACAGGAGCTCCAGAAGGCACAGAAGGAAAAGCAGGCTCTGCAAAGGAAGGTCATTGCCCTGGAGTCTGCCCTCACTGAGCAGACATGGGCAGTTGAAGAGGCCCTGAATGCACAGGTATCCTCCCTTGAGTCTACCCTTGCAGCAGAGAGACACTCTGCTAAAGAGGCCCTGAACAAGCAGCTTCTTGCCCTGGAGTCTGCCTTTGTAGCAAAGATGCAGGTAACTGAGGAGACCTGGAACAAACAGGTCCTCTCTTTGGAGTCTGCTCTCTCTGAGCAGGGGTGGACAGCTGCAGAGGCCCTCAACAAGGCAAAGGAGCAGGAGGAGCGCCTGAGTCCAAGTCAATTACAAAATGACTTGGACTCACAGAAAATGAGTTTTACGGCTGTGATAGAAAAATGTTACTCCACCCACAAGGCCATGGTGGAGGCGAAATCACTCCATCAGAAAACCATCAAGAAGCTTAGCACGGCTTTGAACCACAATGAAAAGGAGAGAACATCTGCCCTCCTAAGATGTGAAGAGCTGCAAATATCACTGAAGGAGTCAGGTGAGCAGCTGCAGCAGATCAAGGTCATAGCGAAGGAGCTCCAAGCCGAGGTAGACAAAAAGAACAAGAAGAGGAGGAGGTGGTTTAATTGGTGGCAGTAAGTCACCCTCCAGTCTGAACCAACCTCATCATAACCTGTGTCTGTGTATCCTGACTTGTTTCCACTGCAAATACTGTAAGTGGCACAAACGAGTTGAGGTGCGGCACACACACAGGTCCTGCATTGTAAATAAACAAGCAAATTAACAAATTCAAATTAGTCTAAATGAGGTTTAATGGTTGTGACAGTCAAAGTTTATTGCCTTAAAACACAAAATTTTACCCTGCTATATTCCTCTGGGAACTAACTGTAGGCTCTGCTTTGTCTGAATTGTCTTTAATTGGAGCTTTCTCATAACACAACCAGACGATAAAGGAAGTGACTTAGCTGGAACTACGACAAAAGAGCCCATTTGTGGTGTTAAACAAGTCCCACTCTTACTTAGATGTTATCATTGTTTTTCGACATTAAACCTATTTATCTCCAAGGAAAGGAGACAAACGTGACAACACCAGGTTACAGGAAAAATCTTCATCTGTGACTTCTGTGCATACATTTTCAGCAATTAAAACACATGCAACATGTAATGGAATATAGATACGTTTAATGCCATACTGTGAAACATCCAAATAATGCAACAATAGGTGACAACACTCAACCAGAAAAGTTACACAGAGGAGAGGATGAAGTTGGTTTTCACATGTGAAAACCAAATTCAGGAGACACACATGTACAGAATAAGCTGGCCAAGTTTTTTCCCTCATTTTTCTCTTCTTTTAATTTGCCTTGTCGATTTGTTTATCTTCATTCTTTCATTAGCAGTGAAAACAAAGCACACATTCCAGCTGAAATACTCCTGAGATTCACTATTGGAAGATATTGGACAGTGAGTGAGTCAGCTGAACACACACTAATGATGGTGCATTTTATATGAACTATGAACTCAATCTTGGGCAAATAGTCATTATTTTTTATCTGTGATGAAATAGTACATAAAAAATACATAAATATCTTTAATGTTTTTAATGAATCTGTAAAAAAGATAGCACAAAATACAGTAACTTTCCCCTATTTCTCAATGGAATATGCTAACAAAAATTTGTGTGTTCAATGTGAGACAAGCTGCAATATGGTTTGTCGTTTTGTACAGGGATAGGGACAAGGTCTAACATTATTTGAATGTAAATTTTGTTTACAAACTGAAAAAAATATGGATTTAAATTTGTATTACCATCAGACATTTGACCAACTCGAAAAAGCCGGTGAATTATCAGATGATTAATATCTGTTTTTGTATATTTATCCCTGTAGACCCATCCCGACACTTCTGGTACGGTACATAGATCAGTGTCACAGCAGTGAAACTCACAAGTGATTTGGCCTCTGACCGCTGCAGTTATAACTATCAAAGCCTAAATGTTTTAACATGACAGCACACAGTTAAATGCATCTGCTCTTTCAGTCAAACTCGCATACTGAAAATATTTGATCCGAATACAGTAGTTAAAATAAGAACAATTAAGATAGAAGCCATTTTAATAACTTGATAACATCTGTAGTAGATGTGCTGAAACTTTTGGAGCCCGAGTCTGCAGTGGTGAGGCTGTTCCTATACTTAATATTACACCCATAACCATAAAACATTCACTCCACATAAAGCCAAGTGTTCGGGTCTGGCCACAGAAGTCTCCCATGGGTGCTGCAGTGAAACCGGCCTGCAGTGCATTATGGGGATCTGGAAGAAATACTAGGAATAGCCTACTACAGCCATGGTAAACTAATTGTCCTGGATTGACAAAGCCACTATTTCAAATGTCTAAGTGTTGTGAAAGTACACCGTCGGCTATTTTACAGCATACTTGATCAATATTTCAGTGGATTAAGACTACTCTCAACTATTTTGTGTTAAATTGTTGGTATATTGGGAGGTGTGAACGATTATGTGAAGATATTAGTAAGTCAATACAATGTATTTTATTTTAAACTGGAATCAGTTCTTTGCCTTCAACTGTTCAGTTTGTGTGTTGCCTTTATTAACCAATTTGTACAACCCATTGCATGTTACTGAAATGCACTCTTTTATCACTGACCTGCTATTATGAAAACTGAGATGATTAGTAAAATATCATTCACAATTGATTTGTTACTGGTTTGTTACTGGTTTGAGCCCAGGTTAGCCCCTATGTATGTATGTGTATGTGTATATATATATATATATATATATATATATATATATATATCACACACACACACACACACACACACACACACACACATATATATATATTTTATATTTATATTTTTTTTAATTTTTTTTAATAGTTTTTCTTATATACCTATATCCCTTACATTTGGAATGCAGAAGCCAGTGTAGCATCCACAGTGCGTGTGATTGTGTGTGTGTGTGTTTGTCACCGGACACTAACAGAGTCATTGAAACAGTCCAAAGTAACTGGAGCGCAGCTTCACTGCAGGACATTATAGGAATTTACGATGTGTTAAATGTTTCCTTTGTTCCTCCCTCAGTCCACTTGATCCAGTAATTAGGAGAGGCAGCAGGTTGCATGAGCTCATTATGGCACTGCACCACCTCAGACCACCTTAGCTGCCATATCTGTCTGATTCATAAAAATGTTTTATGTGGGATTTAGGGATTATTTTGGGAAAGAAACTGAAATAATATAATAGGTTATATGTTCCACAAGGCTACCATGCACAAGTAACATTTGTAAAAGTAATGTGTCTAATTAATTACCAGCACAGATCCATGTAATACCCCCTTTGTTTCCCAGTTAACATTGTGGTTAAATCTGAAACCCTGATGGCACTTAGCCAAAAGTTAAAATGCCAGTGGCTTTTTCTCAGGCCTCTGCTCCCTGAAATAAACCCCATGCCCAACTCCATTTGGCCAACCAATCTGGGCCGGGGTGGGGCAGGAAGAGCAGAGGTATAGGTTGCTCTAGTAATAATCATAAATCAGTGGTGAAGCGCTGCCATGTCACATGCCAGACTGCGCACTAATGACCAGGCCCATCTTTCACTGCCTATTTTTATCTGTGTGCCCTGACACAGGCGTCTGGAAGCATCCTCTCGTTTTACGTCGTCAGCACCTCGCCGGCAGGAGCAGAAGTTCCTCACATATCTAAAAATACAGCCCCCCTGCTCCCCCTGCTCCCCATGGCAGGGCCTGAGCACTGGGACTTGGCACAGCAACCTGTCGAGCAGGACCAAGAAACATCTTCAGGCTTAGCCCCCGCCCCACGCCACCCTCCAGGGAACAGCTGGCCAAAAAAATAGATCCATCTGCCAGTGCCTTCAGATTCCACAGTCGTTACGCTTTAATTAAACACGCTCAATGTGTGCATGGCCTTTTAAATGTGAATTTTATTTTTTAAAACGCTCCTCTGATGCTGATTTCCAACTCTGTGCACACACAAACACCTGCACATGTGCTTCCTTTGTGCACAATGTTCTGCCAAGTGTTTTAAGCTCTCTGACATGTGGCACTAGAGACTGCAGGTCAACGACAGCTCGGGGCTATTCTGGGCTCTGTCACAGCTTGAGCTTTTAATTTATTCGACCAGAATGTGTCAATCAAATAGCAACAGGGTTAAGGCCTGAGAAACCTGCGGAGACCAGGGAGGGACCTCTTCAGTCTTCAGCTCCATTCACACTGTACACTGTGGTCCAGCTTTTAGTGGTCTGATAAAATGATCATGTCACAAACAAATCATGGATGGATTAGTGGCAAAATGCAACATGTTTATTATCAAATATGTAATTTGATCCAACTTCAGACAAAAGGCTAAAAGGCTAGATCCAAGGTATTCTGTTGTGAATGAGAGATCTGATTCCTGTCTGTGCTGTTAATGTGGCAGGTGCTATTGTGTAACATGTAATGGTGACAGGCTAGAGCTAGTAATACTACTCATTTGCCAATGGGCTGTCCCCTCTGTGCCAGGGCTTGACAAGGTTTAGTTGAGATTAGTAAATCTAAATCACAATCTATGGTTAGATGACATACACAAGTCTGTTTCAGAGATAGAGCTACAGGGAGAATGGGCCAATGCCAAGTGTGGAATATGACCCTGTTATTGCAGAGCCAAAACACACATGCCCGACTCAGTCCACATGTTATTCTACCTCATCCATGCCTGGCATCAGCAAAGGGCCTATGCATTTACAAGTCATAGCCAACTGTTGTTTTTAAAATTATTCCAAGTCCATATGAGCTGCGTATCTTATCGCTTTAACCACTAACTCTATGTTACACTGCTGGTTCCAGCACATGCTGAGGTGCACTTGACATGTCTTAGTCATGTAGTAGTAGCCATGATAGATACCTCACTGGTGTTGTCTTGAGTGTATGTTTCAAATGATGACTTGAGGTGAACCCATGCCCTACCTGCTTGTCAATGGCCCATCTCACCTGATCCTGGGGGCTAAACAGGGTTGGGCCAGGTTAGTACTTGGATGAGAGACCACTGGGAATAGCAGGTACCACAGTGAGGCAGCAGAGGCTCTAGACTAGTGGCTACCATACTTTTTTTTTCTTGTACTCCTGAAACTTTTGATACAACCTCTAATAGTTATTGGTATATTTTTATTACACTTCCATAACTTTCTTTGTGCACCCCTTGAATCAGTCTGTGTATGTTAGGGGGATTCCATACCACAGTTTGGGAACCACTGCTCTAGAACAAACTATCTACATCAGGGCAGATGTGGTTGCAATAATATCTTACCACCAACGAATGTACAATCAGTGATTAATGCACAAAATTATAAAGCAACTCTGAGTGCCTGGAAAAGCATTATGTAAGACTTGATGCATTATCATTATTATAATAAGCCTTGCATTAAGACTTTTGGACATTACCTCGGACCAAATCAAGTGACGTTGGTGGTTCAAGTTTTCTCCAACAGCAAACAGATGTTTCTCCTCTTCCCTTCACTTCTTGCTATGCTCTGTCCAAACATAATATGTACAAACAATATATTACAATTTTAATAAGATTTATACACAGGTAATAGGTAAATAATTAATTTTGTAAAACTGGCCTTGACATTGCTTAGGTCTGAAAAGTTCGAAAATTTTGAGCAAAATTCATACAATAATTGTAGTCTACATATAAATTCAATACTGATCGGAGGCCTTTCTCTAGCCAATTGCATAATCCCTCTCTTTATCATTGGCTTGCTGGTTGATGCACTAGGCAGCAGGCCATGCCACAAAAAAGAACATTTTGTCTGAATGTTTGTGTGTGCGATGCCAGTAGAATTTGACTTCTCTGTTTCTACCACAAAGGCATTTTGGACTGTTTTGAAAATCATAAATAATGGAAGATACAACTGCGTTTTGTGTGGTTCCATGTCAGCAGTATGACCTCAGCAGCTAAAATAAATAACAGCACAGAACAAGACTCCTGGTTTGATCCTAGCCACTGACAAGCAATAGCAAACATCCAAATTTTCAAATTAACTGGTCCAAGATTGTACATTTTTCTAAGTGCCAAAATGGTTTGACATTGCATTCACAGGCTTAATTCAAGCCTTTATACATTAATTACGTTACCTTTGAGCATCCAACATACTTACTTTAAAGAAGGCATATGCTATTGTCTGGTATTAAATATTAAAGTATAACATGTAAATCATGATTTTACATTTTGTTCATTGTATAACACAATATTGATCTAAAATTACATGATATAATAATAAACTACTAAAGTGGCATTACTTAGTTGCAAGGATCTTTTCATCTACTTGTTTTTAGTGGTGTAAAATAGCTGTGTGACATTTTTAACCCTACCTGGAATCAGATTTTTAAAATAATCTTAAGTATGTAGTAGTGGGCGGAGTTAGTGGCAAGGTGAAAGCACAATTTTCACAGAGCTCTCAAACCTCAGGACAATACAGTGTTACTCAAACATGCATGAATTAATCAAAATACAACTCTGAGTAACCTTATGACTAGGAAACACGGTTATATGTTATAAATAAATGTTAAAGCCTAATAAAAGTCAATTTTACATATGTTCCCTTTAATTGGCATAGTACCTTTGAGAGCCACTGTCGAACTTCACTCATGCTCTAATATGGCTCATATAGTCATTGCACAGAGTTGTTTTTGCATTGAGGAGATAAATAAAACTTCGAGCGCGTCACTTACACCAAACTATTAATAAGAATGTCATTCGCTGCGCCCCCGCCTCCTCCTTTGGTCTGTACCCCATTACTCCTCTGGACACTTGCCCAATAATGTCCGCATGGCAGCTGGACGCATGCGCACTGACACGGAGAGTTCAATGATGAAGTTGGGTCTTGTGTTGCGGTACTGCCTGGTGCTCAAACTTGGACGCGGGCTGACAATAATGCAGTTTCACGAAGAAGCGGACAAGACAGTCTTCCATAACATTACGCGAGAGTCAACTTGGAGTTTTTGAATGCGTTCGTTTGAGTAAAGAAGTTGTGCGTTGTTTTTTGTGGGACGTCATGGGGAGGAATGGGCAGTAGCGGCGTATGTGTTTTGGAGCAGACAGTGACCGCGTGTTAACAGCAGGGAGAGCTGCAGAGACCGGTGCACTTGAGTATGAACCGTGTCCAGCACTGAAGGAACTTGGAACTGCAGCCTGCGACACGGACAGAATCATATAAAAGGTATATTCACTCTATTTATGTTAAGTTCTGATATTTCTCTTCTTTTGTCTAATTTAATTTGACACAGTTATTTATAAGTAAAATAAGTTCTTATTCATATCTGTTTGTTGTGATAGCTAAGGGTATTCTAAATAAACGGGACATTAATGTGTATCCCTTTTGTTACATATTTTTTGTGGTTTGTTACCGTTACTTAGGCTATAACCTAAATGCGTTATTTAATGTAGACTTATTTTACATGTTTTCTTCTTTGGACTTTTTAACGCTTTAAGTCATAGTCATCATTTAAACCTTAGACTGTTGGATTGTGCATAATGCGTCATAATAGGCCAAGGCCCTTTTGATTAGGCCTACAGTCTACATTGGCTCCAGAATGTTTCACCTTAAAATGCTCTTACGTATTTTTACATCACCAACATCAACATTTTATTTCAGGCGTTTAAGTCGACGCACGGAGCGATCTCGTTGTCTTTGCAGCTCGTGCACACCTGTGTCCGATGGCCCCGTGGAACCTCTTCCCTCTTCTTCTTCCACGTGGAGTTTGTGTTTATATTTGATATGTAGGAAATGGGAATCTTACCCCGGGACCGCGCTCCGAAAGGCTTGAATGGCCCTGGCTATTGGCCTGCCCCTAACAACACCACGACGAGATCCGCGCTCACTCCAAATCTGATAGGCCTTCTGCACAGTCATCCACGCAGATAGGATTTCACTTTTAAGCGCTCGCTCTGTAGTTAGCGGGAAGGCTTTAATGCACACATGATGCTTGGGATTTGACTATGATAGATTTTTCTTCTTCGTATTCGAGGTGATAGAAAATGTTTGTGTTTTTACTTTTTAAAGTTTTATTAAAATTTGCCCAGCCTTTTTTCAGGGGCCTTGAGCGCTACTGAGCGGGTGAAATTGTCTGCCTTATTGCAAGCAGCCTCCACAGTATGATTATGCTTATGTTAAAAATATCAGAGGCCTACTAGGCCTATTCAAATAGTTTATTTTATCTCTTTTGATTTTATCTGACATTAAATATTATCTTTGGTCACCTCTGCAAACGTTACGCACCACATTCACAGAAAGAGGAAGGATCAAATGAATACTTTGTTTTTATGTAAGAGTAATAATAGGCTATTGAGATGTTTTCCGTGTTGCAAGCGCTCAAATTGAATTTCAGTGCGCTCCTCCTGGTTACGCACCTCTAATGGGACCCCAGAAGCCTTATGGAAACACAACTCCTTAAGTGTCTGCTGCTTTTTAACTACGTGTCATGTTAAAATCGATTGATGCGTAAACGATTGCCCGGTCAATAAGCCTGAGTCGAATTTAATATGCGACTTTTCACTTGAACTCCTCCAGCAGCAGTCTGCGGTTTGTTGGACATTGTGCTCTCTTTGGCTTTTATAGCGTGAAATTACCGCAGTGCAGCCGTGTGCAGCGCGCAGCCTGATCCTCCGCTGTGCCCAGCCTACGTGTTTCTTCGGTGCTGTCAATAGCCATGGTGAGAAATATAATTCTCTCTGCTGGGACGCCAAAGGAAATGGCGGGCATTATTGATTCCCAGCGCAGTGTCAGGTAACTTCTGGGAGGGTCTTGCGCTGGGACTGGGAGGCTGTGCAGTGCAAAGGGATGCGAATAGTCCAAGTACCAAGTTTAGACCTGAAGGATGAAGTTAGACTACAGAAAGCAAGGTGTCAACTTTTTGAAGGTGAATTTAGGAATGCCACATATGGGCTTTTTATTTATTTTAGTTTTTTAGTAAGCATATTCAAATTTTTTTGTATCTCAAATCTCAAAAAAGGGTAATTGGTTTGAAAAATAAAGATTATGACCTCTACATGATCACACAGTTAAAATGTGGCTCTGCAGTCAGCTCTCTTCCCTTTTATCTTGATGACAGTCTCAGAATGTTTGCTCACTAATTCTTTTGGTGTGTCCTAAAGATACACTGACTACAAGCCACTTGAATGCTGCTTGATAGGAGACAGGTGGGCCGTGGTTGGTTCATTGGTTAGATTTAGATAAGTAATTACACTCTTCACACTATTCATGCAAAGACCTATAAATCATCTCTATGACCTATAAATCATCTCTATATTACTGTAGTAAACAGTAATATTGGCAACATTAGATAAATTATAGTTTTACTTTATATTCTGGAAGTGTTATTTTAAGCTAAACTATAGACTTACTTTACGTAAACGTTTGTACAATGGAATCTGCACATGTAGAAAAAAGACATGCATATTGATTGTGTTATTGTCTGTTTATTTTTAAAATGAGATAAAATATTATTGTTAAGGCTGTTCTTAAATGTTTGTACCCCCAGTGGAAACACAATACTGTAATTTTGAATGAGAAGTTGATGTGGTTTGAGCAATGAGCTATTGTCTAGAATCAAACATAAATATAAACATAAAACCCCTGAACAAGTTCACCAAATATCAAAATGTCCCATATCACTTATCTTCCTGTTTGTTTTTTAAGTCGGATAGTGAAGCGGCACAGTGAGGTCTGTCCTCCACAAAGGTGAGAGAGAGAGGAAGGGGAGAGAGAGGGAGGGAGAGGGGGGTGAGGCCCGGCACAAATCAATTCACCTAAGAGACGCATTATTGTCTTGGGTTTCAGGCGAGGAGCAGCTCAACGCTATGAAAAATTAAAAGGTTGCCAGTTAGTTTAAAGGATTGAGCCAGAAAAGCACACACACATACACACATACACAGAGCATGCTGGGATGAGAAGAAGTTGAAAAGCAGTACTACTAGTAGTAGGAGGGCTCTGTGATTAATCAAATTTAAAATTGTGGTTTCAAACATTCTCACCTAAATAGGCTTTAAGCACAAAAAAACATTAAAATACATTAGGTGTCTACATTCTATACATGTCAGTCATGACAGTATAGAAGGAATTATTTGAAGCCATTGTGATTTCCATTATGAACCAGTAATTATGATTCAGATTTTTTGCCATAATCAAGCAGCTGTACTTCAAGGTCCTGGTGTTGAAACTGATATACATTATCTTTTAAAATAAAGCTAAAACAGGCTCTCTCAGACAAGTGGAAGAAAGTTTTACTCAAGCTATAATGGCTTAATAAAAGAGATATTTGAATAGTAGTTTTTATGTATTGTTTTGTAGTTCTCAGCCCACACAATACTTGATGAAAAATTAGACAAACAATAATTCCATATTTACATAACACTTACCCAAATCACTCAGGTCTCTCAGTTCATCTGAATTGTGTTTAGTTTTGCACCAATTTCAACAGAAGCTATAATTGCTAAAGAATTTACGTCGCCACACCTTTTCACCTTTCGTGGGAACTCCGTGTCTTTTTGTTTGTGTGTGTATGTGCGATTTTGTGCTCCCATTGTTCAGGTGTCAAACTTTCCTTCAGGTTCTTGAACAATATGGCTGGGAGTAGCATTGTTGTCTTTTGTTGTGGTATCAGCCTTTGCGTGACACTACAAGACAGGGACGAATGACTGTTTTTTAATATACCAAAATCCTGGCGTCTTATCTCTGTTGGATTTTTGAATCGGAACGCGCCAAGCTGTCTCCAGTCTGGTCCTAACAGGGTCACTCTCTGGCTTTGTGTGCGCGGCCAGCTTGTGTGTCTGCGCTCTTGTACCAGCCAAGCACCCTGATCAGTTACATGTCTCTGTTTTCATTGTTGATATTTACTTCTGCAATTCTCTGTCCACTTCGCCCCCGGCTGAAGATGATATGGTGAAGTTAGCGCTGCTGCTGCTTCCCTGCGCTGGGCTCCTGTTGCTCACACATAAACATACTGACAGGACATCTCACCGGCTTGTTTAGATAGAGACATTAATGTATGCAGCAGGCATGCATGATCTCAGCAAAAAGCCAATCAGTGTTCTATTAACAGCACTGATAGATTTCAATATGTGAAAGACAGTAGAGGCAGTGAACGGGCACTTCATGAGCTGGTTACTTGCAACGATGCGTTGAAATGATGTGTGAATGGATGGTTCTTTTGTGTAAAGTGAACATTTACCATTTTACTTTTTATATAACATGTAGGGATGGGACAATAAATAATAATATTGTTTATTGTGATAAAAAGGATTGGCAATAATTGTTTGTGGAGAATTTTATATAATCGTGATATTCGCCAACAAAGATAATAATCGCCATTGTATCACCAAAATATGCAGAAAGAAGCTACTTATCCATCGTGATCTCTGCTAGATCAAAGTACATTGATATAAAAGTTGTTTAAACTTGGAACTTATTTATAACATTAAATTATAATTACTCATATCCAGAACATTTTTAAACTTAGCAACTTAAAAAAAGATTGTGATGTAATCATTAACTGCAATTATTTTGACCATGATAACCAAATTTCGACCCATGCTGGTAAGACAACTATTCAGAGCAATTGACTAATGATAATAAAATGTAAAGTAAAGTTAAAGTTAAGTTAGAAATACCACACTGCTTATGGTGGTTTGCTTAGCTGTGATGTAACGCGTCCAGTGCTCACACAGACAAATGGCATTAGCAGCAGTTTTCTGTATAGCATTGGTAAATATCAGTAATTGTTGGTAATTGACTTTGTGTGTTCTCCTTCAGTTTGTGCAAGAGCCTTCCAGAGCAAGCCATGGAGGCCTCACAGGACCTGAGCGAGCAGATGGTAAGTCGCTGCTACTGTTTGTATGTGAATGAGTGAGTGGAGAGTGTACCTCAGGCAGGCCTCATGTGCAGGGTATAGATGCACTGCAGAGCTGTGCTAAATAACATACAGCAGATGTGACCCAGCCAGTTTACATTAACCATATGGCAACAAGCAAGATCTTGAGACATCATCCCATGAAACATTTGAGTAAGGGTGGCTATAGAATTTAAAACAAATATAAAGTTTTACAAAATTCATAGGAATGAGTTTATTTGAGATAAAAAGTATACATGTACAATTCTATAATGGAATAAATGTAAATGCCAGTTGACACAGAAACAAAATATGAAGGGAAAAACAATCCTTTTCCTCTTGGGGGCAACTAACCTCTCTGGATGGCACTGTGCCGTTGACCTACTATTAGGCTCCACCCTATACCCAGATCCTGTTCCCAATCAGATCACAGATTGTCTGACAAACTTGGAAATTCTGAGAAGTCTGTTGAAAAGAATAGAACATTTAGATTTGAGCTTGTGGTCAGACAGGTCAGATCTTGTGGGGTATGTTTTGCTTGTTGGTCCATTAGTAGAAAATTGTGAAATTTATTTTAGAGATTTATTACAATCAGTAAAGGTTTATTGATATTTTGAATGACAAAAAATGTCAAACTATGAATTCTGTTATCTCTTTATGGCTGGTGGAAGTGGCACTTTGAGGTGTGCCAAATAGATAATGATAATAATCTAGATTCAGTATTCAAGCCTAAGCCATGCCCTTGACAAAGTTGGAAAGAGACTAGGGCTTCAACAATTCATCTGAATAACTGTGAATAGTCTACTTAAAATAATCATAATTGTATTTTAATATCACAAATCATTTTCTGGACTCATGTTTCAGTGGATGATAGAAAAATACTTGATTTATTGATTAATCAAAAAAATAATAATCACTAAAAGCAAATTGTCACTGGCAAAATGCATTTAAGTCTTGTGTTGTAGTAGGAAAAACTGCTATTTGTGTATGCTATGGATACCACTATTTTACTTGCTAATGCAATTATAAAAGGCTATGGTGCGGTAATGCCACCTCTCTGCTGACATTTGCAGAGTTGTGCGCGTGTAGCCTGCAGGCCGGTGAGTGTAGGCCTGTGCGTCACCTCGCCTCAGCACCGTCCCACTTGGGCTTGTTTAAAGATCAGGCCTGCGTATTGTTGGGAAAATGATTTTGGCGGCGACTGAGGTGCTCTCTTAGATTTCAAAGTGGTTAGTCAGCCTCCAGGACAGGTGTAATTTCATCTGGCCCCTCTCTCTCTCTGCTCCTCTCGCTCTGACCTGCACCTTCCATGTTACAGGCATAGTGTGAAGTGGGACAGTCCTGAACTATGCTGTTTTTCACCCACTTTTTTGTCGAAGCTGGGGTTTTGGGTTACCTCCTGACCCCAGCGGAGTACTGTCACTGGTACAAACACACAACAATAACACAAAAGAAACAAAGGAAAAGAGCATCCATCACGTGTCGTTCCAACTATCTGATATAGATATTCCACAATTACAGCTCCTTAAATAGAGGCCTGTATCATTTATAATGTGAATGTGAGCTGCAGCCGGAGGGCATTGATTAATTGTTCAGGCTGGAAATGAGAGCTCAGAGGAAGAACACAGATTTTTATCTTGGGACAAAGTGCTCAATGCGTAAAGAGACTGAGGACTTACAAGTTGCAGCCATTTTCAGCCCTTCTTCTATACTACAAGTGAATTAAAAGTTCAGATTGATTTAAGTTTAAATATTTCCTTAAATTTGTGTCCCATGTTACAAGACCCACTACGGCTTAATTCTCTGTTTAACTTAACTGTTGTAAGTGACGTATACATTTATAACAGTGTGCTCACATGAAAGTTATGCATGTATAGTAACTCTTATTGTTTTCACAATTTACAGTAATAATAGATTATGCCCTTTGATGTGCTCTGACCTATGTCAGAGTACATCAATAATAATAATAATAATAATAATAATAATATATTTTAATGGTATAGCGTTTTTCAGGACACTCAAAGATGCTTTACAGAAGACATTAAAACACACGAAAGAGCAATAAACAAATAATAAAGTAAAGATAAAAACTGAATCATACAGAGAAAAGTTTAACATTAAAAGCTATTCTAAACAGATGGGTCTTAAGATTTTAATCACAAGATTGCACTTAAAATACTATAAAATTTGTAAACAATAATAATAATTATTTGCCTTTACTCAAGACAGCAAAAGCACAACAGCTAAATATTTGATTAGATCTATCTCCATGCATGTACCCTTTTTAGTTTGGTAAATGTATTGTGAGTAAAAATATGACAAAGAGAATCAAACCAGGATTTTCCAGTGTATTTTCAGGCTGAATTTTTGACCTCTCATCAAACCATTTAAACCGGTTAACTGCAGTCTGATATACCATTTACCTGATTGAAATCCATTTCACATTCACTCTTTTGCTGACTGAATATTGAAACTGAAAGTGTGTATTTCTGTCTTTCGACTCCATTGAGCTAATTGTGTCTCAGGTGACTAACAACTGTCCAGTCCGTACACACAAAGTTTCGGGGAGTTGTCTTTTGTTACCTGATATTGTCCCATAGACCCTGTACCCTTTAAAAGCCCCTGTGCTGTACTTCCTGGCCCTCCGCCTCTGTCCCTCGGCAGCAGGGTGCGTCATCTGGGGTGCGATCAGGCTCTGGCCGCCCGCCTGCCCCGGGACAAGCCTGCCGTCTGGGCTCCACTGGGACCTCCAAGGAGCCCAAGGCGAAGGATCGCCCGCTAATGCTACTTTTAGCCTGTTTAACTGTCTCTCTCCACCTGTTGTGAGTGAGTAGATGAGAACTGACTGTTTTACTCTGCGTTTTTAGACTGGATTATCCAGGCCAGTCTCCAAAACTTATTTGTATGTCAACAAAATTTGTATTTTGTTCTAAATATTGTAGTTTTTGTTTAACGACTATTTTTCCCATTTCAGTAAATCTTAATTTGAGAAGTTTACTCTCTCAGATTGTTTTGGCCATGGCTTCTTATGTTAGAGATCGTCTAATGAGCAGTAAGCAGGTCTTCACACTGGATGCAATCAGACACAAAATTGTGACCAGAGTAGGTTATAGTTTTATGTCTAGGATACAATACAAGGATACAAGGATTCCATTAAAAAAAAGCTTTAATTTCATTATATTGCATTATGGCTGTGTGTCTAATGATGTAATCATTAATGTGCAGAGGGCTCAAAGTGATTCTATTTTGATTACATGTACATTTTAAACAGTTTTAATTGCTCACTTGAACTGTGACCTGGCCCAAATCACTGATTGTCTTTCAAAGGGGAAGTTTACCTGTGCTTACAAATTACAAGCTGCAGTCCTGGTTAAGCTCCATACTCATGATGGTAAGTGTTTTTGTTCATATTTATCATACAGTGGCTGGACCATGTGCCCCACTCCATATAAACAAACTGGCTCTTGATGTGACTGAAGTCCAGAGCACTTTAGGAAGTATAAGAAAAGGAGAGCAGTGTTGGCAGGCCCCTGGGAGCCAAACATAATTTTAATGTATGAGCACCAGGAGAAAAATAGTGAGATGGAAACAGAGGAAAGGACTGCTCTAGATGTAGGCTTTCCGCTGGTGCATTGGGACAATCCTGAGTGCGGCAGCTGTCCCGCTTCGAGAGGCTGAGATAGGGAGAGAGAAAGAGAGAGAAGGAGAGGGAGAGAGAGAGAGAGAGAGAGAGAGAGATAAAGTGAGCGAGCTAAGTCAGAAAAGGAAAGGGGTCGGGTTGCACCTCTTTCACCCCTACAACCCCATCCAGACACATTCACACAAACTTACATGCAGCAGCAGGAGCTAAAAGCGAGCACGGCCCTGCCCTGAGTGCCAGGATGGCATTGGCGTCATAGAGTGGTCCCAAATCTGCCCAGTGACAGGCCGACTGGACTGAGCTGAGGAGAGGCTGTAACTGCAGCCTTTGGCATCCCTGAGGCGGGCTGGCACCCTGCGGTGGCACCGTGCAGCACTTGAGTTTCAGATAAGTGTACTCTGGACCGGCCAGGATTTATGCCCAGCTGACAGCTCGGAGACGCTCAGTCAGACCACTGCTTCTGCTCCGGTCTCTCCATGATACCAATAAGTCATTTTATATTCACCGTATCTATGAAATAAAAATACATAAGGACATGGCAAGGAATTAAATCTATATCTGCCAGATGAGGACAACCAAGCCAAATTACAACATTGTATATAAAGGTACTAAAAGTATTATAATACTTCTTTGGGGTTTACGGCAACACACTGGTAGTCTTGATTTTTGCAGTGCCTACTTCCCTGAACACTTCCCCATTCTTTAGCCCACCTCCGTCTACAGCACAAAGCTTCAAAGTGCTGGTGTTACAGAGGTGTGGGGTCAGCAGGTTACAGACAGACTCAGAGCCAGTGGCAGTGAAACTCAGTCCATTTCCCCCAAAACACAGAGAAAGAGCTGCAGAATCCATCTGCTCTGAGCAGCGTGGGCTGGGCAGACGCACAGACAGGAAACCACAGCATACGTATGCCTCTGTCTGCTCTGTCTGTTGAGGAGAGGGGCTCCTCTGTTTTACACATACACCCTACAGCACCGGGACGCCTCAGGTCAGACCTGGCTCTATACTGAAAGGGTTTTAGGCACTATTTCATTGATTCACATCCTCACTTATTATTGGAGCGGCAGTGCTGCAAATAGGAGAGGGTTTCCTCAGCCAACCAAAAAGTCATGGATTCAAACGGGACCCTTGTATACACATAAATCAACATTTAAACATTTTATGCGCATTACTCACTAAATTACCAATTGGTGGTTAAATGGTAAAATGTAGTGCTGACAAAGCTCTAATTTATATAGACTGAAGAGTAAACAAAGTGAATCTCCTGAAAATTTAAAATTATTTCATTTAGACTATTTACAAAGCCTGGTGGAACTTTTAACTAACATGTTTGGTATAGTAAAAATGTCCAGAATATCAGCTTTGTCTGTTTCTGTACATTTAATATTACATACATACAATATAAGTGTGCCTCTCTTGTGTAGGACTATGTTGTATTTGAGGAAATGGAATTGCAACAGTGGTGCTTTGGTTTCAGAGGAACAGCCTGCAGTGACTTCTTCTGCTGCTCTGCTCGAGTCAGAGCTACACACCTTCTAGACCTACTACATATACATAAATATATATGACTATATAATTATCAACATTTGACCTACAATATTCTACAATATTTTGGTTAATGGTTGAGCATGTGTCATATCAGCTTAGGAATATCACAAGAATATAGGTTTTGTTCATGCAATCCTTATAGTTTAAGGTTGACAAGGCTCACTGCAGCAGTTATTGCAGCAGAGGGGTGATCATTTTTCAATGTGAAGTCAACTTGATGGAGCTGATGTCTATTTGGAACGTGATGGCTCGCAGGTTAACTATGTCCATACAGTCTATGGTATGAACGCAGCCTATTGAAATATTATTGGCATTTAGATTTAATATATACTTATAATATAATAATATATATTTTAATGTGACCAAATTTGTCTAGTCAAAAAAAAAAACTGCCTCTTGTCATTCTTTTAAGCTGAGTAAATCCCATCAGAAGCTATGAAGCTATGATACTTGTGCTCACTGTCTGGACGTCTTGTCTCTGTGATCCCCTGTGTGTGTGTGTGTGTGTGTGTGTGTGTGTGTGTGTGTGTGTGTGTGTGCGTGCGTGTGGGCGTGCTGGCAGGCGTGCATGCGTATGTGCGTGTGTGTCCCAACTCCTTGCCTGTGTCTCTCTTTGGGACAGAGTGATGATTCAGGGCCTATTGTCAGGCAGCAACCCGATCCCGAGCGTCCTGGAGCAGGGCGACGGAGCGGGGCGATGGGGCTGGTGAAGGAGGGAGGACAGTGAGGCGGTCCACTGTCTCCTGCCCCAAAGCATGTCTCTCCCACCTATGTCCTCAGTTTTACCTGGTGCTCCTTTGGTTTCAATGCTCTGGTGTTTTCCCTGTTTGTAATTTTTATCTACATCTAATTGCAGCTTTGTAATGTGTCAGTGTCTCAACATGCACTACTGAAGTTTGATTAGGTAAACTTACATGGAAAAGTGAACTTAGATTTAGTGTTGTCTCGATACACAATACTAAGGAAAAGGCTCCATACTCAATACCAATCTCAATAATAATAAAAACTGTTTGTCACCATATGCTCCAGATTCCAGACTATTCAAAAGCTGAAAGGTTAGTTTTGTCCTATTGTTATGTTATGTGCTATATGTTATCCTTTCAGTATCACTAATTACTAATAGTATCTGGGTATCAATACTTTTGACAACCCTACATATATGCTATGCAGTAAATGTTCTTGGTGGTGCGAACCTTTGCTTTTCTTGTTGAGAGGTGACAAACTAAACTTGCCCAGAAGTGACGACCTAAAGCACTGCAAATACAGGGTCACATGTACAGAATAGTGAAAATAAGTTATAGCACATTTCATGGTTAGGCCTGTCACAATAACAAATCTTGAAACAATAGGCAATAATATTGAAAGTAATTTATGCCACTGACGTAACAACCCAAGAGCAGATTTATACCACAAAAACTATTCCAAATGTACAATATTGTTAAAAAAAATCATCATGAGCTAAAATAAGTAAGTAGCTTGCATCAGTAATGAGTCAGTGTTATAATTCAACCTTTTACTGCTGAAATCTTATCATATAGCCAAAAAATAACCAAAACTTTCCAAATAGTGCAAAGAAAAAGTACACATAATAAATACTGACTCCAAAAAAAATTGTTCCAGCTTTCATATATTGAACTATATGTTAATTTAGTAATTGCTGTGACAGGTCTATGGATTTACAGTGATTATAAATACAGGAAATGTTTAATAAAGCCCAACCAACAATGCAGGAATTTGGTGCTATTTTACTATTTCTGTGTGAAAAATGTCCTTTTAAATGATCTTATCATCTTATCTTGGTAACACATAGTTTGGACATTGCACTTGTTCCTCTGGCCTGCTCACATCTGGTTTGAGTGGGACTTTATTTGGAAGATAATATCAGTTGTTTCAGAGCAAGGTGCGAGTGCATACGTCACTGTACAGCCCTTACTGTCAGTGTGTCAGAGACCAGGTCCGACTCCTCATAACGCTGAATGGAAGAACAGATGCTGTGTGCGTCTATGGGCTTTTTCAGGATATCTACCTTATGCCTGAGTGATGTCAGAGCAGCATTATTTAACAGGCAGCTGGAGGCCATTCATCATTTAATTAAAAGGGTCTGAAAAAGAGCGCACGCCTAATGAGATTAGCTTTAATTATTGATGCTGCCACTGCCACACACATATAGACACATATGTAGACACAATACACTCACAGCACATACACTCCAGTTATGGACAGGCTGCAGGGATGCTTTTAGTGTCCAAAAATGTACCTTGATAATCTCTGTAACATTATGTTCATCATACTTTTTATTAGCAAAGAAAAATTCAACGGGACAAATTTTATTTATTTATTTTTTATCTAAAAAAACCCCAAAAAACATTCAGTTGACAAAACTGAATTTTTCTTTTGCTGTTACTGAAGCATGACACATATAGTACATACTTTTTATTGGTGTCTTAATGTTGCCTACATTTAACTTTTTATGTACTCTGCAGTGAATTTTCTCCTTTGGGGCACTTCGGTTTCCCCCAATAACCCAAAAAAAGCACAATAGGTATCATCCTCCTGCTGTGGTAGTTCTGACATTCCTAGTTCTCAAGATCTTGAGATATTTCCTGCCTGGCATTGAAAGGTGTCTCAAAGAGGATGAATTTTGGGGACAATTATGAGTTTACCAAAAACATCTGAAAGGGGATTGCTATTTATTTTACAGTATGTCTGGGAACTAAATCACATAATGCCTGAAGATGTGAGTCTGCGGGCCTTTAATACTGTATATGTGTAATAGTATATGGCGTAGTGTCATAGTTTCTGGTCGGTGACTGGGCGAGTGAGTCACTCGCACCATTTATCATCAGGCTGAGAGTCACCAGTGAATTATTCAGAGCTGCAGCATTTTTCAATTAACTAATTGGTCACTAATTGAATGACAAGGTGAAGACGTGTGAGACAGATAACAAGTACTTTTCATGATGCTTGTTAAAATATTGTTGTGAAGTGTGTTTTGTTTGAATAGTTAAAGCTGCAATATGTAGCGTTTCTGCCCCATGGAGATGATGTTTTGCCTGGAATGTTCCACATTGTATCTATCCTCATGAAGGCACCACCAAGCCAATTACACGTCAGATCAGTGGGACATTTTCAAGAAAGATTTTGAGCATTACAACAAATTTCCGGATAGATAGAAGTATAACACCATAGTTTGTTCTAATTAAATCAATAAATTTATAAAAGTTAAAAAGTGGACATATTGGCATTTCTCAAAATGAAGGTTGTGGGCCCAATTCTCACAGTTCTAAAGACATGCATTTGTGAGTTGGTAAATCGCTGGGTCTTTTTAAAATTTCAGATTAACTCAGAACTCATTGCATTTATTGACAATTTGATTCTTGAAACAAATCCTTCAGTTTATGCCACTGACTGCCTGACTTTGCTATTTTATCCATTTTTGCTGCTGTCTTCTGAGTGTTTCTTTGACATTGACTTGAGTAATGTCCGTGTGTCTGGTCGGTGGCGCATTGGTGTAGGTTTCCTTCAGTTGTTTTTTTAATCACTCTCGTCAGATTAGCAGAGCAGGGGCAGTCGAGGCCAAGCGCTTTACAATTAACAGTGCAGAACCATTGCCACACACACACATGCTCACATGCATGTATCCATCAGTGACTTTTCATTTGTGTCCTATGAGTAAATCTTGTGTGTGATCTGTGCAGAGACAGCCAGGAGCCACTTGGACAGACAGACAGGGGACCACCAGGCCAGGGAGCAGAGGGCACCGTTCCCCCTCACTGCTCCACTTTCTAAATAAGCATTGTATATTGAACGCCCCTGCCTACTAACTCTCTCAAGACCTAAATCAACTAATACCAGCGGCAGTGTTTCAGATGATAGAGACATTATTGTGAAAGTTGGTTAGAGGTTTGATTTCTGCACAGGCAAAGCACATGACTGTTGTGTCCCTTGGTAAGGCACTTCAGGCACTTGGTCTGAGGGATTGGTGTTGGTGGGAGACTGGCAGTGAGACTTCAGATAATAGCATTTTCTTATGAACTTAGCTAGGGAGTGCCATTTGTTTTATTTCAGCACATTTTTTTTATTGTACTTCTCATGTACCTGCTTACCTCACCTACAGTAACCCTGCAGAGACATGCCGTCATTGTCAGTACACAAATCTGGATGGAGCTGATGAGATTATTTTTCCATTTTTTAAAAACATTCTTACTATCTTAAAACGTTATTGATCAGTAGACAGTGTGTCTAATTTTAGCTTTGTGGTTTCTGTCTTTTTCTTGCCTTGTCCCATTTTGAAGACAAATGTCAGACTTTGTAGCTGGAGGCACAGAAACTGGTGTGTGCTTGTACCTTTTATTTGGATTTAAAAGAAGCAGAGAGCGGCCCCTCCCCTGCGTCTCTACCTGTTCCACTAACTCGCCCCTTTCACTCACTCACCTCCTTTTCTCTTTCATGGCTTCCTCGTCCGCCTGAAAAAGGGGCATTTTTGGAGGCATAAAGAGACGGATAGTTTTACACCTCCCCAGGCTTAGGAGCGGTGGGGGCAGGAGCGGCCCAGGAGCCCCAGTACAATGTATTTTACATGAAAGGAAGAGGATAGGGTTACCTCGGCGATAAGCACTCACACAAATGGTCAGTGCTGGAGAGGTAGGAGACAGGAGCAGAGGCAGGAGCAACGACAGGAGCACAGGTGCATAGACAGGTATAAAAAAAAAAAAAAAAAAGTGAATGTTTTTCTGAAATAAAATAATGAAATATGTTGGAATTGAAAAATTAATTAGATTTTATCTTTTGATAACAAAATTTTATGTCTGGTGTGTCCTGGGAGAGCAGAGCTCTTTAGAAACTTATTGTCAAATACAAAAATATGAAATTTTATATATATATATATATATATATATATATATATATATATATATATATATATATATATATATATATATATATATATATATATATATATATATATATATATATATATATATATATATATATATATATATATATATATATATATATATATATATATATATATATATATACATATATATACGCTGTGGGAGGTGGTACTGGTGTAGTCAGAGAACCATCACAAGTGAGGCCTGTCACAAGTGTTGCAATAAAAGCATAAGCAGAGCTGATAACATGTATGCAGCATTACAATGTCAATTCTCACGACTATACTATTGCGACTATACTATTAGTAAAACAAAACAAATTGGATCCTTGCTTGCTTTGCATATTGATGTGTTTTTGGGCAAGACACATCACCTTTGGGCAAGACACATCACCTACCTTTAAAGTCTTCAGTCGTGGCCAATGAGGAGTACTAACGCATTGAACTGTAGAATAGCATCATTGATTAATGTTATAATAATTGTACTGCTTTCAGTTTTCAAGCAGGCAACAGATGTATTATTTAAAATGTCTCTCTGCAGGGACACTTTGACAGACAATGACATTTCAATTGGAAAATTAGTATGAAATATCTGTGTGTGTAGAAAACTTGCATGTGTCTAAAGCAAACCCAACTTCAGGGGTGACTACTCTGCAGCTCACTTATCTGACAGGACTGAGACAAACTACTGTTGTTCCACTTGAAGACCAAAGTCGCTCTCGAGGGCCTCTTAAAGAGACAGGCCGCCCCGTCCCCTCACACTTAAAACACTGCTAATGTAAACAAGAGCTCTGAGCGTGTCCCGTGTCTCTGACACTGTCCTCTGTGGGACTGGCTCTCTGATGTGGTGGACACATGTGTGTTTGTTCTTTTGTAGATCACTTCTCATCAGGTGTGTTTGGGGACGCCTAGCTGCACTCCCTTCTCCTCTTGCTGTGAAAATATTTCATTGGCGATGTTTTTGGACGACCCCTCCCGTTGGGGTCCAGAGTGGCTAATAATAAAGTGCTTGAGTTGTCAAGCGTTCCTGCAACACCCTAATCTGTTCTGACAGCTACCCCCATGTGCACGCTCCTGCCTCGTGCACATGCACACACACTGAGCTGCACAAAGCTGCACAGACAGTCAATCAATCAGAGTCTTTATGGGACGATAGGTATTGTTGCCATGGAGACTAGTCTAAAGATGGCGGCTGCTTGGGTGGAGATAGTGGCCGTGGTCCAAAACGGTCCGTGGGTCAGTTAACGTCAGGAGTCCTACTTCAAAAGCACTGCAATTAAAGTACTTCCTCTTTTCAATATATTTATATATTTATGGCATAGCTCCTATTTTTGAGCCATAAAGCCCAGCCGTAGTCCTGAACCCACTTCTACTTTTCCAAAAAATGAGAAACTTAACTCAGACGACCTTACTGTCTCTATACATGGTCATAAATAATGACAGTGAAATAGTGCCATCTTCAGACATCAGGCAGCCTCGGATTCTCCTCGTTCCTCCAGTCTTCCTTAACTTAGGTCGAGGTCTCTGTGGAGCACATAGGGCCTGTCTGGTTCCTATTATCCTGAATGTGTGTGGAGTGTGTGTGGAGTGTGTGTGGAGTATATGTGAATGTGGTGTCAAACGCGTGGTGTGAACTTTATGGTCTGGCCTGTGTGTTCCTGCACAGTAAGACAGTATACCTCTACTTAACTGGCAATGTAGACAGTTGACAGTTGAATTTATTTATTATATTTTGACATGTAGGGAATATGCTTTGAAAAATGTTTAATTTTGGAACAGTATAGTTAGTGCTATTACAATATGCTATGTACACATCAGCTTTATACAAAAAAAAAAAAGGTTAAAACTGACACTTATAAGACTGTATTTAATCCACATTGTTTTCGCACCATATTTCACTGAATAGAGTGAAGCAATAAAACAAGAAATATGTACATTTTATATTGCAATGCAACAATAGTAGTTTTGTGTGTCATTGTGTAACATTATGGGTTACATGCTACAATCAGGGCTATGAATCAGTCAATCCTATAACCGTCAGTTATATGCTTGGATGTCTTTTTGAGTATGTGATGTCAGACTTTGGGGGAAAGAAATGTGACTATATTTTATGCTAAATGGCAAGGATTAAAAGCTTGTGTTCCATATAATCCAATCCGCCATAAATCAATACCCTAACCCTGACCCTAACTCGTAATTGTAAAGATAAGAAACAGCAACAGAAACTATATCCTCCTTTAGTTATGCATTTTCATGAAATTCTATATTGTTTTCAGAACTCTAGTGGCACACCATAAAGACACATGTAGATTCCTGCTTGTTGTGTAATGTTTATTATACAAGATCAATGTGAGATGATTACAAAACTGTGACATAAGATTTATATAACTACCTTAATATTGTTATCTCTTGTATCATTCCCAACTTCATCCCAAGCCTGTATCTGCCCGCTAAATTTGCGTGGTGGTACATGCGGGTGTGCTGGTAATGAGTGACAGCTGAGGGAGGAGGAGAGAGAGAAGGAAGGAGGAGGCAGAGGAGGGGACGAGAGGAGAGAAGTGTTCCCCTGTAGTGTGGAGCAGCAGTGCGATCCGTAGTGGACTGTGGACTGGCCTAGGCGTAGACGAGAGAGAGATCTGTGTCTAAAATGCAATTCGGGACAGTTTTGAAGCTATCGTGTTGAATCAACAAACGTAACATGTTTTAGTTTTTTCTTTATTTTGGGAGAATTTTTAAAGCAAGTGGAAGTGAATTGTCAGAGTGGAGGACTTTGGCGCTACCATTCAACTCAACAGACATTGGGGGATTGTACAAGTTCGTAATGATTTTTGGGACTAATAGGACAGCTGAGTATCCTGAATATAAGCTAAGGTAAGGTCGTTTGATATGTTTAATACTGTAAAAAATCTGCTATTTTAAACTAATTTTAAATCAGTATTTGATTTTATGATTTTAAAAATATAATTTGAACTCATTAACTCATTAATTAAAGTGTAGCCACAAATTGGAAGCAGAAAAAAGTGCAAGTAATGCAAGAAAAGGACAAATACAATACAGCAGAGACTGAAATATCATGTTGTATAGTATCCCAAATATATTTACTCTGTTACATTTTATAAAACACAAAGTCCAAATGCTTTAAATAAAAAACTAATTTAAAAAAAGGTATTTGCAAAAAGTTGTAAAAAAGTGTTGGTGAACAAGTAGGAATAAAAAAAAACAAAAAAAACACACAAATAAGAGAAGCTCAATCTCAATGCCCTCAGTAACAATTACGTGGCCTATTCTACTAGTTAAAAAAAAAAAAACTTTAAGAAGAATTTATGTTTGAATCTATAGGAAAATCTCTCCAGCTTCAGACCACACGTGCATGTTTTCCAATGACTCATCTGTGCTGTTTCTTATTACTGTTTTACTTTAAGGGTCAAACTAGGCCCTTGCTCTGTCATCACTGCCATTAACTGATTAATATTATTAGCAGCTAACAGCACAAACATGGCACTGTGTCATTGCCTTAAATAAACCATTGTTATTAGTGCTAATTAGCCTGGGTATCCGCGTGTGTCCCTCTGGAGCAGCCGGGGACGCCAGCTTGTGTTTGAGAGCGGTCAGCCAGGCCAACGGGGTCAAAGGTCACCGATGTGCGTGGCTCAAGTGACACAAATGTTTCTTTTTGGTCATTGTTGTCATGAGGGAGACTGGGCGATGGGATTTTTGTATTTAATTAAAGCAAGTGTTTTACTGTACAGACTACAAGTTGGCGATCCACGAGTGTTCGCTAAATACAGTCGGGGTTCAAAGTCCGTAATGGGGCTTCCTAAAGTTTGTCCTCTCAGTTTATTGCAATGCTTGGGAAATGCTTCTGGGAGATAGTACTTGTGTTTTTCATTATAGAAACTTGTGTACCAATTACAATATCACAACACGTTTTTAAACGATAGATTAGAATATAATTTTTAACTCTATATAGCTATGGAATTACCATATTGTTGTATACTGTAGTTGTCCTCTTTATGTGTCTGTGTTTTGTTTTTTTTTCAATATCAATACTTTTTCAACTTCGAGTATCCAGTTTTGGACTCTAAATTTAATTTCAGTTAATATATGGGTTTGAATGACTACCAGAGAATTTCAGTTATTCAGTTTTATTTTAATAGAGTAGAAATACCATAATTCAAAAATAATTTATAAAAAAAATCACAGTTCATTCTATTACATGTAAAAAAAAAAATATGAAAAACATTTGCAGTGGAGGAAATATGTTGAATCACTGGCTAACAGTCAGGATGTGCTTGGCTGTAAACTGTGATAAAAGCTTAGATCAAAGTGCTTGTATTTTCACCAACTGTGACAAGAAGAGCCAATCTCCATTATGAGTTTTCCTCCTTATGCCGTATGTGTGTGTATGTTACTTGTGGAATGGCGTTTCCCGTGGCTGTGCTGTTGATTTCGTGACTGACAGTCTTGTTAAATTTCAGCAAAGCATGAAACGTGACATGAAAGTGTGTGTGCGTGCTTGTGTGTGTGTGTGTGTGTGTAAAGTGATCCAGGCGAGGGGACCGACTAACCTCAAAAGCCTGAAACATCTAAGTGCTGCTCCTTATTGGCTCTCGGCTGGATCCCCTAATCAGAGCCATACACACAGACCTATGTCCATGTCTTTATGCACACACTTAACTGCTGTCCTACTTTCAAATTGGGACGAACTACACATTATATTGAAAATGTGTTTAAGTTGTGGTTAAATAAATTAATCACTGCTTTACTTGTGGTTCAGGCAGACTTTATATGCTGTGTTAAGTTTTTATTGTGAATTAGTCCTGGTTTATATCTGGTTGATCCTTATCTAGTCCTGTTGAGTCCAGTTTAAATCTGGGTAAGATCTAATTTCATATCATTGCTTTCTTCTTACTCTTTAAGTCTTTTTCTTCTATTTAGTTTTATTTTATCCCATTTATGTGCTGGTGTGGACTTGGTTTGGTCCAGTTCTGATTTAGTCCAGAGTTTCAGATTTAGTGCCTGTTTTGAACCAATTTTGATAAGACTAGTTAAATGTAATATTTTAGTCCCAGTTGCATATTATGACTGCAGCTTCTGATAAAATTTGATGGAACATTTATCTACCTAATACTGGGTCAAACAATGTCAGCCATATTGCAATAATCAACATAATTATTGCACTCAGCCCTCAAAACCCATGACTTGAAAATAGTTGGATTTGGTTGTGCAGATTTGGCGTCCCATCTCGGTCTTTTCCATGTGGGTGTGTGTGTTTGGCACCTTACGCGTGCCCTACACCTCCTCAGTGTTGACACAGTGATTACAGGGCAGCTGGTCCACATTGGCTCGTACCTCGCCCCACAGTTACTGTTCTAATTAGTTCCTGTCCCAAATAAGAGGCAGGAATTTTAATAGAGAACCACTGGTGTGCTGTCTGCAGCTCACACACAGAGCCCCCAAACCTCAGCGCACCCAGGACATCCCACCATGGAAGGATTGTGTTTTTATTATGTTTCTTCTGTTTTAGCGATGAAGGAAAAGTTCCAGTTGCCAGTGATTGACACAACCAAATGCCCCACTCACCCACCAATAGTTTGGCCCGGGTTTAATGCCAACAGTGACCTGTTAAAAGGTGAAGAGTGAGGACCATGACCTTACATGACCCCATGGTGACCTTTGAACTCTTTGTGGCTGGTGGGAGGGGAGCAGAGCTCAGGATGGAGCAGGGTCAAGGGTGAATGAGAGAAAGTTAATATGTGTCACTTAGCTGCAGTTAGCACTTCTGTCACAGCAGTGGCTGCAGCTACTCTCAGCGTGGCCTTATGACTGTTTATATGGGACCTTTAAACACACACACATACACACTTCTGTTGGCTGTGGATACACGTTTGCATACATGTTTCTGTTGGATACACAGATCTTACCTTCTCAGCTAATGTTTTAATGCTTGTGTTATTATTTGCTACAGATAGTTTTAGATAATGAACATGTTTTGTTTCATGTGATGCAGGTAAAGAAATCCCACAGTGACTCTCATGTTCCAGACCCCTCCAGCTCCAGGTGAGTAACAGTGTAAACTCTCATTTTACTTTTTGGTTTGAGAATTGACACATGCTACAAAAAATTATATTATATCTATTTTAATTTAACGCTTTTAACACTGAAATAATTAACTGCCTATTCATTTCTGAATTCATCCAAACTAATGTATGCAGTATCAAAGCTGCATTGAACCCCCTATAGTGCCAACATCATCTGTGATCATTTAAAAAAATCATTTCTTATGTGAGATTTGGGTTTAAAAACCTTGTTGCTCTTCACCACTGACAAGGTATCAATAATAAGCTCTTTATAATTTATTGTAAACAATATGACACATTACAGCAATGTTACATGGATATCAGTTTCACTAAAACTCCTCTTATATGGTTTAGGGAGGTTGTTGTGTGGTCCTAGTTTGAAAGAAAGAGTGTAATGAAGGTCATTTTAATTAAAACTTAAAAGTAAACGAGGCAATTAAAATAGAAAATGGTCAATAACATTTTTTAAAATGATATTTTACGCACTTGTGCCTTAGAGTAAAAAAGTATAGGAAAATAGAAAACAGCAATGCTAGTCTTCCTCAGCTGTGCCTTTTAATAGGATGCAGCATATTTATGAGCAGCCAGCGATAATGTAAAAAACAGGGAAAGGAGTTTATGAAACACCAAGCAAGAAATGGACAAGAGAAGACAGAATCATTTCCTGGTGCTGAAAGACAAAAGGGAAGGACAAATGAGGAGAGCTGGAACCAGAGGAAAATATTGTACAGTGCACTTAAAGCAGTTGTTTCCCCTTCTCATTTATCCTCTTGAAGTTGTATTTAGAGTGTTTCATACATGTTTGAGCAATCTTTAATTGCTTATTTTCAAGTTGCCATATTTCCGGTCAACCTTCACTGCCACGAGCACACACCCACTGCTCTGTACTTTGTGCTCCATTTTTATTTTCGCACTTGTGATACATGTAGGATTCAGCAGCATTGCATATGCATTTTGGTGAAAATTTATTTTAAGGTTGTTTGACTTGGTACAGTAACTATGTCCTAAAACAGTACTATGCAGAAAGTCACAGTAGTAAAAAATGTCCAAAGACCACCCAAAATAGAATGTCTGCAAGTGCATTGATCCCATCTTGCTATGATAAACTTTAAATAATGACCAGTGTTACCCAAACATAAAAACTTAAACTTAAAATCATTTGTCACACCTCGCTAATGTTTGGCACAGTGTGATAAAAGAGACATTACTGTTGTTACTCTGAATAGCAAAGGGAAGCATATTGAGTGTTTAGCTGTAAATAGAGAATGGTTTTGACAGAGGCCGTTGATGCTGAGTATTTATCTTTTGGCAGGCTCTTGCGCAGGCACTTTATCCAGTTGAAAGCCATATGTTTATACCTGTCAGTCTGCCTGTGGGTTCCAGTCATGTGTGATGCTAGCAGCCCGTAGCGCTGGTGTGGCCCAGATCCAGACCACGACACAGATGTACAAGCAGACAAAGTAAACACAGGGAGAACAGCAGCCCGCATTTAGTTAGCTCTCACTGCATCTCATTGTGAGCTTTGAAGCAGCCCACAAGAGCACAAGTGTGACCCACCAGAGGGAATATAGCAGGATAAGGAAATATAATGTTAATATAACAATAAATAAAAATTTAAGACTAGAAAATTAGGCAGGTGAGACCAGGGTAAATATGTAAATATATTCAGCCAAATGGGGAAAACCCTACATCTCCATCTCCTGCTCCTAATGTGCTCTAAATGTAGCTGAGTCTTTATGAACTTCCTCTCACACAGACTACATTCCCACCTCATGTGCGGCCTGGTCCACTTGCATGTGGAACACATTGTAAAAGTAAAGCATGCTGGAAGGCTGTGGGTTTGTGTTGGAGCCCATACACACCCCCTCACTCTATAAAGAGCCTGTGGCCCGCTGACTATGTCCTGCACACATGCTGGAGTAGGCTAAGGCTGCTGGGACATGTGGGTTTATGACGACTGTGAAGTGATAGTGTCAGAAATTTACTCACCTCCAGGTTCACCTAGTCTTAAGTTTCTAAACACACTGTGTGTTTTTGCAGGTCTATGGAAATGCAGGAGCTAACACGTCCTCACAACTGTTTAGGAGTTGGGGACTCAACAGGCTCCAAGCTAGACAAGGACAGTCTGGGTAGCCCCTCCATCACCACCAATGGCACAGGGGGTGAGTGCAGATGCCACAGTGAAATCCTATAACACAAATCTAAGCTGTTACACTGAAACTTCCAGTTCCAGAATTTCCCAAAAACTCCACAAAATGTGTTTCATATCAAATATATATACATCTAAATAAAGAGCTTATGAGACAAACGTAGAAGGGCACAGACCAATGCATGCACAGACATTAACTCCACCACATCAGACTGTGTGTAAACAGACTGAAGGCCTCTCTGGCAGCCTGTGCTGTGTAGTAGAGTATTTATTTGAGCACAAGCCCAAAGTCCCACTGGAAACTATTTCCTCGACAAGAGCATTAAAGCATCAACGCTCTTTTACATGTCAGCAACACTGAACCTCTCTCTCTCTCTTGCACTCTCTCTCTCTCTCACTCTCTCTCTCGTTTTCCTCTTTTCATTCACCTCTGACCCTGTCTTATTCTCTTTTAGTCCTTTTCACTCCAATTGTTTTTGACAAGACAGCTTGATGTAATACCACTCACTTTAAGTGTGTAAGTTCAGGGCGATGCTTTGATCTATCGGTCCTTTAACTTGCCATTAAAAACACTTTTATTAGTCCTTTTGGAAAGTTTGATGTGACATGCTGTGGCTGCTGTGTTCAGACCGTATCAGACCACATGTAATCATCTCTGATGAGCTCATGGTTAATGGCTTATGCAGAGTGCAGCAGGGACTACATTCTGCAGCCAAAACAAACTGCATACCCAGCATTCTCGTCACCTGACATCAGTCAGTGCCATGGCAACTCATCTATCCTCATCACAAATTGTTTGAGGGTCTGCGTAGCCCCCTGTGGAGATTAAGTTGTAAAAGTAATTCTCAGATCATCTGGTGATAACATTTAATCTGTTGGTTTAAAGATGTGGATAATCACGCAAAATCAAGAAGAACGACCTGTATAGTGAAGCCAAAGCATTATAAAATCCTAATCATTCAACAGTGACTTTGGCCTGTGGCTCTCAGTGAGTGATGTCCTGATCGTCTTCCGCCCTCTAGGTGAAAACATGACAGTGTTAAACACGGCTGATTGGCTGTTGGGCTGCAGCAGCCCGCCCCCCGCCTCAGGCTCCAAGGACTATGGTACAGAAGGTGCATGTGTGTGAATGAACTCAAAAGAGTGGTTTCTGTCCCCACAGCTCGCCATAGACCTGCTGTTGTTTTTTTTTGGAAATGCTGTGCTTTTTGTTTGTTGTGTGGTGGTGTTTGCTTTTGAAATAATTTTATTTGTAATGCAATATAGATACGTTTTACTTGCAGGTTAAACATTTTTCTTTATTTTTGGGGGTTATATGAGATATATAAAAGTCTCACTATCTCATGGTAAAAGCAGTGGTAATGCATACATTAAGGCAATACATTAATTGTATATAATTAATTGGACAATAAGTATTTTTATAAACCCCATTAGTGCAAATATATGAATATTTATATGGAATATTTCTGATACTGTAAATGAGTTGAATCTTATATAATCCTTACAAACTTGCTCTGAAAATAGAATCTGGACCTGCATGTTTCAATTTTTGAATTGTCTATATATATATATATATATATATATATATATATATATATATATATATATATATATATATATATATATATATATTTATATATTATTTATTATTTATAAGATGTCTTGTATTATCAGTATATTGTGCCTCAAGTATATTGTGCTGTTTAATTCTTATTTCAGTCAAAACTGAGCCGATGAACAACAGTGACACAGTGACCACGTCAGGAGACACAGTCCTGGACACGTACTCAGGTGCTTCACACTAAACACACTGAACACAGAACCTTTCTGTGAGAGCGGCTGCTGAGAGCTCTAAGCCCATGAAGAATGGCCTGTCCTGAAGTGGCCCCATCACAGAACACAGCCTTGTTTATGGGTGTCTTTATAAAGCATTACCCTGACCTATGCCTGATGGGACACAGGGTTTAAAACCAGCAGGGAGCATGTCATTTCTGCATTTGACGTCTCAATGACCACACATCAACACAGCACCTCTGCAGGGACCCTCTCACTACACAAGTGTTATTACAATGGAACAGTATATTTGGTTTCTACCCCATACAGCCATAAATTTCACTATTTAAGACTTTTTTATGAAATCTGAAGAATTTGTTTCTGACCAGAGTTTGTGTTTGCAGTCATCACCAGCAGCTACAGCCCTCGATCAAGCCACCAGTACTCTCCACCTCTCTATCCGTCCAAGTGAGTTTCTTCTTTGTAACAATATAAAAATGTTTTGCTACTTGTAACATAGTGTAGGGAATCAGATTTGGTCTTAATTTTATGGCAAATATTAGACTTAGACTTAGACAAACTTTATTGATCCACAAGGGAAATTATTAGGACACAGTCACACATCACAATAAATATAATAACAAAAAGCAAAATAAATTCAAAATAAGAAGCAAAAATAGCAAATGACTGATGTTAAATAAGGCATAATTATTGTGTATCTACAAGAAAATAAAAAATACAGAAATATAGTAAATATATCAGGACCATATTCAAGAGATTGTAAGGAGAAACAGTGCAAAGATTAAACAGTGATTGACATAGGGTTATCTATTAATTTGAATCATAGAGATTTTTTGTGGTAAAATGTGTGCAAGTATTAAACATTTATATAAAAGAGCACACAGTAAACATAATTTGAAGATTTATATAAATACTTTGCATTATCTATTTATTCATAGAAATTGAAAAAACAACTGTGAGCAAATCTATCTTGCTATATTATCTGTTAGAAGTCTTGCATACCAGCATGGAAGCTCATCTTGTTCTCTTCATTGCAGGCCATACCCTCACATCCTCTCCACCCCCACAGCTCCTCCAATGCCATCCTACCCTGGCCAACCCCAGTTCAGCAACATGCAGCAATCCACTGTCTACACAACCTACCCTCAGACAGGACAGCCATACGGTCTGTCCACATACGGTAAGGCCCCATACCAATGTAAAGACACTGTTCAATGCTTTAGTATAAATGTCCTACAAAACTTGTTCAGATCTGATGTTGCCGGGTATAAAAACAGAGAGTGGCCTGTCACAGAGCCAGTCACCCCTCCAGACAGGCCTCAGCTACAGCCCTGGGTTCACTACACCTCAGCCGGGACAGACTGCCTACTCCCCCTATCAGATGCCAGGTCTGTAATCATTTGTGTGTCATAAATTCTTATTGAAGAAAAATAAATGACATGGCAATCAAAAAATAGTGTTGGTGAGTTTATTCCCATAAATGCACAAAATTGGGAAAAAACAGCAAAAACACAGAACTGTCCTTGAGTAGCTGTGGAGCTGGTGCCTGCGTTACACACAGCTCTTCCCCTTAACACACACTTCCTCTGTGGTGGTGGGAGGCACCTTTTATCGTATGAGGCCCCTCCCCCAAATCAATTTTTGGCGACATCCAGAGGAGAATTTGCAACTCCAAACAACCCACTTCTGTTTACTGTCTAAACCTATAAACAGTCATAGAAGATACATCTAAACTGATTTTACTTATTATCCACTATGGAAAATGAGTGCAGCTTATTTGTCTACCTTTTTTTTTTTTTTTTTTTTATGTTAGGGCTAAAATGTATTTATTTATTCTCTTTCTCTCTCTCTCTTTCATTTTCACTATATATATATATATATATATATATATATATATATATATATATATATATATATATATATATATATATATAGTTGAAGCATTCTTACTTTATCCTTAACACTCACCATTTTTAGTCAGAACATATGGCAATGTTTAAACCTCTAACTACATCTGATCTTACTGTCTGCCATAGTTTTACTCAACTTATTAAACTAAAATGGCACTTGGTGGTACGTGGCATGATAAGTGTATACTGTAACTATATAGCGCTGGCATCAGTCTTCTGTTTTGATCTTGTTCTATCTTCCTTTCTTCATTAGAGGAAAACTTGTAAATATGTCCGCAAGTACAACTACAATTTATTTATATATATAAAAAGTATATTTTGTTTCCTTTAGGTTCCAGTTTTACTCCGTCCTCAGGCCTCTACACAACTAATAACTCCAACCCCGCCAACTACACTGCCACACAGCAGGTACGGTTACACAAGCTGCACAGGAATAAATAGGAACAAATAGGTTTATGGTGGAAGTTGGATTTTAGTGTTCTGATCGGTGTTTGCAACATTGACTGTAAAATTGGGCCATTGTGGAATATATTTTGAAATGAAAGAATTAAAAGTGACATTTTAGTAAATCCTTTGTCAATGCATGTTATATATTACAAAGTCTGCATTCATGGTATTGCTATTTTATAAGGGCTTATAGTAGAATAGTGACAGGTTTAAAGATCCAACTCATAAAAGTGTCTATCTCCAGTGGGCCAGTAAAACTAGCAACACAAGGATTTAATTGTCCTTGAGAAAAGAGGGAATAAAAGATAAAAAGGTCAAAAGGGAAAATCAAAGCAAATCTCTCACTTTTTTTCCTGTTTTTTATTTTATTTTATGCATAATATTTTATGTTCTGTTGCTTGGTCTCTCCAGGACTATCCCTCATATACAGCGTTTGGCCAAAACCAATATGCCCAGTATTATTCCCCCTCCACTTACGGATATATACCCTCCAACAGCGTGGATGGAACAGGGTCAACCACAGCCTACCAGCTACAAGACCCCTCTCCTGCCATGACAGGACAAGCAGCTGAACTCCATCCAGGTCTGTAGAGACATTTACATAATACTAATGCAATGATTTTTAACCACTTTGAGGAAAAATACTACTAATAACAATAATCATAATCATAACATAAAAGTATATTTAAAAATACAGCCACAGAAATAAAATTAATCTGGCTTTATAATATAGGCTTAAATAGAAATAATCATGGACACACATATTGGTCCAAAATGTAATCTTCCATAATAGTTGCATTAATATATCACTGGGCATACATTACTTTCATATACTACATTACCAGTCAAAAGTTTGGATACACTTTTTAATTTTATTTTTTTCCCATGATTATTTACATTAATTCTCACTGAAGGCATCAAAAACATAAATGTGAATATCTGGAATGTAACAAACAAAAATCACTGTGAGGATATGAATATAAAATATAAAAAAATATATATTTAGCTAATATTTAGTTTAGTTAAGTTATATATTTTTTCCATATATCTTGCTTCATATATCTTATGTCTTCCATGTGCATATAAAATGTAGAAAGTAGTAAAGATAGAGAAACAAAAATGAAAAGGATGTGTCTTTTGACTTTTGACTGGTAGTATACATCTGTCTATTTTGCTCTAAGAAGCATAAGTAACATACCCACAACTTTAAAGCATACATTTTAGTTCTCAACTTATAGCTTGATAACTGAACCTTATAATAATTTCATTTGCACTTTCTCGCTCTCTCTGTCACCCCATTTTGACTTAGCCACCTCTGCGTGTTTTCGTCTTCATCCACCCCCTTGTTCACCCCGTAACTCTCTCTCTGATTGAGACGTAACAAAATGGGAGGCGAAGCACTTTGGGTCTGGTTCTAGTTATGAAGTAGCAGCAGAAGCATGTGGCATTGACTGGGATACTAAGAAATGGACACAAATGTGAATATTGTAAATAACGTTATGCATAGTTTAGAATTACATTTTCTACTAGTCTTATTTATAGCACTCCCAACCATGGCCTTAAATCTTCACGGTATAGGTGAGGTGGGGGATTTGAACATGATCTGTCTTGCCAATTACTTTGAGTTATTAAACCTGACAACATGGCTATAGCTGCTCAACTTTGACTTATGACTTTTCTCTAAGTGGATACAAGGCCGCAGCACCTGTGGGATACGTGCAGGCCACATCATTACTGTTACTGTTGCCCCAATGTTGTAAATATGCTACAGTTTGTGAATGGCTATACTGTTCAAGGCTGATATTTGATCATTTGTAAATTTTGAAAATGTTTGGTTTTCTGTTTGTGTGCGATCCTAGGGGATTTTGACACAGTGCAGAGCCCCTCCACACCCATCAAAGAGCTGGACGATCGAGCGTGCCGGAGTGGGGGGTCCAAGTCGCGGGGCCGGGGTCGCAAAAATAACCCCTCCCCTCCCCCTGATAGTGATCTGGAGGTAACAGTGCAAAACATGGGATACTGCCAACAATCATAAAGATACACATAAACTATCCAGTTTAATTTCTGCCTTATATTTAAAACTTTATTTTTTCAACAGAGAGTTTTTGTGTGGGACTTGGATGAGACGATTATTGTCTTCCATTCATTACTCACAGGATCCTATGCACAAAAATATGGGAAGGTAAGCTTCAACATCTGTATGCTATGATCATTTTTTGTATTGTATTTTACATTGTGACTAAATCCACTCACACCACGTTTAAAACAATGTGTCTTTTTGTTCAGATAAATTGTGGAAATTGCAATATAAAATTACTTTTAGTGCAAAATATATGCCAAATCACTGCATGAAAAGAATTGAACTTATACAATGTTTCTGTCATTTCAAATCTTCAGCTCTAAAAATTGTATCCAGAAATCTTTAAAAAAAAATATTTCATACTACATATTTGGATTTTTTGCAGTCACCAACTCACACTAACTTCACTTCTGTCAGTCTCTTTTACACCATTTGTCAGTGCTCCTCTTAGTTATTGTGATGTAATTCATCATAAAAAAATATTATGAAGCTAATATAAATGTAATGTAAGTGTCTTCGATGTCACTACAGTGTCATGTAATCATCATTTCTTTCATAATTCAATTTCAGCCTTACACAAATCGTATTTGGTGGTCTCTCGTCTTCTCTAACATAGCAGCTCCACTGTTTATAGTTGCCTTAATTTTTACAGCTCTTGGCTCTGATCTGGCTCACCCTATGTGGTCATAATTTTATTGGGTGACGTTGTTTCCTGAAGCCACAAGTTGGTTTGAACTTGGTGTCTTTTGTTGTCCACATATCTCATTTGACAAAGGCTAGAAATAGATTTAGCCTACAGTTATAATGGTATAAGCTGTATGCCTGAGAATGAAAATAGGACATGTTGCTTCATTTAAGTTTCGGAAGTAGATTTTAATGGGTTAGGCCCGGGAGAGTTGTAAATGTGTGTTTGAGTGTGAGACAAGCTGCACCTCTGAGGCTGGCTGAGTTTACGCTGCAGTTAATGTACCAAAGCCCAAAGATGAGGTCACTGATTGAAAAAGTGCAGATTTGACTGATGCATGATTAATAACATGACAAATTACCATTGAAGAGTGATAAGATCTTTGTCATAACTTTGAAGAATATTCATTAATCATGGTAAAAGTGTTTTTTCTCTCATTTGCTACTGACCTCAAGACATATAGTGGCAACTGTGTCTGTTCACACCTCGCTCAAAATAGTGTTTTCACTGTTGACATAGCAACCACCAGGTCGATACCCTCATATATAAAGCATTTAGGTACAATTTTGGTTTGTATTTGGATTATTGCTGTACTGCTGTATGCACAAATCCAAACTAGTTATTAATTTTTAGTCAATTGCATTATTTTTCAGAAGCAGCAGACATATGGAGATTGAAAACTGGAGCTATGGCTATGTGACTGAGGTGTTGTGGTTGATTTAATTTACTAGATAAATAAAAGGCTTTCTGTGACTTGGAGTGCAGCCAGATTCTGCTACTCAAGGGAAATGATCATTTTCAGTTTTGACTGTTTTGACAACTCTAGCTCTGTCATGGCTTTGGGCCAACTTAATAATTACTCGAAAGACAATCTCAAACGCCTCTTGTCTCAAAACAATAAAAGTGAATGAGTTTACAGCTGCTGACAGTGTCAGACGCGCTCTCTTTTCACTTTCGCACTCTCCCCGTCTCCCCTCACTCACCCTCTTTCTCCTCCTCTCCCACACTCTCCCCTTACCCCGCTTTTCCTACACTCTCCCCCTCTTTCCTTTCACCCCCTTCTCTCACACTCTCTCCCTGTTTCCCCTCACCCCCTCTCCAACACTCCCTCTCTCCTCAGTCCTTCCTGTAGCTGCAGTCTATTCTGGTCGTCTGACAGTGTCAGCGAATCGCGCAGTGAGCTGTCGACCCTCGCTGACCTATCACAGATGATGTTTTTTGCAGCTGAGCTTGGACTGGCAGTGCAATGTGCTCCCTTTAAACCATTCACATGCCACATAGGCTTTACCTTGTTTATGTAAAGACAGTGTCCCACGGCACGTACCCTACAGGCCCAAGGAATGATGATGGGACAGAGCAAGTGTAACCTGCCTGTCAGCATCTGTGTGGAGAAATGTGACATCCCAGAATGGCTGGGGTTGGGACAGAGGAATCAGGCCATAGTAGTAAAGCACCTAATAGTTTAAACTAAATTTAGTGAATAAGATGACGGTATGAGATATGTGGATGTAGGCCGGGTCACTGACCTGAACGCTGTCTCTCTAGGACCCTCCCATGGCTGTGACTCTGGGCCTCAGGATGGAGGAAATGATCTTCAACCTGGCAGACACTCACCTATTCTTCAACGACTTAGAGGTAGGCCTTATTCATCAAAAACCAAACATTTTGTACAGGCTTCATGTTATTTTAATTTGGACTTGAACTTAGTTTCATAGAGCTGTCCACAGCTAACATGCTACCACTGCCCTCTAGTGGTAATAAAATCAGTACTACACCTCTAGGATGGGCTTGATATTTCTGTTGTGTCTTATTCAGGAGTGTGATCAGGTTCATATTGATGATGTATCATCTGATGACAATGGTCAAGATTTGAGGTGAGAATATTTTTTGTAAAAGTATGTAATTGGGTAAATTAATGCACTTATTAGTTGTACTATATCCACTGCATTTAAATGTTATTTCAATTAACATGAATTGTACACTGTATTAAAGTAGATATAAATATGAATCTACAAATATTGTAATGTCTGACCAGAGCAGATTTTTCAAATAAAACATATCATTATTATTGACAGTACTTACAGTTTTGCAACTGATGGCTTCCATGCAGCTGCAACCAGCGCTAACCTGTGCCTGGCTACGGGCGTGCGCGGTGGTGTCGACTGGATGAGGAAACTGGCCTTTCGCTACCGCCGCGTCAAAGAGCTGTATAGCACATACAAAAACAATGTGGGGGGTAAGGCACTGCTCATCATGGGTCTGCTACATGTGTGACTGAAGCAATGTCATTTCACTGGGCAAACAACCTCTTAATTGAACTGAATGTCATGGAGAAATTCTTCAGTAGTATTCTAAAGGTAGTATTCTAATAATGAAATCATATGAGAATATGAATCTTTTTCACAGCATTCAGCCCTACAGTATACAGCTTTAGGTATAAAATGGTTTAAATACCTAAATATATTCACTTTACCATATCATGACATTTATTGATCTGAAATGTACGACATGTTGCGTGTTTCACATTGTCAGGTTTAATCAGTGCTTTTGCATGTTGTAGGCCTTTTGGGTCCAGCGAAGAGAGATGCCTGGCTGCAGCTCCGGGCAGAGGTGGAGGCTCTGACCGACTCCTGGCTCACACATGCACTCAAGTCTCTGTCCATCATCAGCTCCAGGTAACACACACATTATGATTCATTATATTATTTCATGTTCTTAGGTTAAAATAATCACTCTTTTATTTGATCCTAGGAGTAATTGTGTAAATGTGTTGGTGACGACAACGCAGCTCATCCCAGCTCTGGCTAAAGTCCTGTTATATAGTCTCGGCTCTGTGTTTCCTATTGAAAACATATACAGTGCAACAAAAATAGGTAAGAAACGCATAGACACAACAGCCGCTTCACTAAATACTAGAAGTGGAGACTTGAAGGCAGGGACAGACTGGGACCAAAAAAACAGCCCCTGACTTTTCCCCCACAAATAGGCCTACGATGGGAGGGACATGTGTTGAAACTAACGAGAAAGCCCCCCCCCCACTAATACCACCACCACAATAACAGCAATAATAGCCTGCTGTGAAACTGTTTTGTTAAACGTCTCACAATAATTTTGAGGGTTGTCACAATTAATTGGATTACAAGCTCCTGTGCTCAAGTGCAATGCTTTGTTGCAGCACAAATTAAAAACTGAGGTAACTACATTGACCATAATTCTTTCTTGCTCCATTTCAGTGCAGATTAGATGACGAAATAACTGTTAAACACCTTCAATCTTAATTCTATGTATTAGCACAATGTCAAGGCATTTAAAAAAGAAAAAGCAGCATATCCACAATTTTGTTTAGTTTAAACATAATTTAAGCATATAATTTGCAAAAGAAAAGTAACTGTATTCAGTATTTTGGTTTAAAAACCTGAAATGACTTGAAGCTTAAAGCAAAACTTGACTCAAGGCTTGACTTGGATTTGAGGACTTACTTGCACAACAAGAACTAAATAGTGCATGAAATATCTTGGCATTTTTACACATAATAATTGTGTGGAGCTAAAGGCTAATCTAAATATCATTACACCAATAGAACTCAACAAAATTATTTCTAACATTGAGTCAAAATTGTCAATACTTGCCCATGGCACCACTAGAATTATTAGTACTATTGCTAATACAACTACTGCTACTACCATCACTACCACTACTATCACTACTATGAATTGCTATGTCAAATGTTATACAACTAAATTACATCAAGCCTGGTATTACTTGCATTTGCAATACTTCAAGTCACTTCAGTAAAAGTATCTATTAGGACCTTTGTTTGTATCAAGTTATATTTTTTACAGAATTGTATATCTGATTGTATAGTTACTATATATTACAATTGGCATGTCTATTACTAGTATTTAGTTAATATCTACTCACCCTTACGCCATTGTGAATAAGCCTTAAATAAAACTGACACTTCTGCAGGTCTGGACCCCCACAATTTGCGCGGATTTCATTATCAGCAGGTTACAAAATACTGGTACTGTGTCCAAATTCAAATTAACTCATCATTACACAACAGAAAACCCTGAAACTCAAGCCAAATGTCACTGTTTCTTGTTTAACTACACTTCACATCATTTACGTCATGCAACAATGCTGTAACCATGATGTCCATATAGCAGTGGGTCCGTGTGCACACTGACCTGTTGCCCGTAACTTGCTCTGTACAAAAATGTGTAAAAAATTGAAAATGGGCCACAGTTGTTTCATTACCTTAACATCACTTTTTTTTTTTTCATGAAAACAGTCCAAAACAGTTCCAAAACCATGTATAGCAGACTTTGATTATGAAGAAATGTACCTTTCTTAAAAAAAATACAAATACAAATCTGGGTTGTACAGTAAAGGACTTTATATATGGGCATAAATTGCATCTAATCAAATAAAAAGCTGTGAAAGCCATGTGTTTGTCTCTAGGCAAAGAGAGCTGTTTTGAGCGTATAGTCTCCCGCTTTGGCACTAACATTACATATGTTGTGATTGGCGATGGGAAGGATGAAGAGCATGCCGCCAGCCAGGTAAACAATCACTCTTAACCCCTCTGACCTGTACCCCTCCTGTTTATTTTTGTTGCAGGAAAAGAGAGTTGCTTTGAGCGCATAATGCAAAGGTTTGGCAGGAAAGTAGTGTATGTTGTAATTGGGGACGGTGTGGAAGAGGAGCAGGCGGCCAAAAAGGTAACCTCATCGTGACCCCGCCTACCCCGAGCAGCGTGAGCTCTGATTGGAAGAGGCCTGCCTTGGTGTGCTCTAGTAGATGTTTTGCCCTGGTTATTTGATTCTTTCTGTTCTGCTATTGTGGATTTTCAGACTTTTACTTGCAAAGTTATTAAAAGTTGGGAATTTTCAGCTTATTCTTGAAATGCTTGTGTTCGCCACAGATGTAATTATTGTCATGGTTGACAATAATGTCAATGCAGAATTCTGCTTTGTTGTTCAAAGCAGCTTGCTTGTTGTTTGGGTTTGATTGGTCTTCTATGCTTACAAAGGTGACAAATTAAAAGTTGGGGCAATATTTACCATAAAAACAGAACGCAATGGCCTGCAACTTAAAATATAAACAAAACAAATAAATGATTATAGATATATAGCTTATTAATCATGTATGTATAGCAATTTACTCTAATGTGTGCTTTCTCAGATTTGGAAAACCTGATGCTTTATTATGGTTTAAAGATCTTGGAAAAATTGTAAACCAGTGCATTCTGTTTAATTAATATTTTTCCATAGAGCATTCAGCAATGTGACATATTTCATATTTAAATGTGTCCTTCTCTTCTCTTTGGGTTCATTCATTCATGGTGCTGGGAATTTAAAAAATAAAATGCATGTACTATGTTTGCAGTGTTTTAGAAAGGCAAGTTACAAGCTACATTAGTGTAGCTTGCATGACCTGAGATGATGGTGTGAATAGGATTGCCCAGGATAACTCTACGTAGCATATAAGGTTTACTAATGTGTGTCTCCTCTCTCTACAGCACAACATGCCTTTCTGGAGGATATCCAGTCACTCTGACCTGCTGGCATTACACCAAGCACTGGAGTTCGAGTACCTGTAACTAATACTGCAATATGGACTTAAAATACTATGGACATGGTCAGCCAGGCAGCCCCTTCTTTTGTATAACTATTTAAGAACAAATACACTGCAAATGTTTTTGTGATTTTTTTTTTTTTTTGAACATCTGGATTTACAAACTGAATGGTCTTAAGATGTATATGGGAAAAGAAGAAACAGGAGCAGCTTGCAGAAGTGAAAGAGAACTACAGCAAGCCGGGATGGACAAAACCCAAAATGTTGCTTTGTGAGCCTTTTCCAAGATGTGGACAGTCAGGATTAAGTGTCTGGATGTGCACAGAAAATGCCTGGACGTGCACAGAAACTGCAGCTGCGTTTACTTTGAAGTGTTTCTCTGGTCATATGATAATCACATAAATGCAATATGGGAAAACTTGTGTAAATTATTTACAATAAACTTAAGGGCAGCAATTGGGTGTTTTTCATTTTAAGAGTCTAACTTTGGGGTCTTTAATTTTATGATTTTTGTAAGGATTTTTTTTTTTTGAAAGTTGAGAATGTGAGTCATGATGTGTTGTGCCTTAATTATTTGGATGTCTTCTTTCAGAAATGTATGTATGTAGGATATAAAGGATTAACTGTTTTAAATGTCTGTTTTCTTTCTTTCACCGTTTTGATGACTTGAGAGGTGGAGTTTAGTGCTTCAAGCCAGTACCATCAAGTTGAAAAGTGCTTCTAGATGCATTGAAACAGTTTCAAAATGACCCAACACTGATTAAAATGGATAAAGACTTGGAAGTAATTGGCTGCCAGTGACTCGGACTTGACTTTGAGCCTTGTGACTTGTAAAATACTGCATGTAAAAAAAAAATAATAATAATAATTAAAGGAACAAAGTAATATATTCTACAACTTTCTCCATTTTTGACCAAAGACTTGTTTTAAATAGAGGCTCCATTACCAGGTTAACCTTTTAATCTTCCACACTGGATAAACTACGATTTTGTTATAATAAAAACTGTAGTTAAGGGGCATCTACGTGTATTAGGCAGTGAGGCACCCTTACCACCTTTATTATTCTGTGAACGTCTTAAGTCAGAAAACATGACCAGATAACAAATGCTCACCTCACAGAACCTTAAAATCATTTTCCCTTTCACACTAAACAAAGATTATATTCTGTTGGCAATAATAACTTTGTATCAGTCATCTTAAACACTTTAAATATGTGTAAATTAAACTATGACAAAATTTGTTTTTCAACATTTTATTGCCAATTTACTTCTTGGATTTGAAGTATTCCTCGATGACATCCTTGGCTTGAGACTCTTTGCCATAGTCCTGTAAGGAAAACACCTGGTCAGATTCTGTAGTTTTATTTTGAAATGCTATACAAGGCGATACACTTCCTCCAAAATTAAGCTCTTATAGAAGGGCACTGTAGCCATTCTTAGGGACCCTAGACACCACAGGCAGACGACAGGGCTCGTACCCTGGCAATGATGTAGCCAGTTATTAAAACAGTTGCTTCACACACAGCAAAGCAGCTGCACTTGACTGGCATCTAATCCCAAAACCACAAATGTACAAGTGTATTATCATTACCTTCACAACCACACAGCTGCAGCCCACTACTTTGCGGGGTTTGCCCTCACGGTCAATCTTGCAAAGCCCAACCCACTCACCAAGCTTCTTGTTATCATCAACCTAAAATAAAATAGGCATTTAGACATTTGTATTTCAAGTTACACATTATGGCAAAACCACTGATATTCATTTAAATATAAGCACAGGCTGCATCTCAGACAGAAATTGGGTAACAAAGGCAATCTCCTCACAATATTCAGTAGAGGGAGCCAAATTATCATCACAGATACAGCAGCAAGACAAGGACAAGTAATGAGACTGGTCATTTTAGACTATAGAAAACATTCACTACAATCAAACTTTAAAGACAAAGTGTGAAACCAATTTCAACAGTCTATATAGCCCTTTAAAGCCTACTTAAGAGTGAGGATGCCTGTTGTTTTATGCATTTGTACCTTGATCAGGTTGATCTGATGCTCGGCGCAGAGGGCCTCCACCAGCTTCACATACATGGGCTCATCGCAGTTAGCGGCAAGGACACACAGATGAGCCTGGCGTCTACAAGAGAAATGTCACACTTAAGAAAAATTTGCTGTACTGGCATACTCAACATAAACCAAAGTCCAAATCTCAGACTGAAATTGGGTAACAATGGCAGATTTCCTCATGGAATTCAGTAGAGGGAGCCAAATTATCATCAGTGACTATTTTTGCTGAAATTTATAAACTAAATTCTCAGGCTACATACTTATCCAGGGCCTTGGCAGCCTCACGGATCCCACGAGCCAGGCCATCGTGGATGAGTGCGGTCTTGAGCACTTCAGGCAGAGCCGTGTTGACATCCATCACACCTCCAGCAGCAATGCTACAGACAACAAACATAGTGCCGTGCATTAGTTACACTAAACGTAAAACCTGGTTTAATTCTACAAGTTTAATTTCCAGCGTGTCAGAAAGTGCGTCTCACTCATAGAAGAGTGAAGGGGTATCCGACAAAAGAACTCAAATCATCACTGACGCCAGATAAGCAAAGTAAACTCCTGCATGTGGACATAAGCAACATTATAGCTACTCAATTTGCATTTTGTACATAAAACGCAAGCCTCTGCGTTACTCACTAAAGATAAGACAATTCTGCACAATATATAGCATTAAACGCGTGTGGTTTGTACGACGCATATAAACATGGCAAAGCTGAGATGTACAAACTACTAGATCAGTTCCCGGCTAAAAAGAATCTCAGAAAGAATCACGCATTGCACAATATATATATTCTGAGGAAAACATTTAATCGCGATACCATTTCAAACAAAATCTTACTTATCCATGTGCAAAACTGACGCTTTTGGAACGACGTAGAGGGACACTTACCCTTCCTCGGCCATTGTAGATTACGGATGGATGTAGGACTTAAAGTTCTGCAATACATAACAAATAAATGTGAGGGGTTAATACTGTTCTTATATGTCAGTTTTATAGACATTTTAAAGGCGTGATGGTTGTTTAAATCCACAGATTGTACAAGTAAAACTGAAAACACACCCGTTCCTCCACTCGGTCAGCGGGTAAAGAGGACGTCAAACGTGCGCGACATTGCTTTATTTGCTTGAAAGGACCCACGCACGCGTGATAGGTGTCCTTATGTTTGCCTGTAATTCTAGCGGGACGTATTTAGCATATTTTCAACCAGATTTACATTTTAGTCTATATATCTATCCAATGATTTTGTTCACCATAGATTTAAGATTGTTGCAAGTTCTTGTTCTTTTTATGAAGATATAGAAACCTTTTATTTTACTGTAAACCTGTACATACAAAATTGGGACAATATTTATAAATGGCTCTCCTACAATCTCCCAGACGTGACTCCAGTGGACATACAGACTCTGGACATCATAATTTTGGCTGCACAAATGGCAAAAAAATATATTCTAAACATTACCCTAGGAATATTGTATATTCACAATTGCAAATAGACTGAAAGCACCATTTTTTTTCTGTTTTGTGAAGTCCTTGAGATGATGAATTATTTTAGTGCAGTTAAATCACTTTCTTTTATTGACTGATGCAATTTATATAAGAAGCCTTATGTTTTCACCAGTTTTCCCTTCTCATTTGTCTAACTTATACATAATTTTAAAAAAATGTATTAATATGTGTATACATATTGTATTTATTGATAATACTCAGTGTTTGAACTGTGTTTTTAGCTGATTAGGTTTATGACTTTTCAGGAAAAGAAAAAAATGGGATAGACAATCTATATATATATGTAACCAGAGCAAGATTAGTTAAGTTTCAAAAATGGTTCTTTGGAAATACAAGTTTGGAGCAAACAGCATGAGAACAAGAGGGGGTGTTAGATTTGTGTTCTCATATTATTTTATTCTAACTTTATTATGCACTTTATTTTGTACTGTGAATGTTTTTTTTTACTTCCTGTTGAGTTCACTTCCGCTGTCTTGTTGGATAAAAACGCGGGATCTTGCTGCTGTTATTTTTTTATGTCGCATATGTTAAAATAAAGACACAAAGAAGACAAAACGTATCTTTGCCTGATTCAAGCATGTCCGAGCAGCAAAATAATCTAACAAGCGCAACACAGACTTAAAAATATAGCGATAAAACTCTTGAAACAGCGAAAAAGCACATGGGCTTCACTGCAAAGATGTGCTGGTCTAGACCAGGGGATGTGCTGGTCTAGACCAGGGGCCTCATTTATAAAAACTGCGCAGGAGTTGTCGTAAGTTTGTGCGTACGCCTAGTAGCTATGACAAGGCGTGCGCTACGCAAATTCCATATTTAGAAAACCCACCGCACGCACCAAACCACGCAATCTTTGCTTTATAGATCCCACCTGCAACTACAATTTGCGCACGTAAACCTACGTCACGTCACGCCCTCTCCACACCTCCACCTCACCATAAAAGGAGTATGTGAAGTGACTCGTGAATGAGATTTCCCTAAACATGAGCCAATAATCAGTGGGTTTGACCGAGACACGCGGGACAGAGGGAGGAGGACGCTCCACGCAGCACCACGTGATCACGACAAACACTTTATTAAAGACTTTATTAAAAGGTCAGAGGGGAGTTGACACCAACTCCCCAACCAGAGATTGGGTACGAAACCCCAATAAGTATCACACTGAAAGATAAGATCATGGCCCGAATGAACACAAGGCAACCCCGATGCCAGTTACAGAGGCTAAGTGAAGTACCATGTGAAAGTCTCCTAGACGATGTGAATGCAGCACTGACAGTGATCCCTACCACAACAATCACTGAAACCAATGAGCTGATATACACTTCAGCAGCAGTGATCCTAGATGTGTTGGGCTATAAGAGCAACCATGGGAGCCATGCGATACAATACCCACCATGGCAAAGACGGTTAGAGGCTAAAATCAAGGAGGTGCGGAGAGAAGTGAGCCAACTGTCAGAGGCCCAGAAAGGTGCAATGAAAAAGCAAGTGCCCAAGAGGTACAACCAGTTGCCCATACCTGAAGCACTTGAAACTGCCAAACAAAGGCTCCTTGGCCAGGATGGGATGGGACTCACCCTGAATGGTTAACCCAAGGGCGTACGATCCTGATCCTAAAGGATCCCTTAAAGGGTGCAGTCCCATACAACTATCGGCCAATAACCTGTCTCTCCACAACATGGAAGCTCATGTCAGGCATCATTGCGGCTAAGATAAGTGGGCACAGCACAGAAGGGTATCGGCAAAAACACCAGGGGAGCCAAACACCAACTCCTGGTTGACCGAACAGTCGCCCGCGACTGCAGAACCCGTAAGACCAACCTGTGCACTGCCTGGATTGATTACAAGAAAGCCTATATGACTCAATGCCACACACATGGATCACTGAGTGCTTGAAGCTGTACAATATCAACAGTTCATTGCGAACTCGATGCGGTTGTGGAAAACCACCCTTGAAGCCAAGGGCTTGCACATGTGTCCATCAAATGTGGCATATACCAAGGAGACTCACTGTCACTACTGTTCTGCATAGGCCTGAACCCTCTCAGCCAAATAATCGACCGCACTGGCTATGGATACCGACTCAGAAACGGGGCCACCATCAGTCACCTCCTCTACATGGATGACATCAAGCTGTACACTAAGAGTGAGCGAGACATCGACTCACTGATCCACACCACAAGGATCTACAGTACAGACATTGGGATGTCATTCGGGCTTGAGAAATGTAGCAAAGAGAGGGAAGGTAGTCCACACAGAGGGGGTGTCACTCCCAGAGGGAACAATAGCAGACGTTGAGGACAGTTACAAGTACCTTGGTATCCCACAAGCAAATGGCAACCTCGAAGAGGCAACAAGGAAAGCGGCTACGGCCAAATACCTGCAAAGAGTGAGGCAAGTCCTTAGAAGCCAGCTCAATGGCAAGAACAAGGTGCAGGCAATCAACAGCTACGCCCTGCCAGTGATCAGATACCCTGCAGGGATTGTAAGCTGGCCAAAGGAGGAGATACAGACCACAGATGTTAAGACACGAAAGCTCCTGACCATGCATGGAGGGTTCCATCCCAAATCCAGCACCCTGAGACTGTACGCAGGCCGGAAGGAAGGGGGCCGAGGACTAGTGAGTGTGGGAACCACTGTCCAGGATGAAACATCCAAGCTCCTTGAGTACATCAAGGACAAGGCCCTGGCAGATGAGGTGCTCAGAGAATGTCTCAGACAGTGGGGTCCAGAGGAAGAGGTGCTGGAGGGACCATCATGGCAGGACAAACCCCTACATGGGGCATACCACCCGAACATAACTGAAGCGGCTGATATCAAGAAATCCTACCAATGACTTTAGAGGGCTGGTCTGAAGGACAGCACAGAGGCACTGATCCTGGCTGCTCAGGAGCAGGCACTCGAGCAATAGAGGCCCAGATCTACCACACCAGACAAGACCCACGGTGTAGACTGTGCAAAGAGGCTCCTGAGACAGTCCAGCACATGCAGCAAGATGCTGGCAGGGAAAGCATACATGGAGCGACATAACCAAGTGGCGGGCATAGTGTACAGAAACATCTGTGCAGAGTACGGGCTGGAAACCCCAGGATCAAGGTGGGAAACACCTCCAAAGGTTGTGGAGAATGACCGAGCCAAGATCCTGTGGGACTTCCAGATACAGACTGACAGAATGGTGATGGCGAACCAACCAGACATAGTGGTGGTGGATAAGAAACAGAGCAGAGCCGTGGTGGTTGTCATCGCAATACCAAGCGATGGTAATATCACGAAAAAGGAACACGAGAAGCTAGAGAAATACCAGGGGCTCAAGGAAGAGCTGGAGAGAGCCTGGAAAGTAAAGGCATCAGTGGTGCCTGTGGTGATCGGAGCACTCAGGGCTGTAACCCCCAAACTGGAAGAGTGGCTTCAACAGATACCGGGAAAAACAATGGACATCTCAGTCCAGAAAAGTGCAGTACTGGGAACAGCAAAGATACTGCGCAGAACTCTCAAGCTCCCAGGCCTCTGGTAGAGGACCCGAGCTGAATGAGGGTGAGAGAGACCTACCACCGTGGAAGGTGAGAAACACATTTTTTTTAATATATATATATATATTGGATGAGATCCGTCCTGAGTACCTTAAGTCTCTGGATGTTGTGGGGCTGTCTTGGCTGACACGCCTCTTCAACATCACGTGGCGGTCGGGGACAGTACCCTTGGACTGGCAAACCGGGGTGGTGGTCCCTCTGTATAAGAAGGGGGACTGGAGGGTGTGTTCCAACTATAGGGGGATCACACTCCTCAGCCTCCCCGGTAAGGTCTATGCCAGGGTACTGGAGAGGAGAATCCGGCCGATAGTCGAACCTCGGATCCAGGAAGAGCAGTGTGGTTTTCGTCCTGGCCGTGGAACACTGGACCAGCTCTACACTCTCCATAGGGTGCTCCAGGGTTCATGGGAGATTGCCCAACCAGTCCACATGTGCTTTGTGGATCTGTAGAAGGCATTCGACCGTGTCCCTCGTGGTGTCCTGTGGGGGGTGCTCTGTGAGTATGGGGTCCGGGGCCCTTTGCTAAGGGCTGTCCGGTCCCTGTATGACCGGAGCAGGAGCTGTGTTCGCATTGCCGGCAGTAAGTCAGACCTGTTCCCGGTGCATGTTGGACTCCGCCAGGGCTGTCCTTTGTCACCGGTTCTGTTCATTGTATTTATGGACAGAATTTCTAGGCGCAGTCAGGGGCCGGAGGGGGTCCGGTTTGGGGACCACAGGATCTCATCTCTGCTGTTTGGGGATGATGTTGTCTTGTTGGCTCCATTGAACCAGGACCTGCAATGTGCACTGGGGCGGTTTGCAGCCGAGTGTGAAGCAGCTGGGATGAAGATCAGCTCTTCTAAGTCTGAGGCCATGGTTCTCGACCGGAAAAAGGTGGCTTGCCCTCTCCGGGTGGGTGGGGAGTCTTTGCCTCAAGTGGAGGAGTTCAAGTATCTTGGGGTCTTGTTCACGAGTGAGGGAAGGACGGAACGTGAGATTGACAGGCGGATCGGTGCAGCTTCGGCAGTAGGCAAAGGCGAAGCTCTCGATTTACCGGTCAGTCTTTGTTCCTACTCTCACCTATGGTCATGAGCTCTGGGTAGTGACCGAAAGGACAAGATCGCGGATACAAGCGCTCGAAATGGGTTTCCTCCGCAGGGTGGCTGGGCGCTCCCTTAGAGATAGAGTGAGGAGCTCAGTCACACGGGAGGAGCTCGGAGTAGAGCCGCTGCTCCTCCATGTCGAGAGGAGCCAGTTGAGGTGGCTCGGGCATCTGTTCCGGATGCCTCCTGGGCGCCTCCCTCGGGAGGTGTTCCGGGCATGTCCCACCGGGAAGAGGCCCCGGGGAAGACCCAGGACACGCTGGAGGGACTATGTCTCTTGGCTGGCTTGGGAATGCCTCGGGGTCCCCCCGGAGGAGCTGGAGGACGTGTCTGGGGTGAAGGAAGTCTGGGAGTCCCTGCTTAGGCTGCTGCCCCTGCGACCCGGCCCCGGATAAGTGGACGAAAATGGATGGATGGGTCACATTGACCCGCAACATAATCAATGTAATTTTTTATCAACATAATACAAGGGTTAAATTTATCTCAAATTTCAATAAATCACAAATCTGGTCAGAGTCATCAAAAAAAGACACCTGGTTTTTGGGCAAAATAAAAATAAAAGCTACACATTTTGTAACCGGGGATTTCTGTTTCTTCTGTGTTTGAATATTGTGAATCTGGACATTTGGTTCTTGTATTCCTTCTCCAGCAGATGGTGCCACTGCTCTGATCGACTCGGGGTACTTGGTTCTTGGCTTTTCCTCTGCAAAACTCAGTCAAAAGTAAAAAATTCTCAAGTATAGCACAGCAGTCAGATCTCCCCACATTTCATAATTGAGGTTTTTTTTTTCTTTCTAAATTCTACACACATTACACATTTTATTCAACACTACAATAGTTACAGATTTGCAGAAGAGTTTACAGATGTACTTTTTATTCTAGCAGCAGGAGGCATTTTGTTGACCGACTAAATCAAACCTATAAAAATAACTTATTAAAAGTGTAAGATAAAAGACATATTTAAGTTGGTACAGTCAATACATTAAAGTGCATATGGCATGTTAGCATTTATATTTATTAAGATTTCTACTAATTTTATTTCCTGGTTGAACACAGACAGAAAATACAGAACCAATTTCATAACTTACCTAGCAACCACACTGTGAAAAAGGGGTCAAGACTTGCCTAAATTACACAATAGTTCAATTATTCCTGCATTTGAAAGTTTTAACATAGACGTATTCCTTTTTAGAACCAATATGTCCTTGATTTTTGTGCTTTTCTTTTCTACTTTTGTTCAGAAACTCACACAAAACTGATGTAAAACTATGATAAATATTCACCACAAATGCCATCCTAAAGAAACCAAGTAAAAATAATAATAAAAAAAAAAACAAAAAACTGCCATACACTCTTTAAGATCAGACTAAAACAGGCAGGTTTTACGCTGAAGCAATCCTCTCCATTTATCCAGGCTGGGGACTGGCACAGAGGGACACACACAGCGCCCTCTGTGGCTGGATTAGACCCACCACCTGTGCTTGTATAGAGTTAGAGTGTTAGTAAGTGCGTGCAGCCATACTCACCATAAACAGCAGCCTTTGGACCTGGGAAGACAAGTTTAAAAGTTAAGTAAAACAGTTCAGATCTGCACTGAGAAGAGTCAGAAGATTTAGGGTTAGAACTGTCATTTCACAAGACAAGCGTGAAACAATGTTACAACATACACAATGGCAATATTAATATGACATTTAACCTTTAACCCTGTAAAGTTAAAACAATGTTTAAACAGAAATGTCAATGTATTTCAAACTGGTTAAAATGAACAGACCCTGTGCAAACCTGTGGATTAGGATACGATGACTAGACTTTCAGTTTAGTGTAAGGGTTAGGACCAGAGCCACCACACTCTATAAAGCAGTCCAAATCTGGCCCAGGTCTGGACCAGTTCAGACCAAACCCAATACAACACACATCTTTAAACAATACAAGACTCAAATCAGTTTTCAGACCTTTTTAAAAACAAATGAAACTGTTGAAGGGTTAGTTTACAATAACAGTTTGACCCAACCATAACATGTTTTACCAGCCTGTTTAAATCTGGAACATATTTAGACCAGTCAAGGCACACACCAAAAACACACAAGGGCCCAAGCCCAAGCGCAACCTGTGAAAATTATAGTGTAAACATTTGACTTGGCCCACTCCACATTTAGACCAGGTAAGACCAAGAGAGACCAGCAGTCTCCATAAAAGAAAGTCAACATTTAAATATGGCCCACTTTTGGGCCAGTTTAGACCCAAAACTAAAGCCTGTAACATAAAATCCTCATCATATTCAGGCCTTGTTTTGAGATGATGATTCACACAGAAATGTCACCTATACTACCTGAGTTAAAGTCTGCATGGACAGACGAATAAAAACAGTGAAACCTGCAGCAGTGAAAGATCCCTGTAAGATTATGTGGGTCACAAACCCAAGGTCAAAGGGTCAGAACTATTACATTCAGACCACAAAAGTGACAGAATACAAGAGCCTCAATCCTTGGACCAAAATCCAAGTCAAGATGAGTGGCTGAGCACTCACTTGCAGCAAAAAAGATTCCTTTCTGTGAGGAAACTGCGCAGGTGTATGGCAGCAGCTCACTGCTCCTGACAGGCTGCCCCAGCAGCACTTTGTTGATAATGAATGGGTCAAATGCAGAGGGAGAATTTCCCTCAGAAGGGATTACTAAAATATACTGTACTTTAAGGTTATTCCAAATGATCAGGTTATTCCAAAGATGTGGGTTTCTCCAACCAGAAAACTGAAGAGTTAGTAACATGACAGTCATCACATTTTAGCTTTAGCAGTTTTCAAATAAAATAAACTAACATCTGCTACAGTTGTCACAGATGATTTTCATGTCTCACAGTTGAAAGACATGAAGTATATTTAGCTTAGATTAACTATGAACTAATTAACAATGATAATAATAAACTGATACCTGTAGAAGGGTTAGAGGACACCACCCAAACCTGCAAACACAAAGGAAACAGTAACAAAATACAATAAGTGTTTTATCTTAGGAGAACACAACTAAAACTATCCAACAAAGCATGGTTTCACTTAGTTGTTTCTTAAAAACTATATGTATTTCAGCAAAACAGTTTTATTTTCACCTTTGGGTCTTTGGGGGAAAGCTGATGGAGGTTCAACCCAAAACACAGAGTTTAGGAAACTCTTCCAGTAAGCTGCTCTGGACCAATTCTTTCATTCATTCCATATTTTGGAGCATAGCCTCTGATTTTCCATTCTTCATTCTTAGTTCTTGAGGCTTTTTGACTTCAGATGGAGGCAAAGGTTAATTTTTCACTGGTCAGAAGCACTCATTAGCTTCTATAGCAGTAGTAGATATCACAGAGCTGCTGTAAAAGGGTTAGACACCAACCTAAAATCTGAAACCTCCAGGGTTATTCAGTAACATATGGCAGACATGTTTTAGCTTTAGCTGTTTTAAAATAAAATAAACATCTGCTACAGTTATTGCAGATGATTTTCATGTCTCACAGTTGAAAGACATGAAGTATATTTATCTTAGATTAACTGTGAACTAATTAACAATGATAATAATAAACTGACACCTGTGGAAGGGTTAGAGGACACCACCCAAACCTGCAAACAAAGGAAAAGTTAGAAACAAAATTACAAAACACTAGTCTATTTCTGCAAAACAGTTTTATATTCACCTTTGGGTCTTTGACGGAAAGCTGATGGACGTTCAATCCAAAACTCACAGTTCAGGTAAACTCTTCCAGCAAGGTGGTCTGAGTGCATAACAATTTTCCTTAATTATGCACATGTTTCAGTTTTATTATTACCAACCACCCCCAAATGCAATACAAGGACCCAAATCCAAGTGCCACCTGTGGATATTAAACATTAAAATCTAGAGACCCAAAACCCACAAGAGACCCCACACAGTCTGTTTAAAAGTGTGTGTAGAATATGAAACATTTGAACCAGTTTAGGCCCAAATCTGAGCCATTAAAATCCTCAGTATTCAGATCTTGTTTTGAGACAGCACAAGGTAAAGAATAAAAAGAAAAAAAAAAGGAGGTTTTAGGATTTGAGGGTTACATTGTGACCATTGTACAGTTGGATGCATTTGCTTACGGTTTTTTTAAATTTTTTATCCCATTTGAAACCTTTGATGACACATTTCAATTTTTTGTATTGCACTTGTTTACATTTGCATGTTTGAGTATTTAATGGCAGGTCCTGTATGGTACAGGACCTGCCTTATATCGTTCCTGTTTGGAAAGTGATCATTTAATTCCCACAAATGTACCATTCATTTCATATTATTCCGAGTCATTGTATTCCAGTTCATTGACTCAAGCTTGGTGAACATTTATAAACCTTTTCATTGCAATTTGTTACGTTTGAAAAACACATTTTCCCCCACGGTTTCACCCTTTTGAAAATTACATTTTCACACATCAAAATACCAAGAGATTTTATTTTGTTTTGCTTTTGTTTCATGAGTTTCGTTTGTGGCATAATTCCCTTCATTTTACTGACAAAACCTTTTGCATGTGTTTTCTGTAAGTTTCCGTTTACCAAACAGGACACAAGGCCGCACCTTCACACCTTTTATAACCCTCATGCTCTTCTCAGGGAGGCGAGAAAATAAATAGAAAATATTTTTTTTGAGTCTGACTGACCCGCCCCAAGAGAAAGCAGGAAGGAAAAAAAAAAAAAGTTTCTTCGGGTCTATGTGCCCAGAGGAGAGAGTGAGGGATAATCCACCTTTTTCAATGAACCATCATTTAAAACACATCCACAGAGTGAAATAGATTTCCTTTCAACAAAAGCATCATTATCATTTGAAACTCATCACATCATCGCTTTATTTATTTCAATCCACGTTGCACATTAAAATTAAATAAACCTGAATCAGAGTGAAGAGTAACTACGCCAGCAGCAGCTTCATTCATCCAACATTTACAAACCAACAGTAATTTATTATTGCAATAATGATCCAGTATTCATGAACAAGACTTATCTGGACTTGTAAGACTTACCTGGACTCCTACGTGCTGTTTGTCGTGCTGATGGTGATTTGGGTCCCGCTGCAGTTTTGGCGCGTTTTCCTGAATCCCGCGCGTCCTGCTCCGATGGCTCCACACCGCCTTTTCTTTCTTTGTTGGCTAAAAATGGCGCGCTGCCGTGAGAGGTGCTTCCTCTGACATGAAGCAGCGTTTGAAGTGTTGTCAAGAGTGACTTTAGTGACGCTATCAACAAAGAAAACGCGTTGGCTCGGCTCCCCGGGGCCAGGTCATCTGGTGACAGGTACCTCACCTGTCAGGCAGGTGAGCGCCATTTTTAAAAGAACCCCGCAGCTATCTGTGCCCACTTGACCCACGCCCACTTGGCGGGAATCAACATGACAACTATCCCAAGGTACCTATCTATCTAGCGGTCGCCTTGACTAAGTCCCTCCAAAACACATAACTCTACGCCCCCGCTCCTCACTTCTTCTCAGCGCAAAGAATCTCCCTTCCTCACTTTTTCGGCAGCAGTGCCTTGTCAATTTTCTGTGGGAAACGCTGCTATCTATTCATCCATCCATCGAACTATTCTTTCTTTCCATGCTCCTCCTCAGGAAAGTTTTGAAGAGACACTATGCAGTTTGTCACATGCCAGTGCATTTTCGAGGTTTATAAAGCCTCAGCTCAGTAATATAAACCTTTATAAATTTCATAGGTTTGATTTTCCTGACAGTGTCAGTGTCTCTGTGAACTTCTCACAGATATGAGGATAAAGTCTGCGCTTCACACAGAGAAGAAAGAACAATATTTATGTATACAGTCTATGAACAGCACAAACACTTCAGGCTTTAAACCTTTATCAGGACACAGGCTGTTTTATGATCATAGGATCCATGTTTGGATGCAGCACCTTCATTTTCATTTAAAAATGCCTAAGCTGCCTGTTAAACATAAGGCTATTGCAGCAGTTCTTTAATCGTGAAAAAAAAAAAAACCTTAAATGCTGCTTGTCAGAGTCTCATATAGACTTGAGATGATTTTGGCCAATACGATATGTGACATATTTTGAGAGAACAAATTGTATGTAATGTGAAATAAAGCAACAGTGCGAACAGTTTATTGTACAATATATACATTTTTTGTTTGAAACAGCAACTGTAGAGTTTTGAGTCCTCACAGAGGACATTGAGCACGGACCGTCTTCAGCCTGAAACAAGAGAAAGAAGTTATTTCACATCAGACTGAGCAGAGGAGCGTGCACTGACACTTAAAGATCAGAGAGATTAGAGACATTAACCATCTATGCATGTGCATTTACAGTTTTAAGTACATACTTATAAATATAGACAATTACCATCTCTCCATATGTTTACATTAAAGTAACATCACTTTCAAAGACACAAGTTCAGTTTTCATGGGTGAAGGGTGGAAATGCTGTTATAATGCATAGGTTGTGTATTTTGGTTGGATAAACAATAAATAAATGCAGAACAATGAGTACTCAGAAATGCACGAATCACTTGGACTAGAGCAGAGGTCTTCAACAGGGGGTTGTGGAGGTACTAGGGGGGTCGCGAAATCTTTGGCTGATTTGACATTTATTATTATTATTATTTATTTATTTATTATTATTATTATTTAATCTTTCTTAATTTTTGAAGGATAAGGATGAACTGGTTTTCAGTGGGTTCTGTCTGTTCGCTCCTTCATCCCTGTCAAATCGTAAACTCCTCAGCGCGGATTTTTCGTGTACTGTAGCTCCCCATTACACACATTACGCACAGTGTGTAGGGCACCAAGTATTTGCGATAAGCACTACGTGAATCCTGCAAAACTACTGGCGTAGCATTCGGTGGTGCGGCTCCCGCTCCGTTACAGCTTCACTTTTACGCACAGTGGAACGTAAGCTCCGCACGTACTACCACGCATCGGGAAGGAGCGAGGCGACTTCGGGCGTCTTAACCAGGCTCCGGAGTCCGCACTAGATCAGCCTCCTTTTCCGGTCCGTGGACAGACAGGAGACTGGCTGCGTAGGGGAGCGACGGGGAGAGGAGGGGGAGAAGAGGAGAGGAGGGGGAGAACATGAGAGGAGGAGGAGAAGAGGAGAGGAGGGGGAGAACAGGAGAGAACGGGGAGAAGAGGAGAGGAAGGGGAGCGAACAGGAGAGGAGGGGGAAGTCGTACCTTTCCTCTCGCTCCTCAGGTCAGAATGAGCGGAAAAGTACCGTGGCCCAAATCAAACTCTGCAAGTGCGCGCTGTGGCTCCTCTCTCGTTTAGTCAGATCATTAAAAAAAAAGTCACACTTGGAGCACATTTTCTGTGGTGTCGTTGCTCCGTTGCTCTGGCTTTCTCAGACTCACCGCGAGCGCACAAAGTTTATCTTAAACTTTAGGCCTGAATTAGCTTTGGGTCACTCAGGTTTATTTTTGTCATGAAACGTGTGCTTTTTCTGCAGAAACAGGAATTAATATTGTTCAGACAAATAATATAGTGGTTTGAGTTGAGCTGGCTCCCAGGGTGCTGTTAGGATCCCGACCCAGTGCACTCAAATGCCAAACACGACTCAAATAAAGTGATAAGAGTACATTTAACACGATAAAAATATCTCTATGCAGATACACGATAAACTTTAATCAAAATATTAAACACATAGCCTAATACAAAATAACGACTTTATAATTTTTATTTTTTTTATCTAGGTCAAATTAGGGAGTGCGGCGCACTTGCGCCCTCTATAGACCAACAGCCAGTGGTTCTATCAGAGCAGGAAAAGGGGACATGGACTCTATTAGGAAAATAAACTCATGATAAAAATAAATATAGACATATTATTGAGCTATGACCACATAAACCTCTAAAATGCAATGACATACAGTACATTGTACAGTTTGTCCAAAATTCCCCTGGGGAGGACCTCAGACTCCTTGATGCACATATCGTCATACATTTAATGTTAAGTAATACATTAAATTCACCAACGTTACAAACTACAAACTGCCATTTTTTTGCCCTCAAAGGTGTCCTACTTTTTGCTAACTGCAATCACCTTACTCCTACTCCTACACCTACTTTATTCCAATCACAGAACTTGGACAGTAAAAATATATAAAAAATATAACACACATTAGCCTACATAATAAGATTTTATTTTTGGTGTGTTGTGCATTCATATGCCCAAGATGCTCCAAAACACCATGTGTCAGTAACTGTTGTCTTTGGAAAACAAAGTACAATGAATTTCACATTTTAAGAAAGGCTTCCAGACGTTCTTCTTCTATTGCATTTTCAAATGCTGTGAAGTCCTAGCAGGGAAAAAAAAGAAATGGGGAATAAGGTTACTGAAAATTACAAAAGATATATAGGTTATTTGTGAAGCATATGTAGACAATAGGCCAAGTTAGTTTGATTTGAGTACCAGTTTTAAATATCTAATGTATAGGCTGCTTACTGATTATTAAGGTATACTGTTTGTTTACATTAGTAAAATATTTACAGATGTGGGCTGTATAAGGCTATTACCATCATCAGTAGACTCTGAGAAAACACTTCACAGAAGGACATTAGGATATTATGCCCATTATAATCCAATTGAAAGCCACAAAATATAATGATAACATGTAATAACATGTGAAGTAATGATTTTGATATTTCCGCAATGTCACCAGCTAAAGAGATCTAATGTAACTTACAACAGATAAACAGGCAAATTTACAGACAGCAAATGGAGATAAATAAAACCATTTTCGGGTCTATGTGACCCCGAGGAGAGTGTGAGGGTTAAAGTCTGATACTTACCCCACAGTAGGAGTCACCTCTGCAGATTTGAGGTGGTAGAGCTTTGGGATCGCCCACAAGCTTTCTCATTAAGTCTTTATCGTCAGAATTCTGAGAAATATCCACAGCCCTAAAATCAATTTTTTTAGCGGTAAGGACCATGATCATCTTTTCTTGTCTTTTCTTCATCTGGAGAAAGTACAATATCATTCAGAGCTGTATTGCTATAAGTACACATATAGAGAGAGTGGAGGCTAAATAAGAAGACTCAAATCATAAAAACACATTACACTTACCTCTGTATTTCCACTGACACTGGAGTAATACAACACAAGGGCCATATTAATCTACAAAAGTAAACACAGATCCACACTTGGGAAGAGGAGAATGACTCAAGTGACTGTTGTTTTAGGTGTAATAGTGAAGGAGGAATGTGTCAGTGACAGACCAGGTGAGCAGGTTTGGACATGGTTTTCTGCTTGCCTGGGAAGCAGCCACACCCCTCCAATAACAGGGGTTCCAGTTGGAGCTTGTTTCTCCACGCATGCGCATACACACAACATTGCAAAATCACAGGGAGTTTCAAGACTGATATTAATAAACTTTATTCATGAAATATAATCATTATAAAATGCTGATAAAGTAAAAATGTACTTACTGAGATTTACATAAAGCCATTGCACTTGTTTAAACCAATGTAAATTAAAAGTGTGTATAATATTAATATTATAATATATTAAAATTATAATAGTAGAATATTTTTTGTATAAAAAAAAAGGGATTCAAAACAAAGCTTGTATAACAGCATAGTGTCCTCTTGACAAGTTTTCTTCATATGCAAATATCGATAAAAAGCATACGTTAAAATTGCTGTTTATTACACAATTATTATTAGCCTGTGATACAGCCAATTTCAGCTGAATAGATATTTTTTATTAATAATTTCTGGAGCAATTCAGCATCATATGTGTCATTAGTACATATGAAAATTTAGCTGTAGCTTTTTTTATATTCAATTTTAATGTACTGGCTTGTTTCCAATGAAGACTTATGGTGTAACAAGTGGTTCGAGCTCATAGCAGACTCTACCAGCTAAATCCTCATGGACTCCCTCAACAGTGTTATCCAAGTTCACATCTTCACTTTTATCTTCCAAAACACGACTGAATTCATGGCGAGTCTGGGCCCCGTGGACTCTGCTGTAACCATTGCACATGTAATTGGTTTAATAATATAACAATATTTAATATTTCACAACATTAGTGAAAATATACCTGTCATCTAAAGGTCTGTTCTTTCTCTCATCCATATTTTGTTGTATTGCTCCATCCAACCTGTTACTAAAGGTCACCATGGTACCTGAACACACAGATTGTTTTAAAAACTGGTATAAAAAAATGAAGCTGCGATTTATCTAGGCTAGGGGCAGGCACAAAGAGTATGCATATTTGCACTTGAAACATGAGGGAAGCTTTAAGTTCTTAAGATCAGGTCTTAATAGAAACAACCCTCAACTAACAGGACTGCACGGGGATAAAAGTGATTTTAAATGAGATCTTATACAAGCATGCTGAAGTGAATTTGTCTCCACGCAGATATTACAACTTTTCCTGGAAACGGAATGTTATATTTTATGGTAATAAACATCTTTATGGAAATGCCTCCTCTACAAATTACAGATGAGAATGTGTGTTTTGAAGGTACTGATTAGCAAGAAAATCATCTGAAATTGAATAAATGCAAGATAGATTAGTTAAATGCCATACTGTGAAACATCCCAGACAATGCCATGGTATCTCCATGGAGACAAACTGGTTGTGAACTGTCTATCAGGAATATTGCACAGTGAACTATTAATACAACCAGTGAAGCCAGTACCAGTTTGGGAAGCACAGACCTAACTCATTCACATCTTCTACACAGATGATATCAAAAGAAGATATTTTTTCACCTACCGGCACCCCATCTCCTCCTCCTCCAGAGCATGTAACCGATGACCAATACAATCACCAATACCACTACACCAGCAATAATACCAGAGACAGTGGAGGACGAGGACCCATCTGTCAAAAAAGATATAACTATTAAATATGTAGAAACAGAAATACTAGGCTATATAATATTCAACATTAGGCACTCACCAACCACAGTGACTTGAATAGTTTTGGATGCATCCGAACAGAAAGATTGTGACGAGATGTTCAAGGCATATATGCAGCTATACAGTCCTTGGTGCTCATACTGTATTGATGGGAATTCAAAATTGGCCATGTAAAATATAGAGTGGCCAAACGCTGCTTTGGGTTCACTTCTGCTGGTGTTAGACTTGGTGAGATAAAAGTAGCCTCCAGGATAGGTAGAATGCACAGAGCAAGTGATAAAAAAGCTGTCCCCCTTTTTGACCGTTAACTTGTCAGGGCTGTAGATCAACATGGCATGAGGGGAGGTCAGGGTGATACTGGGTTTTTCCAGTTTCACTGTTAGGACAAAAATAGTTATTTTACTTGTAGCATTACATATTCAATAATGAAATCAATCAATACCAAGTTATTTACTTTTAACAGACAAATCAACAACATTTGACTGAGGGAAACTGAAGACTTGACTTTGTACTTTCTTCTTAAATTCGCAGAAGTAGGAGCCCTTTTGAGTGAAGTTGACCTTAGGAAAGACAAAGACTGCAGCTTCTCCTTCAGAAAACCTTTCCATTTTCAGAGATCCTTGGCTGTTGCTCAATACAAATGTCCCACCAAGCTGTTCTGTCATCACAGTGCAGGTGAACTCCACTCGGTCGCCCCAGTTCACCTCTGGACCGGTACTCAGGGTTAACTGTGGTTTACTGAGAGCACCTAGAAGAAAATATGTTCAGTGCTTTCAACAGAAGACAATATATTGCAAAATCATTGAATTAAATACTGCAGAAAAACCCATACTACTACAAAATCATCATCACAACTGATTTCATACAAAAATGTATTTGAACAAACTAAAATATCAAAATAACAAAATGTGAAAATAAAACGTAGGACTCTAACTGAATTGACTAAACATAAAACACAATTTCTTATACCATTATTGTTGATAGGACAATGTGTAATAGAGTAGACTAATCTAAGGCACTTAGTCTCTTTTCATTATACGTGGAAAAAAAGTGAATATCCAAGCTCTACAACCACAAAAACTTGAAAATATACCTGAACCTGAATCTACAAATGAAAACCGTTTTTGAGCCGTTTTGATGTCAGTGAAACAAAATGGCTTATTGGCATCTTACCAAAACAGATGACACTTGCATCTTCGCTGTGGCCGCAGTTGTTTATTCCATAATTTGGATGTTTACACTGTGACAGAGCTACTTCTTCGCCGGTGCATTCCACATTGTCCAGCCATATTGGACCCTCACCTCTCCCAAAGTGGGCACTGGTGGGAGCAGACAGTTCCTGGCCACAGCCCAACTGTTGGCAAACAACTTTAGCGTTGGATAATGACCAGTCATCGTCACATACTGTTCCCCACTGGCCTTTGTGTAAGACCTCCACTCGCCCAGAGCAGGAGTTTGAGCCACCCACGAGTCGAATTGTAGCTGCAGAAGAAATTAAGTTCTGGTCAAAACCTTTAATGCAATATATAATCATATTTTTAAAAAATTCGATAATTACATGTTATCCATCTGCAGAAAAAGTGCAACTGTGTATTTTACGTTTAATTAATACATTTAATTTTTTCATATTGGATGTATGTTAGTATGTCAATACTACTATGGCTTGCATTGTATTATTGTAATAAAAATGAATAAATAAATAAACTTTCTATACCTGCACAAACAACTCCAGCATCTCTCTCATGTGCACACGTAGATGTTTTGAAGCCGTTTTTAGCACAATGCTGTAGAGTAGCCCTGTTGGTAAAACATGTGTTGCTGCTGTCTATTACCAGCCCTGTTCCAGGGTTAAAGTGTGCTCCACCGGGTGCGCTAATGGCATTTCCACACTCTATGATCTCACACACCACCTCTGCTTTCTCAAGCGTCCAATCTGCATCACAGACGGTGGCCCAAACTTCACCAGACAATACCTCCACCCTCCCAGAGCAAGAGTCACTTCCTTCAGCCAAACGAACATTCAAACTGTCTGTAGAATCAAAAAAATTCCATGTTATAAATATCTTCAACATGAGACATTTTTCAGCCAGATAGGCCCTGTGTGTAATGTAATGCATATGTAGTTAAAACTAAATAAGAAATTTAAAGGCACACTATGGGACCTTTTAGTGGAGGCTCCACCACCTGCTTGTCCCTATGGAGATGCCAGGAATTTGGTATTAAACTTCTATCTTTATTTTATTCAATAACAGGTCATTTAATCGTTCTAAATACCTAAAAACATGCATTCTGGTACTTTGAGCAGGTTTTCCTCTCTACAGATCTGACCTTTAACTTTTTCATGCCATAAAACTATATGATTCTAGGCAGGTGACAGACCTCACATCATCCTTTTTTTTCCATAATAAAGCTAAGCCAACTATTTTTAATAATGACAGATATAGCTCAGACATACCAGAACAAACAACTCCAGCTAGTGAGGTGATGTTGCAGGTCCTGTCTACAAATGGCCTTTGTGGACATTGTGATATGGCCGTCTCTCGTCCGCTGCACTCGATCTGATCCACCCAGACCCGCCCTGACCCAGGCCCGTAGTTTGAACTGGTGCTGATGCTGTGCTCATTCCCACACTTCAGCTGCTGGCACACCACTGAGGCATCATTCAAGTCCCACGACTCCCCGCACACACTACCCCACTGGCCTTTGTTGTACACCTCCACTCTGCCAGCGCAGCGATTGGGCCCATCCAGTAATTTTACATCACCTGAAAGTTATACAGAATATGAGTACCACTGTACCGCATATACTCACTACACTACATAATACATTGCTCATATGTCTGACAAAACATCATACATGAAACAAATAATTGGATTTAAGTTCAATTTAAGAGAAGATTTGACGGTTGGTATCAACTAGACATCAATTACAGTCAGGCTTCAACAGAAAGGCACAGTTGGCAGTACATTTTTATTTTTTTTATTTTTTTTGGGGGAATTATTGCTATATGTCATATATGTGGAGTGGCCCTACAATACCTTCACTATTACCACTATTATGCTCTATGGAGAATACACTTACCTGAACAAACTACAGAGGCCTGTCCAAGATGGCCGCTGCCGGTCCTGGTGTACTGTTGGAGTGAGCACTGAGTGATAATGCTCTCTCTGCCACTGCAGCTGACTTTGACACCTCCCAGCAGCCCATTGTGAGACCCAGACTCTGACACAGACACAGCATCTCCACAGCTCATCTCTCTACAAATCACTGTAGCTTCAGTCATTCCCCAGTTTACATTCACAGCAGCGGACCACATCTCATTATGGTAGATCTCCACTCGGCCAGAGCACAGATCTGTCCCATTGTTCAGTCGGATATTTGCTAGAAAGACAAAAACAAATGTTATAACAACAAGTCAACCACCAGATGGAGTAGAATAGGAATATTACTGGCTAAGATACTGGACTATTTTTTTTTTTGCAGTTCTGACAAAATTCAAAATTTTAGTTTATTTTTAAAATAAGTAAAGTAAATAAGTAGCCTCATCTTGACTTAGAAATGTTTTCATATAGTGGGAGGGGTGGTGGCTGCTGAGAATACTGCAGTTTAACTTTACGGTATGCATTATTAATTGCTTTGTCAATTTTGCCACCAAAGTCACTAATTAATTAAGAAGGTAGGCAGGCTGTTTTTTTTAATGCCCAAACAGTAAGCCTACCTGAGCAGATTACACCAGCGTCTTCCCCATGGCCACAGTTATTTTCTCCAAAAGAAGGGTGCTGACAGTGCAGAAGAGAAGACTCATTCCCCAAACAGTTCATGTCATCGAGCCAGATGTTCCCGTGGCCCTGGCCGAAGAAAGCACTGGTTTTGACAGTCTGAGCAGAGCCACAGTCCATGGCTCGGCACACCACCTCAGCCTCATGGATGTCCCACATGTCATCACACACAGTCCCCCACTGACCGTCATGAAGCATCTCTACTCGACCAGAGCAGCGATCAGTGCCATTGACCAGCCTCAGAGGCTGCACATCTTCATAAAGACAATTGTGATAATTACTGCCTAGTACACATTATGCGGTTATACTTGATTATAGCTACACCTTAATTAACCTTAATAAAGCATGAGAAGAGACTTAACCCACAACAAACAAATAGTTTCACAAGGCTTAGTAACTAGGCCTACTTAATAAAAGGGTTAGGGAATTAATTAAGCCTGACCGATTTAGCCTGAATCATTTTAATGAATTTATGTTCATTATGAATTAGGTCTTTCTACATTCTTTGGCTATTTAGATGTAAGTGTTACCCATTATGCTTAAGAAACCCATTCCTCCTAATACGGGCAAATTATAGTCACACATGCATCTAACAAGAAAGAAGCCAGTGTGCTACAGGAAAGACAATTCACATTTTCAGAAAAATCCAAAACAATATTCACTTTCAATTTCACACTTGCCTGCACATGACAAAAAAACTCCATCACACGACCCTCTGTTCTCCTGTATTCTGCACTGAGAGATTGAGTCTACACTTCCAGAGCAGCTGGCTGTGTAACCTCTTTGTGCTCCGCTGTCACCAAAATTCAGAGTTTCATGAAGCTGTTGAGGGGCTCCACATTCAATTTCCCTGCACACTATCTTAGCTTGATCCATGCCCCAGTTAGTGTTGCAGATCTTGCTCCATTGACCATTATGAAAAACCTCCAATCTGCCAGAACAGCGGTCAGTGCCGTTGATCAGCCTAACTGACTCTAGAAGAGAAAAGCACAAATGAGACAGTATTAGACTATATGTTTGAGCCCATCTGTTCCATATTTCTACTTCGGCTTTGGTTTACATAATGAATGGACAAACAAGTCTGCAGCATTGTTTGCTAATTGTTTATTATTTGGGCATAAAATAGAGGATTACTATTACACTATTACATTTTCAGTTACCACAGCTCATATTTAGCACAAAACCTAATGACACGCACCTGAGCATACTAGACCTGCATCTTCATTGTGGTCACAGTCACTGTCCCCAAAGCCTCTGTGTGGACACTCAGCCAGAGCATTCTCCCTCCCGGTGCAGTCAATATCGTCCATCCAAACCTGGTCAGTGCCCATGCCATAAAACGCTTTGTATTTGACTGCCACTGCATTTCCACAGTTTAACTGGCGGCAGGCTACATTGGCCTCGTGCATACCCCAGTGGTCATCACAAATGGTGCCCCACTGTCCAGCATGGTAGATCTCCACTCGACCTGAGCACCTGGTGGTTCCATTGACCACTCGGATTGGTTTATTATCTGTGACATTTAAGGAAAGAACATTCAAAGGTATCTCACATGACGCACTCAGAAAATACTTAAGTGAATGTGTATCACTGTATTTAATAAAAATGACTTACTTGAGCAGACAACAGTAGCATCCACACAGACTTCCCGCAATTCTTCATGACCACACTTGGAGAAAGAGGTCTCATTTCCTGCACAGCTTGTTTTGACTCCACCTTCTCTGGCTGCAGCTCCAAAAAGAAGCTTTCCAGTTTGAGAAAGATCAGGAAGACCACAGTGCAGCTCCTGGCAGATGATACTTGCCTCCTTCTCCCCCCACTGTGTTGAGCACACTCTCTTCCAATGTCCGTTACGATAGAGTTCCACTCGGCCACGACAACTGTCACTACCATTCAGCAGTCGCAAATTTTCTGCAAGCATTTAGCAGAAAGTTAGTTGATGGACACTGAGCATTAGTAGTGCATCCTCTATTGCACATATTAACATTATAGATCATTATGTATTCAATGTATTCAGTGACACTTTGCTGATAGACTGACTAGAATTTTTCTTTATGTGGTTCAAATCCTTAACATGTGTTCTTGGGTAAGACACTGATTAGTCAATTAATAACCTCTAGAGCAGCTGGAGCTAAAAGTGGCTTGCACCACTTGGTGTGGCTGAGGATTACATTGATAATGCACAAAACTGTAACTTGACTTTCAGTTATTTTACTTATTTGCTGAATGTACCTGAACATATGACCCCTGCATCCTCTCCATGGCCACAGTTGTTTTCCCCAAAAGGTCTGTGTCGACACTTCATGAGAGAAAGCTCATGTCCCGTACAATGCACATCATCCAGCCAGATCTGGTCTTTCCCCTGCCCAAAGAAGGCCACGGTCTTGGCTTCCACCACCGTTCCACAGCTCACCTCACGACACACCACCTCTGCATTGGACAGGCCCCAATTGTCGTCACACACGGTACCCCAGCTGTCCTGATGGAAGACCTCCACTCTGCCAGAGCATCTTGAAGGACCCACCAGCCGGATTTTGTTACACTCTAAACACAAGAACCCAATTAACTGTATCCAAAAGTCCATACAATAAGCTAAAACATTTTTAGCACTACTTACCTGCAACTAGTGGCAGACTTAGAAAACCTAAAAGAACACAAAACATTAATTTCACACCAACTCAATTCATATACTGTACATATAACCAATCAAAACAAAAGTGACAAGAACAAGGCCAGATGAAAATACATCTCCCACAAACATTTGAGGTAATTTCAACTAAACACCAAAAGTGCCACTTTCCATGTAAACTATTTGTTGGTTTGTAGCATTTCTTTAAAAGAACATGAAAATAAAATAAAAAAAACTCACCAATAAACCAATAAAATATGCTCTTTTCAGACGAAGGGAAGATCATGTTGAAGCTTACAACCACCAATATCAGCTTTTTAAAAGTTGTTGGTTTCAGAAAAACAGCAATACAACAACCATCACATGACTAAAATAATAATGCTCAAATTAAATTCATTCAAACATTATAGAATTCATATGAGTTGAGCGGACATGTTCAAGAAAAAACGAGTGCTGGGAAATGGACTGCAAATGGGACACTTGTTGACTCTGTGATCAATCATTAAAACAACAGAAGAAAGCATATTCTTACGCAGTCACAAACAGATCCAACGGTTTGAGATGGAAAAGTCCAAATTTCACAAGAACAAACAAAACTGCCCCTTCTGGAGAACATTTGACCCATTTAATTTAACTGTAAATGGCAAATCTTAATAGTAAAATATTGTATAATTAAAACTGTATACTGGCCTGGTAAACAATTGTATTGATTTTTTGCCTCCCACTTCAGTCCAAATCAGGACAGACGGGTATGTCGACAACACATCAGAATTGCACCCTAAACTAAAGGATAATATTTTACTTTTCAATCTGAGTGAAATTAGGACATATACAGAAACAGAAGACCAGTTAGGTGTTGAGATAAAAAACAAAAACAACATTGAACTAAATTAAGGTTAAACTAACAAGATATAGCCAATTTTATTACTTGAAAACTAAAATCAATTGAGTAACAGTTGTTATTTTCATTAATTGCTGGAAATAACATAAATAATGTTGGAATCTAAGGTTTTATTCTCCAACAAAGTGTAATTAGTAGATAGCAAAGTGTAAAAAACATGTATGTTTCTTTTGTAGCTTTCTTTTTATCTAAATCATACAGACTAGATCCAAAATAAATCTAACCAAGCGTGAATTTCATAGCAATTTGTGATTGTAATTCTACTTACAAGTACAAGTATAAATATATTACTTTTAATATAAAGATATAGTATCCAGAAATCAACTCTTATTCAGTAAGACTTCTGACTGGAACAGCTGTGGTGCAGTTGGTGCAGTTAAAAACACAAAAGCACAAATTCTTGGCTCTCTGGTCAGAAGATAAAGAGCAGGATCACACAGAGTTTTGGTGTTTGGCAATATGTGCACAAAAAGAGCATACATGAAAAGTTTGATATGCTAATGCAACACAGGTAGAGTCCATGGCTTCTTAAGGTATTTGTACAAATCATCCATATGTTTCAGGACTCAGAATCCTGGAAAAAATACATATGCATTATATTACATAGAAAGGCTTGTATTTATATGAGACAGAAAGAAATGGCATGGCAAGTTTTGAACGAGAGGCCAGCATGACTGTAACATGAAATAAAATTACTCCTTACTTTTATGGAGGGTTTTGACTTGAGGCCCAAAAATACAAACACTGTGTTGTTTTCCTTGGACTGGAAGAAGTCTTCATAGTCCTGCAAACGGAGGACATTATTTTTGCATAATGCAGCATGTTCCTATTTAATACATGACCCAAGTGATTGTGCTTCCATGTTCAATGCACTAGCAGTGACATTGGTTTACCTTGGTCAGTGAGAGTAACAACTGGCAGAGCAGATTATCTGTACGTTCATGAAACTGGATTACATCAGGATTACAGTGAAGCATGCAATCTGACTGAGGCATAACTAAGGCCCATCAGAACATTTTACCCCAGTATTTTATTCAGCTGTTATCAGATTCATCTGTGCAATAGCAATGATAGTATATTTTGTTTTGCCAGGACCATAACCTGTTACTTGGGATCCAGAAGGAGAAGTGTGAATTTGAGCCTGACCAAACAACATGACCATAAGTGTTATATTTTGCTTCATACAAGTACATACAAAGCAAAAAAGCTGTCTGCAGTTGGTTTGTTTGTATGATAGGCATCTGCTGGCATTGTATTGTATTGCAGAGAGAGGAGTTCCACTAGGTCATTTGAGGATAATGCATATAAAATAATCTTTTGTTTATATAAAGACAATACAATCCTAGAATACAAAAACCCTCACCCCACAGTATCGATCCTCATTGAAGATCTGTGGAGGCACAGGTCTTCCCTTCTCCGGCTGCCGGTCTTTGGGAATGTTGTTGTACATCCACAATCTCTCTTTTTCCAACATTGTGATGTCTACCTCCTGAAAGTTGATCCGATTGGCCTCAAGAAAGCCTACCACATCCTGCTGATGTTTTTTTATCTGAGGACACAAGGACATTTAGGATTTAGGCATGTTGCATATCACTATTATTCAGGCCTGGGGTATATGAATAATTTCCGTGACATTGCTGTCCACTAGATCTTGCTTGTTATTTATATGTTACTATAAATGTTCAAAGGGTTACTAGATCAACATGCAGATTTTGCAGAGTCAGAGTAAATTTTGAAAGGTACATAATTGTTATAAAAGTTTCTTATTTTAAACATGGTCAGTAGCATCAACATTTGAGAAGACTGAAGTATGAACTGAAAAGCTAAAAAAAGAATGTGTCTATTTCAGAACATGCTACATCTAAACTTTTTAATTTATGTAGTTTTGCATACTTTTCCCCCCTAATTTCCGGTGGCAGAAAAAAAGACCAGAAAACTAGTTTGGTTGTTCATGTCAGCCTGGCCTCAACATGAATTAGCATTTTATCATCTTCACTGATTGATTAATGCATCATCACTGGTGCATTAAATCATGAATAAAGGAGGAAATCCATTCCTTGAAAGAACAAAGTAAGTATTCCCAGATCAGTGCTCGGTTACTGCAACTCCCTGTGGGATCCTCTACGATTGTGTGATTGTGAATGTTATTTATAGAAGCCAAAACTCCCATGGACAGCTTATAATGGAAAAATGCAGCATATTTGTAACACAGTCAATATAGTACATTTGGTGTTTGTAAATGTAAGTTGTTCTATTTAATAATTGATCAATGATTTCAGTGAGTCCTTCTCCCAGTTTTCAAAGTGTTGCTTCTTAAAACCCCTAAACATAATTAAAGTGTCTGTATGTAGTGTAATCATGATGGGGATTGGGTAGCACAATGGCCCTATTGTATCACAAACAATACAGGGTTGTTCAGATAGATGGTTTAAATTGTACATGGCTACAGGAAATAAAATAATGAACTATGAACTATGTCAATATCATAAACCCATTTGCTTAAACAGTATTATTTGAGTGCAACCAAATGACAGAGAAGAACCTATGGTGTAAATAATGAAAGAGGTGGCCCACACTGAGAGTGAGAGACACTACTGTGCATCAAAGCATGGATACAGTGGATTACATAGACTCAATTCACCAACACACACACACACACACACACACACACACAAAAACAATCATTCTAAATATAAGGATTAACTTTCAGGCAACCATGAAATCCTAATCCTCAAACTAAAGTGGGCTTATAAAAACTTTTTTTTAATGAATACACACGACAATTAAAGGTTAAACACTAACTGATTTATAGAGAAACGCCAAATGAGACAAATTGATCCCCTATTTCCTAAAAGAAAATGTCATATGGACAGCTAAATATATGCATGGCTCTTGAATGACACAGATAATGAGAAGGATAAACCTTCCTGCATCTCATTTGGTCCTGTTATTCTGCTCCACTAAGCTTTTGTTTTGAGCTGCCCATTTCGGGACTACATAGTCAATTGTTCACTGTACTTTCCTTGAACACACATGTCTTCTATGAAGCCCTATTATGTCACCTCTTTATTCAATCACATGTAACCCAATTGTAGGCTACAGCAATTCAATTACATTCACATGAGCCAGATAACACACAGGCTTCAAATCTCGCCGAAATGGTCAGCTTGTCATAAGACTAAAAATAACTTGTGAATAATGAGAATTGTGCAGACTCCAACAATAACAGAAATAGATTTTTAAATTACTCATTCCAGCCATTACCTAAGACTTTAGGTATTTGCTCAGGAGTTCTGATAACCATTTTTGCGCACACTTTTTCTTCTCTGAGTGCATCTACTGCAGCCTAATACATACAGAGATGAACTCTTGCACTGTAAACTAGGCGTGAAAAAAAAAACAAAAAACGGCATGCCGTGAATAATACTAAAACTGTTGCTGTTACACTGACCTTTTGAAGTAACAGTTCTAGCCTAATCAGAGTGAAAAGTGCACTTCGGATTATTTTTAGACTAATATTTTAACCTGACAAATGCTTAGTACTTTTCTACGTTGCTGCCCCTCAAAGCCACTTCTGTACAAATGTCAACATCTCAAACAAATGCATTTCGGCGTTTGCCACTTACCGCGACAGAGCCAGTTGAAGATGCGACGTAAACCTTTACTACCATTTTATCCCAAAGTGCCAGAGTGCCCCAGTATTCTGGAGTCTTTTCGTACAAACAATTGTGCGCGTTATCCCCTACCTACTTTCAAGAGACGCATCTCGAATATATAAATTAAATCTTGATTAACTCAGCACAGATGCAAAACGCCCAACTTCCGGTCGAGTCATTTCTTAATAAAACGCGTCAATCAAACGCAAATTGTTCACTTAATTATGTTTGCCAGCCCCAAAATTTTGAAACATTAAACAATTCAAAAATAATTTCTAATAGTATGATTTCATTTGTTAAATATTTACCACCACACACAATATTTCGTTGTGTTTAAAAGAGATTGCTATTATTTTAGTCAACTTGATAGCTTTTTACTTAATCTTATTAATGAATAATATGATAGAGTATAAAATTACAATAAGAAGTTTTATGACTCTGTCAAAAGGTAGTATCAATATTAAGTCAATGTATACAATATATGATAAAATCCCAGTTTATATATAAAAAGTGGAAGCATGGAAAACTGCTCCATCTCCAACAGCTCCTCTCTGTGGCACAGGAGAGTAAAGCAAAGACAATTCGGTGTGGGTGAGGTCATTTGTGTTTGTGCTTTTAGTTTTGATTTATTTATATTCTTTGTAAAAATAAAAAACATTTAACGTTTAAAAATTTAGTCTAATAATTAAAAGCTTTATTTCGTTGCAGTGTGCAGTTTTTACAGCGCGTTTTGAAGTTGAACAATGGTATCGTCCAACGGGCTGCTGTTGCCATGGTACAGCCAGAGCGTCAGTGGCTCGACTGAAGGCGTGCAACTAAAATCACCACAACATCAGAAAGCTGGTCGATTCATGCTGCCAACGACTGCTTTTACAGCTAAATAGCTTCTTATTTAAAATACTGTTCCTGTTTTCAATGATGATGACACCCTTTCATAAGGTAGCTACGAAGCTATTCATTCCGTAATGCTAACCGCTAGCTGCAGCTTAGCTTTTAGTCGACAAACTATTGTTGTTATTTATTTGTCGTTGGATAATCAATGTAGATGTTTAAAGTCAGACGTTTATTAACAATCTTTGCGGTGAAATGTGAGCTTTTTGACTCTTAAGAAACACGTCACCCTTAAACACCTGTTGATTGTAAAGCTAGTTAGGCTCATGTTGCACCTACAATTTGCTTACATAAAATCTAATTACTTGGCATCGTCGTGGCTATTTATTAAATCAGTTAACGTTAGCTGAAGGTTGTTTTTGGAAGCGCTGCGCAATGAAGTATGCTTTTTATTGCTCTTACTCTAAAGCGAACACGAAATCAGACCTGTCAAATACAGATGGCCTTCTTTAATCCTATCTGTCACGCCGCAGCTGAAGAGCTGTTAGATGCAAGATGATGCTTGCCTTACTTAAAGTTGTTTTGTTTATATAATTCGACAGCGAATACTTTTGCTTAAGTATATCTATATAACTAGCAAGAGAAGAGAGTGCAGTAGTAGTAGAAGAAGTAGAAAAGTATGTACAATTTACTTTTTGAAATGATGTAAACATTGTCTAGTAGTGGTGTGCTCGTGTGCTTTTGTATAATGACTTGAACACTTGGGGACAGAGGTCTGTCTAGAGACAGCGAGGTTTGTAATAATGAATGATATAATTAAGAGTCTTGAGTCCTATGGAAAATTTTACCTAATGAATTCTGTTGTGTAGTGACCATACAATAATAAGTCAAAACAAATTACCTCTAGTGTTTATTAATGATTAGAAAAAGTGTGTTTGTCTACTTTTATTTTGGACATTTTTGTGTGATTCAACAATTTGTTTTAACAATTATGAATTATTAACTATTTTGTTTTCTACATAGAATGTTCAGTAATAACATGGAGTCTGAAAACTTGCCTGATCCAGATGAAGACAACAGGGCTGTGAGTCGCCAGTCTACACATAGTACAAAGAAAGATTCACATTCTGTCAAAAATTACAAGCTCAGGAATGAAGAAGAAAAACAAGAATTTGACAGCCGTTCAAAAACACGGATTTACCATTCAGACCCAGACCGAGACAAAATATCAGATGAAGACAGCAGAAGAAGTAAGAAGTCGTATTACTCAGACGATTATGATTCTCCATCAGAGCAATCTCTCTCACCATACTCACGGTCCCACTCTCCATCTCCAACCCCACAAAGAAAACCAGCCAAAAGGGTGTTGAGTAGCCCTCCCTATAAGACAGGTATTTCAAATTATTAAATTGTAATTTGTAATTTATTGCTCTTTATGTGCTAACTTATTATTTGACATCTTCTTAGTATTAGTTCTGTGGTTTAAAAAAAAAAAAAATCTAACATATAAAAGGGTATTGTTGGGTATTTTTTGTTTAGGCATAGTTTAATATGCTGGTAAAGTTCATATTAAAGTAATCATTATGTAAAAGTCTATGTTTCTCAGGTGGAGTGGGGCACAAAGGAGCCCCACGGCCTCAGCGAGCTGGTAGGCAGTCTGGGTCTCAGCAGCTTCGTAGAGGAGTACATTCACAAAGCAAAGAAGCGTCTCCATCCAAAGATCTGGACCTCGTCACAAAACGAATGCTCTCTGCCCGTCTTCTAAAGATTAATGAACTACGTAATGCCCTTGCTGAGCTTCAACAACACACCAAAGAACTGCAAAAAGAAAACCGAGTACTCAGACAGGTCTACATAAACCAAATTAACTTCACAGTTTTAGTGAACTGTCATTTACATTATGTTTTAAATGGAGTTTCCTTCATTTTTTACATTATAGCTCCAGCTCCGTCAAGAGAAGGCTTTACACCGTTATGATGACACAGAGAGTGAGATTTCACAGCTGATTTCCCGACATTCCAACGAGGTGCATGTGTTGCGTGAGCGGCTCAGACGCACTCAGGAGCGGGAGCGCACAGTGGAGCGCCGTTTGAAGGACAGTGAGGAGCAGCTCCTGAGGAGTCAGGCCACTGTGGCGCGACTAAAGAAACTGGTTAACCAGCGAGATTTGGGACAGAGGGACGAGCTTACTCGCAAACTTGATGAGGAGAAAGGACTAAGACAGGAAGCTGAACGCAAAATAAAAGTATTGTTTTTTTCTATAGATTTCTCATAAATATATTGATTGTTCTAATAAATTTTACCTTTTGGTAAATGCATCATTGTCTGTCTCTGTATTTAAAGGAGCTTGAGCGAAGTGTTGAGCTGAGCGCTGGCAGCTTCCAGAGACAGCTCATGTCAGAGAAAAAGAAGGCCGTTATCGCTCAGGAAGAAATCAGGACTCTTCAAGAAGAGCTGGAACGACTGACCAACAAACTCAAGGTGACACACAACTGGCATTGTAATATGTGATTGCATTTTTGCCTATTTTAACAATTGCATTTTCTAATAATCAATAATTTTTTTTTATTATAAGGAAAAAGATAGAGAACTTGATGCTAAGAACATTTATGCTAATCGCATGTTAAAACTCTCGCAAAGGAAAGAAATGGAGAGTGGCACCAAACGGAAATGTAAGTCTATCAGCTATCTGTGCATTTAGATTCTCTATGGTTCAGACTTGTTATTTAAAGTTGCTTGTGTTTTCCTAAATGTAGTCTTGAGTAGAATGAGCACAGTAGCAGTGCAGACTGAAGATAGACAAGAGTTATCTAGTTTGGGTTTCCCCACGCCTCCCCCTGCTATCACTGATGCCAATGAATACGATGAATATTTGTCACTCAAGGTAAACTGACACTGAATTCTAATCAATAATTTATTTTGTATGACTTATGGTTTATCTTATTTTGATATTATTTCATAGGAGCTTAACAAAGATCTACAAAGCCAGCACAAACAATCAAACCAGGGCCAGACAGAAGTACAAGTACAGGTAAAGGCCCAAGATCAAGAGGCAAATTACAAACAGCAGTTGAGTCATGAGTCTAATCTAAATGATGAGACCCAAAAGACATTAAAAGAAGGTAAGACAAACTATTATTTAAATGATGTAACACATTAACTATTACATACCATACTATACCGATGTATTTACAGAGTGGAAAAAGGAACTGAATGGGGATGTAGCAAGTCCCTTTGACCAGAAGGTGGAGGAGAAAAGTCCTAGACCTGGTCATGTACAGGAAGAAGTTCAGAGGTTGAACCAGGAGACTCTGACCAATCAGCAAGCAGCAGAGGAAGCATATCGCAAGAAAGAGCATCTCCTGGCCAAGATGCGTGAAATAGACCAACAAAATCAACCCACAAATTACTCTATTTTTAATGAACCAAAACTGACAAATATTTCTGAGCAGAGAGGTCCAAGCACTTCAATTTTTACCCTTACACAGATGGACAATCAGCCTAATGCCGGGCGTGAAAGTAGAGAAGGGGTGAGGAAGAAAGCAGAGAGAGAGAGCGGAGGTGTTACAACTGGTTTGGGCAGAAGAGCATTCCGAACTCAAACATCATCTGACGACTTGGCTTTTGGAAACTACGCTCCCTCATTTGGACACACAGCCTCTCGGGGAATTTCTAACTTACCTCCGACTCCACCCAAAGAGGACAAGGGATCTGCACTCGAGGCTATAGGAGTTTTTAGCATCAAGAAAACAGACACAGAGAAAGAGAAGGATATTATGAAAAAAATGGAGAAAGACAGAAAGTCCAGTCTTATGCAGCAGCTCTTTGGTAACATAGCCACAACTGACAGTGTGAAGAACAACAACACAGACCTTCTCAGTAGTCCTCCCAGCTCAAATGGCCTCAGATCCAGAAGGGAAATGATGCACAGTTTGCACTCAGGGTCGCACACTCCCCCAACAGCATCCAAAAGTACAATCCAAATCGCAGAGACAAAACCAGCCATCTGTGCTATTACCTCATTTGATGATGATATCGAAGAACTTACTCTATAAGGCTCCATACTAGCAAATCTGCACATTCAGGGACCTAATTATTATGTATCAGCAGTTATGTATGTGTTATTTTTAGTTAATTGCCAAAAAGTAGTTTTTTTATGTCACTGCAAAGCGCTTATTTTAATTTATGATATTGTAATTTATGTCTTTTTAATTAAGTTTTGTTTGTGTTGTCTCTATTTTCTAGATAAGGCCTTATAAAAACATAACTTTACAGTCGCTGATGATCTGCCAAAATTCATCAATATTTTCAATTAGTCTGGACCATTCATAATTGTGTTTTTCAATGTTGCTTTAGATTAGACAGTCACCTAAGACAACAGGTTTGTGTGTATTAAATAGTTTCAAATGTATACTTAAAGCACTACAGATTTCTCAGACCCTATTATTTTATTGTGTTGTTTGCTGTAACAATTTGGTCACAATACTCTATAGCATTTTTTTTGTATAAATAATATTTAGCTATTATGGTCGTGTGTTTCTACGTGATAATAAACAGAACAAGAAGAAAAACATTCTTCTTGCTTGATTTATCTTGATTTTTTATAAGGAAGTGTCACACATCTCTGGGACGTTTCCAAGCAACCTAAACCTGACGCACGCTCTCCACGCCACTCCTCCTTTAACCGGACCCTTTTTTACGCACGAGGTGGCGAGAGCCCAGGGCCACGAGTCGAGGGTGCACCAGGGCGGAAACACTTGGACATCTTCAAACTGGCCAGCAAGGTGCGTAAACAACTCTATAGGTGTACAATATACTCGTTTCTCGGGTTTTTCCCTATTTACGCAACTGGCAAAATTTCCTCAGCTCTGTTGGTATCTGTGTGGTTTATGTGTCAGAATTAAATTAGTCCATAAAAGGCAGAAGAAGTGCTACTTACTTTAGCTCAGAATAAATAGGCTGTCTTTGCATCAGTGCTTCAAATGATCAATTAACGCTTTGGTTCTAGTTTATAGTCATACTAATTGAAATTAGTTGCTTATATTTTTAAACATTTCCCATGCACAGTAATAGCGGTAAATTTAGAATGCACTGGAACAAGAACGAAATAGGCTATGCAGTAGACCCAAATACATTGTACCCTCTTATATAGAACAAAAACTGTAAACAAGTTGTTTTGTAAAGACTTACTTTAAAGCATGTTCATTGATTTATAAAAAAAAAAAGCTAGTTATGTTAAAATTAAGCTTATGTGGTGCTTGATAATTTTGCATGGTATTGACACTAAAATGTCATATAATCTGTCAATGTTGAGGAGCCCAGGCTTAACCGTGCTCCCAACAACACTACACCTCTGTCTTCAATGACCATTTTTCCTTTCTAAGTTCCTTTACTTCTGTTTCTAGTGTTACTCTCAGCAGTTGTGAAACACTACCCAGAAATTCTATCAGAAAGGCGTACATTTTTGTTGTGTAAAGGAGAATCATCAGGACAAAACACAAACAAACGAGCATTAGTCTAGTTATAATAGGTTTAACATTTCTTACTTAGTTGCCAAATATAACTCAATATTTGTTTTCCTTTGTACGGGCTGCAGTTGGGTTTCTGAAATCCAACAAAATGTTTTTTATTAACTTCATTATCTAATATCTTACCACATCCTGAGTCAACATAATGGCATGTACAAAGTGTTTAAAAATGCATGGAGCATAGATTTTCCTGCTCAGTCACTTTTCGTCTGTGACAATGCGGCCCCTGGAGACAAACTGGATTCCTTTAACGAATATGGAGATCCATTCCCTGTTGTGCACAGTCAGGTTTCTCTCATTACTGTACAAGGGCGATGGCTTCACTGCTGCTCTACCTATTGTGGAGTAGCTATTGTGGTTAGTTACTTCACCTCAAAATTCAATGAAGGTTAATTACTAAGGTTTTCTTTCATATTTACATAGTCTGCATTTGTCCGTTATTTTGGTTAAGGTGACAAGCCAGCAGTGTACTGTGTTTGTGACCATTCTAAGCTGAGATTAATTTTAAAATAGCCACAGGGATCTGCATAAAAAAGTGAAATCAGTATGCAAATTAATGATCAGAATGAAAAAAATGTTATCTGAGATGTTGCTTGAAATACATTTATTGTTTTTAGCTTCACCAGTACATGTTTGTGCATAGCCTTTGTTAAGATCTATGTGCCAGTCCTCTCCATTTTGCTCAGGCTCAAAACTCAGGCTTGTTACCCTTAGTTCGCTACACCTTATGTGCATTTTTCACATTGACTTTATCTCTTCACAGAAAGAAGCTAGTAAATCCATGATTTCAATTTGAAAAGTCATGGATGCCCCTTCAGTTCCCCAGATCACAGTGGTGACAGATGATGCCATGGAAGAAGCAGAAAGCATAGAGGATTTTGACTCAGACGACCATCTCGACAGTTTAAAGGCGCTGACACAGAAACTGAACCTGCAGACTAGGAGACCTTCTTACCTGGAATGGAAAGAAAGATTGACTGCAAAAGATATCATTGGGGAATTAAGGACAGGATATGAGCAATTCCCAGTGGATGATGGTTTGGTGCAGAAGGAGAATTCACTGTCTTCGGATGTACTGCAGGGATACAGCAACATCGATGAGGCTCTAGATTACCTCAGGAGAGAACTGGTAAGGCCATATATGTGAATATTGAAGGTCAGTTTATATGGAGCTTTAGATCGCATGCGCCTATAAAGGTTGTCATAAAAATTGGTAACAAGAGATTAATCAGTAGGCTACTAAAATATATTAAAACTTTAAGCAAATTTCAAGTATCGATACTGGATAGGAATAAAGAAATCTATAAATAGGACAAATTTGGCCTTTTCTGAGTTTTACAATTGTTTTGATCTATGTCTGAGCTAGTACAAGACCACATCGTAATATTTAAAAAATCTAATTATTAAATTAATTATTTTAATAGAAAATTTCTATTGTGTAAAAGTCTGTTTTTTTATCATTGTGGTATCACTGACTATCAAGCATTATCCTTTATTAAAATCCAGTTTTCATTTTTAGTATTGTGACAACACAAATTTTTATCATTGCATATAATGTCCTCCCAATTAGGATTGAATTGCTGTTCATGTCCAACTAGGAGAGATGATAATCCTACTGAGCGAAATTTATTAAGATTTAAGAAATTGCATCTGTAGTTTGTTTTAGTGTAATTGTTTTTAAGCTGCTCTGTTACTTACACCAGTCATTTAATCATGCCTCATCAGCTTAGACTGAGTGCAAAGAGGCCTAGACAGATTTAATAGGGCTATGTAACCATTAATACATAACAGGATTCTGAATTAGCAGAAATGAAAACGCTATATGTTGTCATGTAAATTATTTTTGTCAACAGCAGGGCAAAAATAAAACAAATGACTTTTTTTGTTCAATAGTTAGTGGCATTTTTACTTCTGAAGAATGTTTATTCTGACTCTAGTTGCAAGGGCCTACAAAATGAAGGTGAATAAAAAGAGATCACTTGAATAAAACGTCTAAAAAGTGTAATTTTTGGTAATTTTATATGTGTGCATTGAAAAGAATACATATTCTCATCATCTAATAGCAGAGTTTCTCTTTTGCAGACTGACATGCGTGTGCAGGATCAGCAGTTGGCCAGGCAGCTCATGAAGCTCAGAGGAGACATAAACAAGCTGAAGATCGAGCAGGCCTGCCACCTTCACCGACGAATGCTCAATGATGCCACCTACAGCCTGGAAGAGAGAGATGAGCTGTCGGACCTTCTGTGCGAGTGCCCAGTGACTCCGGGACTGGCACTATCTGCCCCCCTGCGCCTCATTGGGGTCACCAAGATGAACATTAACTCACGACGCTTCTCACTCTGCTAGCAGCACTGATGGCAATTACAGACTCTTCAAGTAATTTTGGATTCTTGCTAGGATGTAGGGCTGAACAATATATCACAATCAAATATAATTGATGTCACAGTATTTAAGTATTTAGGTGATAAACTCTGCAAAGAAACAAATGTTCTGCAATCAGATGTTTTTTTTGTTTTTTTGTGTGCATTTGATTGGATTTTAGCCTACCAGTATCCAAAGTTAGTGTGTTAACGTATAATTTCTATATGGAAAAATCTAACATTTTGATAAGTAAACAGGAATCACTCCTTCATTTCAATTTAAAATTTTCATTTGCAATAATGACATATCTGACAAGATACAAATTCCGCTGCTACCTTTAAAGTAAAAGTATGTTTTCCTGCTATATAATATTTAAACAAGGAGCTGATACTGTTTACAGCCACCTGCAAAAGGGCAAAAGAAGGAACTGTCAATCATCTTGTAACAGTCAAGAGATTATATTAAGTGTTCAATGAGGTGTGACTATGATTAAATCCATACTGGGTAAATATGAGTCATCTGTTTGCCAGATGACATGGCCAGTCTGTCTGTAGTCCTTGTTTTTCCTCTGGGTTATCCAGTGTTACATAAGGACCTGGGGACAGCGCTAGTTCTCATAGTTTGAATTCTGTGGGGGGTGCTTAGGGGCTTGCATGTGAGAATGTCTGAATCCCTGGCCTTCTGGGGATGGAGCTTAAATAGCTTATTATGAATGACTGTGCTGAGGCTGTAGTTTTTATGCATGATGTCTTGGTGTAGTCATAGTATCTCTACTGAAAACCCTGTCAAAATGGGCACTTTCATATACATTTTTGTAATAAACAGTTATGGGCTCCCAGAACACCTATTCACTGAACACCTACAGAACACCTACGCACTTGTGACAGTAAGAAATTTCATGCATAAACTGTATACAACATGCCAAAAAGTGACAAGCAAACAGAATTATGGCAATATCTGATAATGAACTTTTATCACTTCTTTAGATTCAGGTTCAGCGGTTGAAGAATTTTTCACAAAATGCAAATTCATAATCTGTGTGTGTGCTATGCCATTTTAGAATCAAAACACCAGTTCAGTATGGGCCGTCTCACACCGCAGTGTCCTGTTACTGCAGAGATGCAAGCTGTAACCTAAGCATGGGTGTGTTGTTTCAGTGCTCAGATCATTTACCCTTTCAGGCTTCTCATTGGCTTTATGTTTTAAAGCATAACCTTCATTTCATACTGAATCAAATAAACAAGAGTGTCATTTTGTAAATGCTGTAAAATAAATAGTGCCGGTCGCAGTCTGGAGTAATCCTTGGTTTGGCCCTTCAGTGCTCTGGGACACGAATGCTTTGACATATTCAGGCTGAAGTTCCACAGGAGCTTAAGGCATTCAAGCAGATGATCAGAAATGAAACCCTCTGACCTTTTGAGCAGTTTCGAGGTTGAAATTTAAAATTAACAGTAGGACAACCAGAGTAAAATAACTTGTTATTTAATAACCAGCATTTTCTCAGCATAACTCTGTAAACAGCACATACAGCTGCTGCAGTAAAGGCACAAGGATACACAGTTATAATATGAATGATTGACAAGAGTATTATCTGTTCAGTTACATCAGCCAGTGGCTTGTGGCTTTGTCTGCTTCTCTAAATTGCCTGAAGGTACAGTATGTAGCATGTTTCCTGGTTTAAAAAAGGAAGTACAATCACAACTGAATCTGGGTTGCCAGTGCCTTAACCTGCAAATAGGGGACACATACCGGTACAAGTTTTTCCTCATTCTCTGTATTTGAACAGGCTATGCACCATTACAATTACTGCAAGAGTAATATTTGATTTGAACATGTCTACCTTGTATCTGAGAACACAGCTAGGCCATATGTGTAGAAATCTGAAATAAAAATGCTACAACATACTGTACTTGTTGTACAGCACAGTATTTGGTCAGTTTGAAATAAGCTAATATATAAAAATGAGTAAACACTGATAAACAAAACATAATGCATAAAATGTGTAAAAATGCCATATTACTGTTACACTCTCAGTAAGCAACACAAAAAATACTTCAAACAATCACAGAGCTCTGACTGACTTAAAACCGCACAAAAGCCTCCACACACACAGTCCTCCTCCAGAACTACAGTTTAAATACATGCTCTGGAAAGCTGCTACTTTTCTAACAACAGTGGCAGATACTGCCAATACACAAGAACAAAATCATCAATAAATTTAAAATATGGTGCATTGCAAACTGTTCATACTGATGGTATGGATAAGTGCATTGGTGGCTTCATGATTTGGCTTTACTGAGTCTCAGAGAGGACATGTTAGTACGATGGACTACCTTCATGTGTCTATGGGGTGACTGCCTCCTGGTCCATGCTGCAGCCCAGAGCCTCAATATCATTGCTTATGTCTGTAATCATACGGTCCCACTCGTCCCCCTCGGAAGTCTCCTGGCCCTCATCGGATGCTACACTGTCCCCGCTGCCTCCTGCTGCCCCGTTCCCATTGGTTGTTGAATCTGAGGCGGAGCTGGCAGTGCGCCTGTAGCGACCAAAGCTGTCTGTGATGATGCCTCGGCCGTCCTTTACTCCAATGGTCTCCAAAAAGTTCTCAAAGTGCTGACTGTCTTTCTCGGGAATGAAGGCTCGCAAACCTGGCAACATACAATGTTAATTATTATACACAACTAAATTACACACATATAAGAACATTTGGAAGAAGAAAAGAGCCTCACCAAGAAGAAGAAACTTCCTGCTGTCCCCATAAAGTTGACGCAAGTTAATACAAAACTCGTGAATAGAAGCTCCATTACGATATTCACGGAGCAGAGTGGCAAACTGCTGAATTTCCTGAGATGACAATTTTGTCCGTAACTATAAGAATAAAGAGAAGAAAGAAGGCATGAGTCTAGACTAAGGCACAAACATTTAACTGCATATTTGGGAGAATTACAGTGGTCATGTAGTCCTGCAGCAGCTCAGCAGCTGTTGTACTGAGCTCTCCTTCACTGGCCGGTTTTGTCTGGGGCGATGTGGGGGTCGAAGCTAAGGGAGAGTTTCCTTCTGCCTCCACAGAGTCCTGAAAGGGGCTGAGACACAAACACAAATATCAACCGTATTGAACTCAGTTATAGGGAGATGGGTGGCGTTTTTTTCAGTAGAAAGTGAATTGGAAAGTCAATGGAGACGGAAGCATGCCCATGCTCACTTCCTTGGTGTGGCGGCTAAGCAGGTTTGGTTACGTCCATACAGTCTATGATATTCGCACAGACCCATTAACTGTATGTTTACTTACAATGAATTAATATCAGCTTCAAAGGGCTCCTTGATATCCACTTTACTTGAAGAATCATCTATAAAAACAAGCAAAGATGATATTAAATAATGGCACAACATGGAATTACAAAGCAAAATACAACTCCTTACCACTACATAGAGAAAGATGTCTGATTGGAGTAGTTGCTCCATCAAAAATTGCTCTGTCCAAGAAATCAATGGTTGATTCAGTGTACACAATCTGAAAGACTTGGCTTAGCAAAAGGCACAACTCTTCTGCCGCTGCCTATTAGGTAAAAATAAGTAATTATAACAAACATATTAGGCAAATATTAATATTTTAAAGGTAAAGCATAACTAAAAACTTAATCTACCTTGTTATCAACGGCAAGAACCAGCAAGCAGCACACTTCTACCAGCACCCCTCCGCTCTCTGATAAAGAACTGAGTGTCTGGGACTTGTTTAGATCAGGACATGAACTGGGGCAGGGAGAACCGCCTGACTCTTGTGCTGCAACACAGAGACACCTTTAATTTCTCAAAGAAAAACAACAACTATTTAAACCAGCAGTGATTGTACCAGTTTTAAGCACAACCAGGTGCAGTGAGTCATCTCTAATGTAGGACACAGCAGCAATATCATGAATAGGCACTCGGAGGATGATGTCTTCTCCATCACGCCACACCAGTTTTATGTTATATGCTGACAAACTCACCACTGCGTCCTGTTCACATGTCAGCTGGCCTGCCAACTGATGGGACCTCTGCAACACAGTTTATCCTTTTATTCTGATTACCACAGATTAATATAAACTATAGTCCTTAAGGGAGAACAATTTATTGCAGGACACACACATGCACAAACATAAGAAGTCAAGAGATTAGTTAATAAAAGAGTGGTCGTAAACCTTTAAATTCATACAGATAAATTGTGCAATTAATAATTAGAACACAAACCCTTGCATTATCAATGAGCTGGAGAACTTCTGTTCGGCTTGAAGGGTTCAAGTATCCTGGTACTGATGTCAGCTGGCCCAGGTACTGTGAAGGATGAACAAATACTGAATTACTTGGCTTTTTATTTTTATAATTCCAGTATCCAATCAACATACTTTGACTTCTTTTTCTATGTAGTCATTGAGCAGGATGTCAGGGTCAATACGGTGGTCTGGTTGTGACAGTGAGAAGGTGTGGAGGGCCCTGCGTTCAGTGGCCTTCTCCTGAGCCTTTTTGTCCCTCCCCTTCTCTCCTTTCAGGAAGACACGCTTGAATGGAGACACTAGACCTGGCTAGAACCAAACAGGAGTGGAAAAGAAATGAATACATTTTCCATGTCTATTATAATGTATACATGTATTCCATTTAGGTATAAATATTTTGATCTTGTTGGTTGTTGTTGTTGTCAATTGGACTTGCAGAACAACGAGACCAAACTACACTACTACATGCTGTTACCCAATATGTCTCGATCATGTGTCAACAGCAAATGGAAAAAGAAGCTGCACTTTGCAGAAAACCAAAACACTCAATGAAATATCATAAATCCTACTGATAACCAGAGTCTCTCAAGTAGTCTTACGTCAATCTTACTTACATCAGCAGTGACATGTAAACAATGAAATTAAAATAAACACAGTTTTAATAGTTTAGATGAACTTCTTTTAAACTCCTACCTCGTAGTCCATGAACTCACACACCCAAACAGATATAAAGAAAAGCCGCTGTGCTTCTCCTCTGTGTACTACAGTAACTATCCACCTGCTACACTGGGACAGTGACTGACAGCTGCTAAATGAGAGGCAAAGCCTTGAGCAGTTTGTGTGGGTGTGAAGCGAGCCCCAGAGAGGAAGAAGAGAGGTTCTGTCTTTAAACTTGAGCACATAACAGGAAATAGACAGCCACAAGTTCCTGTGTGATGAAATGCAATTTTACTTTCAATGCAAAACTGGTCACATTCATGGATAAGAGGAAAGGGGAGCATGCACGCTGTCCTATCAACCAACAGGTCATTTAAAGGTAGTTTAGGCCAATGTAATGCACTGGGATTTATTTCAGAATAGTGATGTGTGCAATATGAACAGAAGAGCCTGACATACAGTAATCATTTTCATTAAAGGGCTTAATTTTTAACGAAGCCCTTTGCCAGCTGTTTCTTTAAGCACGAAAGTTGTCCCACATCGCCGCCAAGTGGCTCAAGCGATAAACTATTTTTTTTTATAATAATAATTACACTAACAAATTACACACAAAAGCAAAAACAGAAATACAAAGCTCATAAACAAGTAATTTGTTTGTCAACAAAGTGGCTGAACAAAAAAGCATTAACGCAATAAACTACTTACCCCAGAGCGGCTTGTTTGTTTACCCAAAGATTATTTCATAGCTACATTAACATTAATATCGCACTGACTGACAAACTTTACACAGGATTTAGTAATAGCTTAGAGAAAGTTACCATAACAATGTTAAACTGCACGTACCTTTTTCACTTTCTTCACATCATCATCCATCTCTACGCCGCAGTCCACTTCATATTTGTTTCAGCTCGGACAACCCGCTTTGACCACACTTCATATACTTTTGTGCTCAAATCAATCTCAAACTCGTCTAAAAATGCTAGCCTGAGAGTTAGCCTAGCATACCTTACTGTAAATCTGGAAAAAACTTGTAGCGCTGGAGAAGATAAACATTTCCTCTCCTCTTATTTCAAAGAAACGCCTCCGGGTCGCCGATTAAAACATACCCCGGTCAAAACCACTAAAACCTACACGTAAATAAATCCGTGATAAAAAGTGAGACTCCAAACTTTTCAATCGTGCCGCCATTTTGGGCGTAGAGCCGTGCCCAGAATGCATTGCGCTTTGTCACAACCACAACAAAAGCACACAACCGCACAAAACCATACAGTCTATGCACAAAATGAATAATTTTTTTTTTTTTTAAGTCTCTGAAATTAGTATTGAGAGTAGATCACGGATCTATCCATGGAGTAGGCAAATTATTAATTAATACATATGGAATGAATGAGTAAGGTTTATTCATTTATTTTATTTATTTATGTAATAAATTGATGAGAAATAAATATTGTATTGGCTATGTAAAGCAAACCAAGTAGGTTTCCACTCAAAACGCTAAGTCTATTTTGTCTTCCAAGCACCATCTGATGGTCTACAGCAGGGCAATTCCAAGCAGGTAAAAAAAAATTTTTAAAAAAATAAAAAATCTACTAGATCTGCTGAGGACCTTGTACCATCAGTAGTACACAAAGGCTACTAGACCAGGGGTCACCAAACTGTTATCTTTGGGCACCACTTTATCGCTCCTGACTGTGATGGTGGGCCGGCGTTGGGTGGGCCGTATAACAAAATTGTATGACCCTGACGACGCAGATTATATTCTTTGAAAACTTTCTTTACATATTAGACAAACTGCACGGTCCTTACACTGAACAAAAAAATAATCAGTTGTCCCTTGTTCTTTAAATATCGGCACCCTCTGTCAACTTTTCGTACTATATATGGATACTTTATAGAAATATAATTTTTTATTCAAAAAGTCAACAAAATACAAGATGCAGACGTGTTATTTGCCAAAAAGTAATAAAAAAAAAAAAAATAGACCATGACAACTTTTAAAGATTGCCTTATAGAGCCCGTTCAAGTGGTGGGGGGGGAAGGGGCTGAGGGGCCAGTCAAAGGGGCGTGAAGGGCCGAAGCAGTCCCGTGGGCCTTACTTTGATGACCCCTGTACTAGGTTAAATTGACTGAGCGTCCAAGTCCAAGTTTCAAAGGGGTGCAAATACAATACTTTTCTAGTCTTATTTTGTCTAAACTGAGGGTGCAAACACTTTTAAATGAGGTAGCAATGCACCCTTTTCTACCCCTGTAAACCCAGACCTGACCTCTATACAGTAATCATAGTAGCTATCTTCAGTCGCAGTGGTCGTCATCAGTCGTCATCGGTTGTCGTCTGTTGTCATCAGGCGCCTTCGTGGATCGTCCGCGGGCGTTGTCGTCTGTCGTAGTAGTTGTAGTAGTCGTAGTAGTAATTTGGTGGCCCATCTAATATGCACCCCCTCTAATATAAATTAATAGGTCCCTAACATCCTGGGTCCCCCTGTTGACTCAAGTGTTTCTATATGCCAATTAATGCCTATAATTGTTATGACATGAGGCCTATATAGAAGAAAAAATAAGACATACAAACATGTTAGTATATTGCACTTTGAAATACTATATTTATTTTTCTCTTCTGGGATGAACAGTCTGATATATGAATCTACAGTAAGGCTTAACATTACACTTTCAACATAATATTTGTATTTTTATCTCTAAACAAAACATACAAAATAACTTTAGCACCATATGTTATTAATAGTCATATATTGTTCCCAAAAGGGTGTAGTACAATACTGGACATCAGTGTTGCTTTTTTTTTTTTTTTTTTTTAAGAATGGGAACCCATTTAACAATTTACTCACATTTCATATTAAATTACAACAAAAAGATTCTTCCCTCTGTGCTACAGACCAGATTTCACTGATATTGAGCCAACTCTTGGGTTATTCTGCTTACTCAAAAAGCCTGATAGATCTGTGACACGTACCAACAAGCATACATAATCTATAAACTCATTGTTAATGAAACAAAGCTTTCCCAACATCTTTGATAACAGTTGTAAATCAGCAGCAATTTATATAGTTTTTTCAGTACAGTATCAAATCTAAAAAAAAAATTAAATAAAAAAAATTAAATAAAAAATCTTACAGCCAATTGTTCAACAATAACATCAAATAATACACATTGTAATGACATAAAAATGACTGAATTTACAACACAGCAACCACATTCTACTTATTGTCCCCTTTGAGTTCATAAGCACAAGATGTGTTCCAGTGCTTAGAGGCATCTTGTCATCTGGCAGGTTCATCTCTTAAAAGAAAACCCAAGTGCAGATTGAATAATGGGAAATAAAAAATAATTTCACATTTTGTGTGAAAGCAGTTTTTGTGCGCAGACTATAAAAATGAAAATGGCACCAGTGAGACTTGTATATCGCTGTAAACTGTAGTTCTGAGGTGCTACTTCTTAAGCAAATCAGGTCAAGAAGTAGTAGCACCTTGTGTAATGTTGGTTTAGCACCAGGATTTTAGTACAAGTCTAAAAAGAACATAGAGAGAATACAGTAACTTAAGTTTCTGCTTCAGGTGGCCATAAGAAAAAGGTACAGATTTAAACCAAGTCCAACAGAGACCTGCTGCTACACTTTGATGTAGTAACCAGAGGGTGCACTTCCATGCTGAATGGTCATCTCACTATGAGCTCTATGGGCATGCTGGAGGTCAAACAATATGATGGCTGAACAGGAAATCACTGATTGTACATATTTTGAGTAAGTCACAAAATGCAGTTCACCATCTTTTATGCATTTTGTTATCCTTTTGCCTTCTACTGCAGGCATTATTGTTTTGGCTAGAGAATGTACTGTATATTTCCCACAAGACAATAAAGAGTTACATCTTGGCACAAATCATTCATCATTGCATGACAAAAGATGAGACGCATAAGACAAACAATATAATCATCATCCATCTTATCCTTGCTGGCTTCTGTGACTCTTGATTCCTTTTCTATAACTCTTTTGGTTGTGTGGTGAGACTGCATAAAAGTAATACAATTTAATATACATAAAAACTAAAATTTTGCTGTACACTGCTGTCAGGTTGAGGTGTAAGTTGTAAAATAAACTGTATACCCATCAGGCCTGTGATTATGACCAGTACAATACATTTTGTATCATTAGTTGAAGGATCAGACATGTTTGAAATTGGCACATGTATTTAAAATGGTTTGGTCAAATCGTGGTGACTAGTTTATTTGTTTGTGAGTGCATTTCCAAATCTTAAACAGTTGTGGAGTGTTTACTTTACAGAGCTCAATATCTATCAAATGTTTTTAAAAAAGAAATAGTGGTAAACAAAATTGAGGCTGCATAATTATTGACTAGCATTTATCATTAAGGGACCAATATTTGAGAACTGGCCATAATGGAGTGCCTAATCATTCTTGGTTGGTGGAGTAAGTCAGACTATTTGGTGCGATTGTTTTGGTGATTGTGCTGGTTACATTAAAAGAGTGAAATAAAATACACTGGCACTGTTGTTTTGCGGACCTGGCTGCCGTGGCTGGATTGAAGCACCCAAAAAAATACAAGGCACAACAAGGACTGAGGAGAACAAGCTGGCTGTTCAAACGCTCTTGCTGTGTGCTGTGGCTGTCAAGAGATGTGGAACATGTTTGACAGGAGAGGCTGCAGGATTAATATGACTTTGTGAGGCAACCTGAATACTAGTATACTGTTACTGTATAGGTACAGGTTCCATTGCACCCGTGTATTTTTTTTATTAATCAAACTAGCATTATTCCGCCCTTAATTAAAATGTCAAGTTAAATAAACTGCTTCTCTATTCTAATCACATATAATCACAAAGAAATCGTTATACAACATCAAGCACCAATAAAATTGAGCCCATATAGTTTTAATGCTATATTTGTCTATTTCACACACACTATAACTAAAAAATAAATAAATTAATTAATCACAGTGTAATAGCACCTGATTTGGAAATGTCAGTCACTGGAAAAGGATGCACCATGTGCCAGGCAGCCAACTACCACAAAAACTGCCTTAGACTCACTCTTGATGTACAAAACTGAGAAGTGTAAAGCAAAAATAATTTAGCAGTATTAAAACCCCAGATGAGTAGGGTTCTAGTATTTACTATATTGAAAAAATGGTGGCCCTTGAGGACATGCTAAGGGATGAGAACTGCATTGAGACACCCCTGAGTCAGCTTGTTCAGTGGCCCTAGAATATGCTCCTGAGGAACCCCTGTATTGGCTGTATATTTAGATTTGTGAAATCATACAGTTAGTACATGGCTGTTTATTCACAATAACAGATACGAATATGGATTGTGTGGAACTACAGTGGATCAATTGCATAATAATCTTGACTATGGTTTGTTGGATGTTGGCTTTACCCACCCATAGCTGACCCAACAGTTCTCAATTACTCAGGGATTAACATCATGTTGACCACAGGAGGGCGTCCTCCTGGATCCTGATGGTCTGGGGTAGTGGCAGTGTACCTCATCGCATGTTCTCAAGCTTCAACCCCATTCATTCATTTATCAGAGAAGTATTTATGAGGACAATTACCCATAAGGCTTAGCACCACCGAGACAACTAAGAGGGTGGAGCAGCAACCAAGAATTGAATTGAACAGCGAAGTTACAAAATTGTAGACAAGATGGATGTAATATTTGGTTATATCAGATCCAAGATTTAGGCCTAACAAAGGCTTTGTCAGTCTTTTTACATATGTCGAATATATTTTTCTTATTATTCACAATCCTACAGTCTAATTTGGGTCGTCTACCATAGGCACTCCTGTTCTCTTTCAGCTCTGGCAAACCCCCTCTAGGCCTTCTTGGACTTCCACCACTCCTACTTTTACAGTACGATGTTAGCAGGCACTCGTGGCCACAAATAAGCAGTAAGTGCTGGTGAAAGCCAAAAAGGAATCTCATGTGTGTAAGCCTTTGGGTATCATGAATGGACGCATTTACATGTCAATAGTTATAGTAAACACTACGATGTAAAAACACACAGAACATTTTATATTCAGTTGGATCATTGAGTAAATACATATGAAATGCATTCATGGATGTACGAAATTGTTCAATAGCCCTCACAACTTTTTGTCAAGCTCCTTTGACTTAGAAGGCATTTTTTCTGGGTTTTATGAATAGATATAGGCTAGTGCTCATCCCAAGGGTGTTTGTGGTGGAGGGCCCCCTGCTGGCTGGGCTGGATAGCTCTTTCAGGGTGTAATGGCGGCACAGCAGGTCTATAGATGGCACATATTTTGCAGTCTACTGTTTCAAAGGGGCAGATCAATTAAAAAGACCTTACAGTGTATTTGGCTTTGTTTCTGCAGTCTCCCAGCACTCTTAAGTGCTACACTATGGGAGAGCACATCACTATGTCAGAGATGTGTCAAGGAGAGGACATAAACACATGTTGAAGAATATTGGTATATAAATATCCTCAGATATTTAAGGAACCAACTGAGTATTTATCTTCCGAAAATAGCCTACATGAAAAATGGGTAAGGAAAAGGGAAGGGAGGGATACTTTCTAAGATTTAGAGGGGAATGGTGGAGGACACCTTGAAGACTGTCCTTGCACTACGACAACACATTGAAGTTTCCATATTGATTTACTAATCCTACATCTTTTTACAATCTTTAAAAAATCTTTGGAATGTTTCACTTAAGGAAAGACCAATTAAAACAAAGTTGTGCTCATTTAAGTACATTTTTACATTCCTCAGTATACTTCTGTAGAAGTAGAAGGACTGAAATTTTGTGCTTTGAGTCACTGAGCGGTTTGCAATGACAGCCCACAGTCAGTAGAGGGCAGTGTGCCCTGCACAATGCACAAACAAGTCATTCAAAGTTAGCATGCTTTTAATGCCTTAGTGATTTAAGAGTTTGCTCAGAAAAGATTGAGTTGAGAACCTTCTATGTATTTGCTTTCATACACTTTAATACTGTGTAAGTTTTCTCCTACAGTATTGTGATATACAAAAATTGTCAGAGCCTCAAGGATACATGGTCTAGGAAGGTAAACAATAGACATTATTGTACATTTCTTTGATCCACATAAAGAATGGCAGTAAATGTTGGCATGTGCAAAGGCCTTTTCCTCCATCATTCCCGTCAGACTTTGTGCTGGTCCCAAGTCACTGGGACACACTATACAAGTATTCACCAATACAGTGTAATGCATTAGACATTTCATAATGAAACATTCATATATTATCTACACACTCATACAGGACCCTTCTATGCACCTAGAGGGACATCAGCACAACTGTATAGATTCTCTCTCAATAATGTAGATACTTTCTCCAAAAATAAACTGGGATGTTGTGTTTAGTCTGTCCAGACAGACTTTTTTTTAAGAATTCTTTCTGCATTAAATTGACTGGGAAAGGGAAGGTTCCCATTGGCAAACTGACTGAAATATTGTATGTTAAAGAATAGTGGAAGTAAAGTAACGTTGTACTTTTTGAAGCTCTCAGAGGGATGACTCGTACTGCAGGAGTTCATACAGGAGCGGGCCATCTCTGTACCTGATGCCCACTGCATTAGGGCTTATGAACTGGAGAACATTTATGGTCCTGCGCAGGCGCCGATCCACAAAGTGTGCATCCCAGGCGGGGTAACGCTTTCTGGGCATGTCTATTTTGATGAGTGGGCCTTCAGGCCTGATGGGCCGTCCCGCACCATCTACTGGTTCTGTGGAGCGCACCTGGAACACAGGAAGGCAAGTGTCCGTGGCAGTTTCATCCAGCTCCTCCTGGTCTGCAGCCAGACCCCGAGTGGGTGTAGCCTGGGACCCTCGAGGACCCGGGGTGGGGGCCATTGGTTCTGCCTCTGGAGGCAGTGGGAGACCCCACAGGAGCTCAGCGCAGCAGGAGCTGGCCAGCACCCTTAGGCGGGGGCCCATAGGGTGCAGGACACTATAGTAGAGCACCATGCAAGCCACACCTGAGGCAAAGCACAGGAATACGCCACAAAGGGCAAGAGAGGCGTATGCGTCTGTAGTGACCGGGTCCCGATAAGCATACCACAGACAGCTGAGGAGTGTGTTTTCCAACAGTACCACGGTGTAATAGGCAACCATACGGTAGCGGGTCCGGCCCTCTCGCACATTAAACCAGCAGAACACATAGACCACGCCCACTACCATGTTGAACAACACCTCCTCCCACTTGGACATGCAGAAGTCAGTGCCACCATGGATGACCCAGAAAGCCATGGCGCACCAGTGGAGCACCACAAAAATGCCAAAGTAGATGTGGAAAACTGAGGCGAAAAGGGCAAAGGAGAGCACCCTCGAGAAGATGGTGAACAAGCGCCATAAGAGATGAACTAGAGCACCACGGTAACTCATGCTCTTCTTGTCATCACGGGAATCACGTAGGAGTTTGTGGTACGAGGCCAGCACCCAGGCCAAAGACAGAAGGGAGGACAGAATAGACATACCTGCAAAAGGAAGAGTTACAACAGTCAACAAAAAATAAGCCCTTTTACCATTCTACTCACTGTACAGTGCCTAAATGCAATCCAAAGTAATCCACAACCACCACTATTCAAAGCATTAATCTTAAAATCATCATGGGCCACAGACAACCCCAGTGCATTCTGCACACCAATACACTTCAGTGACACGTATAAGAGTAGAGACAGCAAATGTGTCAGCGCCTGAACCTGCTCTATGAAAAATCATGGAGGGAGATGTGGATTATCTGCAGAGCTGCAGTGTGCTGCCTCTCTCAAAAAAAATGAACTGATGGAATTTCTATAGACACACAGAGAAAAGGTTTTGTTTTTTTAAAAACTGAGTTGGTTTTCAGTTCTAAACATTTTCAATGCAAGGAACAGAATAGTACACTTGATGAAGCCTAGTGTTAAGTGAGCCACGAGCTGAGGCAGTCCTACTTAAACCTTCTTTTGTTGGACTTTATAACTACATATAGTACTATATGACATCCACCATCTACTTGTCGTTATGAAAATGTTAGGGCGTATATATTTTGTATCATTATTATTATTTTTTTGTTATGGGTGTTTTTATTTCTCAAAAATCCCCTGAAAACCCTACATTCTTTCTCTGAGCCTGGTCACCTGGTGACGTCTTCATGAAGACAAACAAGTTAAATGTCATAATTTCTATAGAAAGAAACAGATGAAAACCTATTCTATCTGCTTTACAGTATGGGGTACAGTATGGGGTGAGGATGTGCTTACACTGCAGCCCCTCGGCCTGGTTGCTCTGGATCATGATGCAGAGCTGCAGCACCAGTTGGGGGGCACTCTCCAGGAAGGTCTCAAGCAGCCGTAGCATGTTCACATCCGCATACTCGTACATCATGGCCAGGTAGAAGCGTCGCTGGTTCTCCTTCTGTCTGTGCGTCTGGATGCCCAGATACATGGTCCGGATGTATCTGTGAAGACATGAAATAAGAGGATTGTTGTGATGTGTATCTGTCTATGGCACAATTACAAAATATTTCAGGAGAAAAAAAAACTGCTTCATTTGCTTATGACACTAAAAGGAATGATAGCCTATTTATTTCCAATTATAACCACTTTCACATACATTTCTAAGATGCTATACATTCAAGATTCTTTCAGAAAGATAATTGGGTGAATTACTGTAATGTAAATCTTTAAAAAACATTTTTACTGGCCCTCATTGGAACTAATGCACACATAATGTATAAATTATCTAGAGTGCACCACATGCTATGCTGAGCAACAGAAGCTCTAAAATGATCTCTACGTACAACATCTAGCACTTATGACTTCAACAGTCACTACAGATACTATGGCAACCACTAGTACAATTATTAAAGCAATATCTCCTATGTCTGCTACCCCCATAAGAAATCACTTCTCTAAAACAACTGATAGTCAACACTAATTTGGACCAATCAATACCGTTCATCTGCAATGAAGCACTAAGAACTATGTCACAGTTGATCTTGTTTGGTCTACACAACCATTACAGAGACTACAATATCTACTAATACACCTAAAGCAACAACTCCTACATCTGCTACTATCCTTCATCTCCTATCCCCACAAGAAATCAGTTCTCGAAAACACTAATTTGCATGTACCAAAAAGGTTCACCTGCATTGAAGCACTAAGAAAAATGTTAGGGCTGATCTTGTTTGGTCTTCATCCTCTGGAGCAGTAGTGACGTGTGAGCTGCTAATTCTGCCTATGGAGTATTGGACAGTGGCAGCAGGGTCTCTGTGTGCTGGGTTGGGCTGGCTGAGTGGTCAAATAAATCCAGGGCTTGATGGGAAGGCAGTCAAGCGAGGACAATAGTGTAGCGTAGACAGAAATAGACTAGACACACTGTAGCTCTCCTAGCCAAAAAACACTATAAAGGCCATGGATCACAACACAGCACTTCAGATTAGGAAGGACTCTTTTCAACAGCTTTGGTATCTCTATAAGCTTTAAAATGCAGCTGATCCAAAGCAAAAGTATATAGAAATGTTGGAAATGTTGGTTTAAAATGGGAGTGAATGGTTCAGAAAAAATAAAATGAAATCAAATTGCAATTTTCAGTTTGCCATGCATTGCGATTGCAGTTTTGGTTTTAATAATATGACTGAAATAAGAACTGACACAACACAACAACCACATTTCTGAACATGTTAAAGTTTTAAAAGACAATATAATTTGTTGTTTTCAGAGGAAATTATGGTACTAATATTTAACTGCGTCCATTCAAATTGCAAATTTGAGTCTTCCTTCTCACTGCATCATATTTGGTTGAGTTTTTAACATGCTAACTTCCTATTTTGCATACAATACAAATGCATAAGGGGCAACTGACAAAACACTTGTGAAAACAATGACCATCAGTGCTGTACCATTACCCAGAAGTGGCAACATTTGAATGTGGCAACTTTTGAATGTGGCAGGTATAGATAAATAGAGAGAAGGAAGTATGTTCTTTGGTTTTATGATTCAGGGTGGGACAAGCCAGCAAAAAAAAAAAAAAAGAAGACGGGCAGGGTTCTTATCATGATGTCTAATTTCACTCTCCTCTCTTCTCAAATGCTCTTGTCTTGCATTGCCTGTGATATTTTAATAAAGAAATTGGTAGTAGAAGAGAGTGTCAATTAAGGTTACTGTTCTAAAGTTGAATATTGAATAAGTGAGGTTGAATGTTGCTAGTGGTTACAGTTTGGAGTTTGCATGAGTTACGTAATACCACAATAAAGGGTGCTTACCAACAGATGTTTTTTTCTTTTTTTTTCAGATTTGTTCTTTCTGTATTATGTGTTGGGACACGGAGAATGGGATGAACATACTTTTGGCCTGTAAGGATGTCCATTGTATATAGAGGTAAAAGCTGGCATTCGGTGACATTTTCAACTGAACTGGTAAATGTCACGTGGAACAAGTGGACCCCTTCTGTACTAATGACATGCCACACAGAGCTGCGCAGGCCCTTTGTCAGCACCGTCCCATCCCGTTAGTGTGTGTGTCCCACTGATACATCCCAGTGATCCGCAGAGCTCAATCACCAACAGTAATCCAGAGGAGTTTGGGGATTCCTCACTGCAAAAGGCTAAAGGATGATAGGGAGAAGGGAAATGCTGAATAGTTTATATAAGGGAAGCTGCAAATGGGTTCTGCGTTCCTCATTTAGAAAAAAATAAAATAAAATTATACATTTCAACTAAATTATGGTGTTGAAAGCCTACCACTGGGTTATAATGCTATTTACTGGGTCTAGTGGAAGGTGACATAGTTAATGTTCTTTTCTCAAGTCATAGACCAAGTTGGGCCATTCTGTATTCTCAGTTTTTGTCTTGGTCAGCACAAACACAGCTTGGGATTTCTCAGCTGTCAGAACAATCTCCTCTCAATCCATCTCCATCTCTGCTTCTACATATTATGGTCTCACAGTCATCGTTGGGCTGTGATATGCCGTTCTAACACTCCTACTGTGCCTGCATCGCCGTAGTAACACTATCTCCAAATAACCACATACACAAACTATACTACGCCAGTGTGTAGGCAACAGGGAATTCCTAGCACAGCCCTCCCTCATGGCACTTAAGCTTGCTTCCCTTTTAGCTCTGTAGCTCCAAACGCTAAGCTTCTCATGAATTATTTGTGCTTGGATCATAGCTTTGACTCATGGCTCATTAAGCAGCAGCATACACATGGCCTAACAGCCCGAGTAGGGTCGTGTTCCCAGGCCAGCCTTCTGCCCAGGACAGACGTACAGCTACTATACTGCCACATTTGAGGCCAACGGAGAATATGGCTAATGTATGCCAATATTGTTGTAAAATAGAAGTACTTACAAAGCTATTTGTTGCATTTCCTTTTGACTAACAAGGAGAATCAAGAAGATATATATCCTACAGCATCTCTGTGGTCATATTGTTCTTTGAAAAATGATTCATGTTAGTGCCACAATACTAATCCATGAGAGGGAGTTTGCTATATTACATCAACTATAGAAGTAGTTTGTTTTTTTCACTGATATAATCATAATGTACAACAATCCCTGTGGTGTATATACTTTCTATGTGAGACTGATACATTTATGAATAATATGTCAGCAGTAATGAATGTGAACCACAAATACTGAATCCCTTAGAGTCATCAAAAACATATTTTAGCCATTTACCATAACCTCATTAGCTCCCGTGGCATGATGTTATGCAACACATGGAGGGGCTGAACAAAAAATTGCACAAGAAAGAAACAAGGATAATTAATCCACGATTCTGTGTGTCACAGGCCCGTGTTCTCCAAGTCATGCTTGTGGCATGCTCTAGGGGCCAGTCTTGCATTCAGATCAGCTCATAAACTGATTCATAAAAAAACAGAGATGGTAACAACAGGTGGAGTAGAGCCCAGCAGTGAGAGAGTGGGACAGAGAACTCAGGTACAGCCTGGGGGTTAGAATGGGTGCGTCCAGCCACACTGACTCATAACCCGGATCACTACAAGAGGCCATGCCATGACTACCAATGTGGCACTGTCTCCTTTATCACTCTAATATTCTATTCCTTTCTCTCAGCAGCACACCTTACATAGTGTATTCTTCTTCTTGTTTATGGCTCTCCTCTGGCTTTGCTTCTTAAGTAAGCTACATCATTGTCTATAGGTGTTGTGTGGGAAAGCCTAGCACATATATATGTAGGTTTATCATTGTGAAGTACATTGTTATTCATTGCAATTTTGAAGTGTGACTGTAACACTGTGTGTGATAGTAAGGCAAATAAAATGTGTAGATTTTCTTTTTTGTTGAAAAATTCCAGATATTAATGATAGAGTCCAATTATTATTTCCATGGCCATTTTTAATATATAATGACAAGCCAACAATATTTTTCCAAATATCATTTTGTTCTAATTTAATGCATCTAAATAGATTGTTATGACTGCACAGGGGTTATTAGTGGAATAGATTTGGTAGTATACATTTAGTGTCTTGCTCAAAGGAACATCATCCAAAAGAGAGTCACAGCTCTTCCCCAGTGATGTCAGCGTCATAACTCATCACTGCACACTGCTGATGTAGCACTCATGGTAAACAACCCTGTTCTTGGTTTATATGGATGAGTAGTGCAAGTATGATTCACATCCAACAATGCTTCTTTGGGTCTTGAGACATTTCACTATGTCTTTAAAGGTACACTGTGTAAGTTTTCTGCTTGGGGCGTCCTCTACCTGCTTGTCTCCTTGGAGATATTATTGCTTTGCCTGTAATGCCCCACTGTATGGCATTAAATTTAGGCTTTAATCTGTGTTGGATTTATTATTGCTGCAGAATAGTTTAACACTGTAAGCAATGTCTCCTCTCCACAGGTCTGACCTGTAACTTTGCTTGTTATAGTGCAGTTCAATGAAATACTTTAATGCCATACTATGGAACATTCAAGGCAAAGCAATAAGACAAGCAGGTGGCGGACCTCCAATGCAAAGGTTACACAGAGGGCCTTAAATAAACAATAATGCATACTACAATAGGTATATTTTTCTGGAGAATCTTTCTTTGGCTACAAGTCATGAATAAAGAGTTATACAATAACAATATTGAGGGATTGAACCGTCAACCTCAGGATCTACTGTATGTGAGTTATATAGTGTAGCCCTCCTTGGATCTGTCAGCTCCCTGTGCAACAGACTATGTGAGCTGAAGGCGCTGATGAGAAACACGGTGTTGTCTCCGCTGTCATTCCCCGCAGTGTGCTGGTTAACCACCTCTGATGTGTTGACTAAATATTAGCACTGGATTAACTTTTCATACAACGTGCAGGTGCCTTATGCAGCTTCAGCAGATAATAACAAGAAATTCCTAGACAAGTTTGCACATTTTGAGCTAGGCAAGATTTTTGAGAGAAAGTAATGCAATTTGTCCATATGGCCGAGACAAGCCTTGGCCACGATATGGACTAACTTGAGATGGAGATTGTTAAAATAAACTAATAAGTATACACAAAAAATGTTTCTTGCAAAAATAGACAAATAGACTTTAAACTTCAAGGTGAAACAATTTTAATGTACTGAATCCTTAAATAATTACAGAAACCATTCAACTACTGTCTGAGCTAGTCAGCAGTAGTTAATAAACTGCCTTGATATTGTTATTTTACACTTATAGCTGCTCCTGTGACTTAGCCCTATGAGGAAAAAATACTCTTTACTTTTATAGTACAAGAAGAAGAGCATGTGTCTTGTTTCATTCAAAGAAATTGTTATTACCCGATTAATAAACGCTCATATTAGCTAGTCCCCCACCTTTGCCTTCTCCATGGTTACTCATGCTGATTGACATCTCCTACATACAGCTTAGCTTCTTTCACATCCTTACACACAGTGACCTCTGACATGTACATCATCTTCTGGCATTTCTCCTCACCGCACAGCCATCTTATCTGTCGCCATTAGCAACCGTCTTCAGGTAAGCCAGCCAGCTCATTGAACTATGGTCATGTGACACAAATCATTAACATCCCAAGAGAAAGACAGAAAGAGAGCGAAAGACGGGGGGCTTGTTGATTTGTAAAAGATAAGTGTCTTCAGCAGATTTAAGATTATAAGTTGCCTTTGGTTATAATGGATCGTGGTGGAGAAGAGATAGAGATATGTTATCAGGGCTAAAGAGAAGGGATGGTCCAGGGCTTTCAGGCTTATATTGATCAGTGAGAACAACTATTAACAGCAACGTCAATGCCTGCACCGGCAAGACTTGAGAATCTGAGCCATTCAAGTAAATGGAAATAGAATATTGTCACATTTATATAGTGTCTTCTACTTCTTCTACTTTCAAGGTAGACCTGTCATGATAATTACAATACTGACTTATCGTTCAATGTATGATAGAACAATATATTTCAAGGCTCAGTATTTATCATATGTACATTTTCTTTTGCTACTTTTGTGTGATAATGTAAGATTTGAGCTGTAAAGAGTAGAATAAATAACTTCTGTGACTAATTATTGGTTCATTCTGTCATGCAGCTCTGACTTTCTAATAACACTGTCTATTTAAAAACTAGTTTACTGGGATTATCCTGCTTTGTGTCAGTGGCATAAAGTAGTTTCACTATTATAATTTATCACAGTAACAATGTTATTGTGACAGGCCTATTTCAAGACACACCAACATCAAGGAACCCTTCTCACATACATTCATATACCAGTGTACACAGACACTGTGGGAGAGGACACAACTATTGAACCCTCAACCTGTAGGTCAGTGAATATGACCGCTCTACAAACAACCTTTCGAATGTTAAAGGACTGTTTACAGACAGTAACAGCCTGTCACAATAACACATTTTGAAGTATGAAGTTTGAAGTAACAATTATGAGTTTGAAGTAACAATTATATTGAATTACAATAATGCAACATAATCCCAGTAAACCATTTTTAAATAGACAATATCATTAAGAGGCCTGAGCAGCAACACATAAATAACAGAATGAACCACTAATTAGACATAAAAGTCACATTTAACCTTCTATAGCTCAAATCTTATCGTATTACAAAAAAGAAATTGTACACATGATAAATATTGAGCCCCCAAATATAATGTTTCAACGAGCATTTACTGAACGATAATCAATATAGTATTTATCGTGATAGGCCTAAACTACAGCATTAGTTGGCATTATAATATAGCTCTACATTGTTATTAGACATCAGTATGATAACATTTGATATTATTCTAGTACCATTGTTTTTATTTGCAAGCTCAAGAGACAATAAAGCATTTAGAACTGTGCCTTTTTATGTTTAATTACATTCCTCAACAGTAAGAACATTAACTCCACTTCATCCCCAGTACAGCCTTCTGTTGAATTTTTAAACACACAAGATGCCTGCTGCTTGCTTTTGTCACTTACCATGCTCAAATAACACACAATTTTGTCATGCTGTAACCTTTTAGTGCTTCCCAATTGCTTTTTATAGACAAACACCCTGAGCTCCCGCAGAGAAACCTTTCCAGTGTTTCATGCCGCAAGAGAAAAGGCCAGATTATGAGCGGATTAAGAAGAAAAGACTTGACCCAGTTGTATTTGACGAGAGCACAGGACCAAAAAAAGCCATGTTGAGGCTGGCACTGGTGCTGGAGAGTGGCTTAGAGCACTTAAGATGGTAATTAGCTCGGCTGGGTGAGGAGCTAATGTTGAATTACTGCTGATTAAAAGATGATATAAAGTCACATGGATTTTGCAATGCGGTAACAGAAAGAGGTATATTCAATTACGTCTAATTACACAATTCAGACAATGTTATTTGAAATCTTTTTTGGAGACTATACTTTCCACGTATAGGGAAATTTGTCCATAGCATTTGACCCAACTTTGATACGTACACTGCGTCTTGACAACCTCAAAAAATGGCCAACTGGAATGCCAAACTTATACATTAATTAGCAGATCTTGAGCCATGGCAAGTAAGAGCATAAGGTGTATGCATAAGGTGCATGGAGAGACAGAGAGATCATCCCAGCCCAAACTTAGATTTCATACCAACTTGATTGAACCAAGGGGAAATTACTTGGACACATTAGCTCACACATCACAATATATTAGAGAAAAAAATATCAATGCAATAATAAATTCTAAATAAGTAGAAGAAATAGCAAGAGACTGGTGTCACATAAGGCATAATTATATAAATGTAGGGCTTGGTGGTATGGGGAAAAATAAGAATCACTTTTTTTTTTTTTTTTTTTTGCTCCATATTGACTTGATTTTCAATTTGATCTTCTTCCATCTTCTTAGAATAAAAACATGTGGAATTCACAGATATAAAGCAGGGTTTCAGAATCACTGCAGTTTTTATTTCATGTTGATAGGACTAAGAGGAGAGAAAGAGGAGAAGTGAGGAGCTGCAGCTGGATCAGAGAGGGAGGAGGAGCAGGGGAGCAGGGGAGCAGGGGAGATGCACACACAAAGGAACAGAGGGAGAGAGATGGTGGACTTTTAGTCAAATTGTGGAGATTTAAGTTATAACTTGTGAAGATGTAAGGATACATAATGAGAAGTGCTGTGGCTCAGGCTACTTTTTCCTAATCAAGAGCATAAATCCTCGTCAGCACCACGCGCTCTTGCTGCCACAGGATTGGCTGTAGACCAGTCGATTAAAATGTGCATACCTAATCATAGAGGTCAACCAATGTAGAGATCACAGTCTATCGATCTTTCAATTTTTGGCACAGCCCTGTGTACAAGTAAAAATAAAATAAACAGAAATAAACAGAAAGGCCACCATTTTGTACCTATAACCTTGAGGTGAGAGTGCTTGTCACTGGCACTAGAAGAAGCACTGGAAATGTAAAAAAATAAAATAAAATACAGGTGCAGGTGAGTGAATAAGGGTTAGTCAGTGATAAATGGTCAGTTAATAATAATAAAACATTAGTCTTAAGTTGTTTTTTGTGCATTATTCATTCATTCCATACTGGGTGGACATAAGATACTATTGTAGTCACAGCTGTCCTGGGGCAGACTGACGAAAACGAGGCTGAAAAACCTTTGACCACAACCAACATTTACACACACATCACACTCATACTAGGCAATGTGTGTGAAGTGTCTTGCCTAGAGATCAGGCTTTGACAAGTAACAAACAAGTTGGTGCATCATTCAGACTCTTCAAATATTCTACACAGATGTCAAAAAATGATGAAACTTTGGAAGAGATACAACACTTCCTGAAGCAAAGCGAGTGGATTCAAACAGTTGGGGGTAATCATCATGCTCCCATGATGTATCGGGGGTATCAATAACCCAGTGTGGTTCGGTGGCATTATGCTTTCCTGCATTCTTGACAACATATAGAGCCAAGTCAGCAGGCAGAACAGAGGGGAGGACAGAGCGGAATAAGACAATAGAGACAAGTGACAGGCGGATGTAGGAAGTGTTAGAAATCCACACACAATGATACAACAAGGGATACTACTACAACTACTACTATAGCTGTGCACTGGAGGAGGCTTGGGGAGAGTGAGACCCGGGAGGTAAACTAATCACCAATGCAATTTTCTGCATCTCTGCCTCCACTCCCCAATTCTTCCCCTCTCTCTCTCTTTCTCTCTCCTCTCCCACCTCTTCTTACTATTCCGCTCACACACACTGTCTCTCGCCCCTCTATCTATCAGACCATACCATTCTACCACCCCCTCACCCCCTTCTTCGCCTCTTTTTAGCACTGCCCACTGGCTCACCAAAAATGGATCTAACCACTGTGGCCATCAAAGGCTCCGGCACACAAAATGGTTTTAAGTTGTCATTACTCATATTTTACTAGTGGAGAGTGCATGGCTCGTCCCCCAAGGTGATCCCATTTTAAGTTCGTGTTTGATATTGCAGTGGATTGAAGACTGAAGTGCTCTCTCCGGAGTACCATGTCTGCTGGCTTGCATGTTTTCTTCTCTTACTGTTTTGCACTGCGTTGATGATGATGATAGATGTACGCGGCAGACATGCAAATAAAGGAGGCGGTACCACTTAGACAACACAGACGCTCTCTCTTTCTCTTTTTTTTTCTCTCTCTCTTTCTCTTCCTCTCTCTCTTTCTTGCACACATGCTTTAGCTCAAGTGTATGTTTGACTATGATCCAGTCAGCCATTGATGTATTAATCTCAATCTATTGGGAATACACGCTGAGAACAGACAGTACAGAAGCAGCACAGGAAAGAGGTACCGATTTAACAGAGATTGAGTGGGAACGGCAGCAATTAAATAATATAGGTTTCATAATTTCAATGGCGCCAGTGGATATGGCAAGGGTAAATGGGTCATGTTAACCATATCTGAAATCTTTTTTGTTTGATAGGTGTCACGATATCAAATTTTAGTATGAAAATTGAAATCCTTAATCCACAATCTCGTATATCACCATTCTTCTATGTTGGTAGCTTTAAGAAATCAAACTGTCTGAATAATAAAGTACAGTTAATGTGATGTAAATAGAGTTGTTAATAGTTGCTATCCACCTATAGAGATGAGAGATACATTGAAAAATTGATAGGGTTTTACAGTGCGTGTTTTGAGCATATCTTGAATTTACACACATGTATCAGCACATTTCTGATGCACAGACATAATGAACAGACGTTTTTTTCTTCATGGATGTAATATGCTCAGAGATGGAGACAGTAAATTAAATGAGTTTTCAATCCATGTATCTAAATTTAAAGGGGCCATGTTACACTATTTTCTTATCTATCTTATCTGGCTATCTATCTAGACCTGAAGTTGTTTTTTGTGAATGAAACACAACACAACTCCAGGTCTGTTTTGAGGAGGTAACAGCATTCCAACGTGGCTTAAAGCTCAAAAGAGTTGATTTTGTGTAATATAGGATCTTAAAAGCAAATAAATGTAGCTTTTCTTTTTTTTCTTTATTTCTTTGTTTATTTGGTTTTATTCTAATGCTACCAGCTCTTACACAGATCCTATCTCTCCTTTTGAGTGAAAAACATGACTGTCATGTGCACAATCCCACAGCAGACTTCACACCTCCAGACTGTGTCACTACAGCAGAGCCCCCTGGAGCACAGCCGTTATAACCTGGGGGGCTTGTATGACAGCTACCGTACGTGACAGCTAGACAGACAGACAGATAGACAGACAGACTGATAGGCACTGATATAATGGCACTGTTATAGACCAGCACCGTGGGGTGGTGTGAGGTCGCAGACAGGCCCGGTGCAGCAAAAGGGAGTTAGTGCCGCTGTGGAAAAATCACTTGGATCCTCTCCAGCAGGTACAAATCTTTGTGCTGTCACACAAATACTTAATGCTCTATGAAAAAGTAAATGAGAGTGCAGCCCCAGAGGTATTTGTCAATTACAAACAATGCAAATTAAAAAAAACTCTTTATTGTGGTGTTATTACTTTGCCAAAAATGTTGCACAGTAAGACATATAATTTATTCAACAACAGGTGCTTTATTGTGAAAAACTTTGTGTGCATGCTCACCTCTACACAAGCCTGACTTGTAACTTAACCTGAGGATATTACCTGCTTATCCCACTGGAAGATGCAATATAATATACACCATAATAACATCTCCCTAGAGACACATAGGTGGTGGACTCACATAGTATATATAAGTGATAGTGGAATATCAAAGGGACTTAGGCTGGAGTGACTGCAGATGACTGTTGTTTAAAAGCAATTACAACTGCTCTAAGGGCATATGTGTCGCCAGTACTACTCATGCATGCAGTACATAGCCACTGGAACTTGACAGACTTGAAGAGCTAACCAACCCTGTATGAGAAAGTCCTAAAATAGGACAATGAATATATTCTTTTCTATCTGCTTCTCTTCTGGGATCAATACAACCTGCTTGAGTTCAGAAATGCATTTTGTAAAGACTTATTTGCAATATCATCCATTTATCAGCTGTTGGGACTGTTACATTTATATAGCAGATATGTCCACATTATAGCAGGAAAAACACTTGTCTTTCCTTTTAAATGTAAACCCTGTGGTGCTATAGGCTGGGGGATGGCCACACAGAAGACACCTGGGAGATTGCGAGACGGACTCCAATCAATACAAGGATCCTGGGAAGGCTTTCTTTCTGCCATGAATCCATTGAAAAACACCAGTGCTGACACAAGCACGCTCCCTGCAGACGTACAGGTCGTGCAGGCTGGCCCCCGGGACTCCATCGATAAACAGAGGAATAAAAGCTTTTTTCACTAATACATGTCATATTTTTTCACTAATACATGTCATATCAATAACAGTGCGGAGCAAGATAAGAGCGGGGGCCTCGGGGTGAAGACTTGCTGATAAAGCACACCTCAGACACGTTTGATGTACAGGCAGCGGTGCACAGAGGATATGCATTCTGTCACACACCGAGCTAATCTTACACATGCCAGAACACAGGCAGCCCCCTGCTATGGTGTTTAAATGATTCAGCTGAGACAAGAGAAGCCATTTACATCAGCTACTGTATTTAAAATATGCAGAAAATATGCATTATTTATCTACGTAATTTTTTTTTTTTCTATAAAAAATATATCCCTTTATTAAGTTGCTGGCTGGTGTTGGTCATGGTCGCTCCTTAAGACAACTCGAATCCTTTTTTGTTTCCAATGTACTGCTATTATAAAATATGAAAAACAACATTATTCCATTCCATTTACACATGACCCTATTCCCTCTCTATGTAAAAGGCTTACAGACAAGACAGAGTGAGAGCAGTGAGAGTGATGGATTCGGTGTATGGGAGGGAGGCGCTGACTCCAGGGAGCTGCTAAGTGATGGTAACCGGACTCCAACATGTTGCAGTCTGGAAGTCTCTGATGAATAGGAAGCAGCGAGGGCAGAGCAGTGGGGGAGGAGGAGCAAATCGAGCTGTCTCAGTAATGTACAGCACGGGCACTGAGCCAAGGAGTCCATTTCATTCACAAAACCCACGAGCATGTCTGACGTGAGAGGAAACAACCTGCTGCCAGTCAGCCCTGCAAGACAGCCAGTTATCACCATAAATGGATACTACACAGTGCGTGTACTTTAACTTATGGTTAGTGCTGTGGACATCAAAATATTTTTTTAAGGATGAGACAAGATCACGTGCCATAAGATCTCACAAGAAATTCTATTTTTTGAAGCTGTAGATCCAAAAGCAGTGCCACAAAAAAAGCAAAAAATATTAAATTAAATAGATTTTTAAAATGTGAGGGAACCACTGTGATACCATTGAGCATTACTTTAATACAAAAATTTCTCATCACATACAACCACAAACATGCAGTGTTTTGATGGAAACAACTACACCAATTCATATAAATCTGGTAAAAAGCATGGTTTGAACATCTAAATTGTATTGTGATGTCATTGTGGATGACAATAGGTGGTCCTTGGGATATTTTCATACCGGTAAGGGCTCCCCGGCTAAAGAAGAATCCTTGATATAAATTATGTAAAAATCTTGCCTCGTTCCGGAGCCCTCAGTCTTATTTCTTGTGGGAATTAAGTTACCCCACCCTAATTGTAGAAGATAGACACAGTGACTAGTAGTTGTGAAACTATTTTCTATTTTATTATATTCATGAAATTATAGTTCAAGCATTAGTGGCAATAGTAGCCTACATAAGAAGTAGCAATAATACTGCTGTGAATAGCGTGAAAAAAAAAGTTTTTATTTGGCTTAATACCCAAAAATATTTATATTAATCATATTTCATAAACATTTTCAAATTATGATTGATTTTGAGTACTTTTTTGATTCATCTGTTGCTATTTCACTCCACTGAACCAAATGCATTAACTGAACTTGTATGGCAATTTGTTCATCTTCCTAAGGTTACAGTAGTCTCTCAAAATACAAAAAACTGGTTTTATGTTTTCCACAATAAGCATCAGTTCCACAGGCAGCGCTGGTGTGGTCCTGACTCGGGGGAAATCTGAGACCGGAGTGTACTTCAGCCTGTCAGCTCATCAGGCTGAGCAGCATACACAATACAGCTGTCTGATAGAAAGGAGAAGAGAGTTTCAATTGTAATGAAACAAATATGCAGCAATAAGGGTCTGAAATCAATGAACCAGTTGTTTTCAATTGTGGTATTATGATTTTTTTAATCCAGCATTTATTTAATCTTATTTCTTTTTATTTTTGCTATGGTGGACTTGAGTTTTGACTTTCAAACTGATTGTGCCGATTGTGTTGGTGTGTGTTTTTAAAGGACACATAGATTGGCCGTCAAATCAAGGAAGGGTATCTGTAATACACATTTCAAACCATTATGTTATTTAATGTATGGCATCTAAGATTCAAGAACTTCTTAACTTATAACATTAAAAATGCATAAATAATTTCTCATCTCATAGAATATAAAAATATGAACCCCCAGAAGAAGCAGATAGTTGTAGTTACCTTTTAAAGACAGTGTAATGCTAAATTGAAAATTGTTCTTTTTATTAGTTTTACATTTATTTAACCAGCAGATCCAATAATGATTCAGAATCTTTTTCAAGAGACAACTTTGCCAGGGCAACAGCCAACACAGTCAATACAAAAGAGGAAAATCACAAAATATCACATTATAAAACCATTTGCATTTCTCAAATTGTGATCTTGGCTTGATTTGTATATACTTCTGGCATATTGCCCAGCCCAAAATATAAGCCAGTAAGCCCTAAGTACTTTTAACCTTAAATGAACTGAGAACATTTGTAACCAAGGGAGCCAAACCTTGAAGTATTTCTCTTTCTGTTTCAGTAATATGAAGAAAGCTTTCTAAATTGCCATCACATTCTGAAGCACCGCACACACCAAATGCCCAGCAGCTGCCCCAGTTACACACATGAAGGTCAGGACAAACAGCACTCTACAAATACTTTTACACTGGAAACCTGGAACATTTATTTAACACATTTCTATCTGTTTAATTACATGTACAGTGAGGTGTGGCCATTTTCTATCTCGAGATTTTGGGTCATTAAATCCATTGACTGGCCCAGTGAATTGCCTCAAAGCAACCCTGTATAAAAATAGTGCCATTAGCAAATCAATAAGTCGAGCACAAGCAGCCGTAGCTCACTTAGCAGCCCACAGTGTCACTTCAGGCACACTTGAGCATTTATTACAGAGCAGCGCGCAGAGAGAAGCAGTCTGTGTGAGGCAAGCATGACAGACACAGAAATATGGTGATACAACAACTGGTAGGGGGTGGAGGGGAGGAGGGGTGGGGGAGTTTTGCTGCGAAAGATGGGGAGCTCAGTGGTAATAATATGGTTAAATTCACTTTGCAACGTTTTAATAATGAAAACATTTGTTTGGAATAAAATGCAATTTTTTGCTGAGTCTGAAGTTATGATTAAAGGTTCCATATTACACAAAATGGATTCTTGTGAGCTTTAAGCCATGTTATAATCTAATAATTATAATGGTGTTGTGTTTTGTGTCATTCACACATGTGTGAGTAACCCTTTAATATTAATTTAGTATGTCTACATGTTCACAGCCCAAAATGCTCTGTTCTACCTTGTGATGTCATGTAGCTGTAGTTTTCAAGTTAACAGCTACATTTTACTTTTAGTTCAGTAGATAGAGGCGGCGCTACCATTAGGCAAAAGTAGGCAGCTGCTTAGGGCCCCCGAACCTGGAGGTGCCCCCAAACAATTGCCCTTGCCATTACCACTAATAGCCGAGGCCTCAGAGCAATGTTGGATTTTCTCTCAATATGATAGTAAATGAGAGTAATTTAATTTTAAACAAAAAAACACCATCAAAATAGTATCTGACTGTCAATGTCTATTTTAACTGTCAAAGCATTTCCCCCCTTTCACATTAGAATGGACTAGTCAGCTTGACCCGGATTTGAACATAATAATAGCATAATCACATATATAATCGATAAATAAAAATGTAATATGTAATTGTACTAGAAAAAAAAAACTTTCAGCTCTGTTTTTTTAGTAGGCAACCTAACTAATAAGATAAGTTTCCAATCCACTCTAATTCAAATAAATAGAGATGTGCATGTCTTAAAAACAATGGGGAAAAACTGACAATAAATAAAAAACAAAAACAAAACAAACAAACAATGAAACTGTATTATAGTGAGGGCCCCAAACTCAAGTTCACCTAGGGCCCCCAAATTGTTAACTCTGCCACTATCAGTAAAGATTGGGAATTCCAGGACTGAAATCATCCAAATAATTCTAGTGAAGGCGGACGGAGTTTAAAAAGAGTTTAAAAATACAGTGGAGCACTTCCTGTATTACCACATGACATTACAAAGTCAAACGGAGCATTTTTTATTTGAGCGAAGAAATTAGCCTAAATATGCTCGATTTGTGTGTTAAACATGTGTGAATGAAACAAATCATAACTCCAGGTCTGTTTTTGGTGAGGAAACAACATTATAACATAGATAAAATATATATTATACCTAAAAACATATATTATATTCTATTTCTGCACTGTCTAGGTCTACGTTGCAACTGAATGGGTTTTCCATATTTCAACATATTCTGACCTTCTGATTTAAAAGGGTCTTGCCCAAGGAAACAACAACAGTATGCACTAGCTTTGACCCGTATAAATAATCATATCTACTTGTTAGGTATCATTGTCAAGAAACTAAAGCAAAGTAAATTTCAATAACAAGGAAAAAACTTGATAACCACAAAAAACTTATATAATATATACTCTAACAGTATATCCAGACTATTTATTTTTTATTTTTTTCAGTATCAATACTTGTTAAAATGAGCATCTAGTTACAATTCTAGTTTTAGTATAGATTTTTTTTTTCTTTTTGATAACTGTAATTTTACTTAGATACTTTGATAATATGAGCTAGATGTATGGAAACACAAAGAGTCATCCAAATCAGAAAACATGGGAACATTTTGTGCTGTAGTTTGGAGCTTGACTTTGGCAGTGTGAGAGAGGAGAGGAAGAGCGGGATTGAGGAAGAGGAGGAAGAGGAGGTAAAGTAGGACAGAGATGGGTGGGCCTGGCGCTGGAAGGACGCTGCCTCTAATCAGGATTCAGCAGCTGCTATTACTCCAGCACTCTCTCTGGGAGTGCACACAAACCCATAGGCACGCTTTTAACATCAAGGCAAATCTGAGGCCCCAAATGTTCAGTGCCCACAACACTGTAGCAGAATTTAAAGGCATTTACAGACTCCACTTGCGCTCTACTGATTCTTTGTAGAAACTGGGATGATTAATGGCCCAGTAGAATAATTTAAAGTCCGTATGACAGGTTCTGATGATTCTCAAATTTTTACTTAATGCGGTAGAATAATACCTGTTAAAGATATAAATTATACACAGTTACACAAATCAAGAAGGAGTTTGTGAAGAAAAGTTGAAAAATGTTTTGAAAATTACAGGAAGCAGAGAGTTGTATTTTAAAGAGTTCCTAATTGATGACATCCCATTAAGAAGAATTTTGTGTAAAAGATTTTCCAATATTTTAAACATTGTTTCAACAAAATGAAGGTATATTCAAATATTTTATTTTTCAAATCATAATTTCTGTGTACATTAGAGGAGTTTTGGTCCAGTGTACAAGATGGTTGCTAGGTAAAAGTTAGAATTCCCCAAGCGTGATGATGATTTCCAACCAGCAATTAAAATTTGAAATCTGAATTGAAATTGAAAAAACTGAAAAAAAAAAAAATTAAAACATTTTTGGTAAAATCTTAAATATAATGATGTTAACTGTGTTTTTGTCAAAATTTGTAGTTCATAGGCACTTTAAATGTAGTTTTGATTCATATTTTTATTTTATTTTTTTTATCATTCAATTGTGCAAAATAAATTGTTACTCTAGCACATGGTCAACGTCTGAAATCTTGTTGAAAGGCATCCAACACCACATCCTGCTGAAAGATTAAAACTGAAATGAGAAGCGACAGTCTCTGTAAAACTCAGCACTTTGTGAAGAAAAACAGGCTGTCAATACATGCATCTTAAAAGAGCAAAATAAGTTTAAGATGCAAAGATAGACAGGCATTAGAACAGGGAAGATGCGGCAGAAGACAAGGGCAGCTCTTAAGCAAAAACATTATGGGTTTGTTTATCTGAAATAGGGGTGGGTGATATGCCCAAAACGTCATATAACAATTTCCAATCATGATTACATTCATTTGCTTACTGTATCTTTCGGGGGTAACTAAAACTATCTACATACATACTGTTCATGCTTCACTGTGATTGGTTTAATCCATTTGTCACTCACTAAAAGAGCGATGAAGGCTGGTCAAAAACAAGGAGCGGTTGAGTGTGTCTGAGTTTGAGCAATAGTGGAATATTTTATTTTGTATTGTTCATTTCTATGGCAACAGTGCTAATTTTTCATCACTCTGTAGGAAGGGAAAGTGAAGGAGTTTTTCCCCCATTAAAAACAGAGATGCCCTAATCCTTTATGGTGTAAAATAAGGGTATGACATTTTTAATCCAAATTAAAATGATACTTTAAAGAATTTCCTTGAGCCACTATATTCTTTAAATATCTGTATAGGAAACACAAGGTAAGTGGTGAGAAAAGACATGAAGGAAGGTGATGGGGCAGCTGACCAAATTTACACTGACAAGACAGAGACAGCAGTGGAACATACTCTCTGTTGTTATCGTGACTTGTTATAGTGTGGTCCACAGACAATGGTGTGATACACAGCCATCTGCTCGGCTTCGGACAAGTGTTGTGTGTCAGACTCTCGATAACACTGATGGAACTGACTTTATTTAGAAGACCTCTTCGGGTCATCAAAGTTTAAGAGTTTTCTATTGAGATTATAATTAAGTACGGCAAATTATCGTTTTCTTTGGGGAATGCAAGTCCAAGTTGTTTTTTTTTTTTTGTCACAATAAAACAGCAATAATTGAATAAACCAAAGAACGATATGTTTAATCGTGCAGTACAGTGGATAATACTAGGCAAAGCAATAACATCTCCAATGGAAACAAGAAACTAACTATCCGGTAATTTAATTGAGCAGGTATCAAAATCTCAACAAAAATACTAAAGGCTGAGAGTAGGTTACGGTACAGTTTAGTGTATAGAGAGAAATACGCAAATTAAGGCCCTGGCAATTCAGGAATCAAACCAGGAAACTTCTTGCTGTGAAGCTAAGTGCTAATATAACTTACCATAACTAACGTTAACAAATTCTAACCACAGGATGTCAGTAGAGGCAGAGCTTAAATTGTTCAAAATCTGTGCTGTTTCATGTTGTTGTTTTTTTCTTTCAAGGTCAGTTTGGTGTTATCAAGCTAACGAACACCAAAGTGCAGACAAGTATCGCATTACTCCTCTCTGCTTTTTAATTAGTTACATTGTTTTCCCTTGTTTTTGCTGACATGTCCCCTGACGCAGAGTCCCTGGTTGTATCCCAAAACTAAACATCTGGGACAGGATAATTAGCCGATGTGCGTGTGATTATATTCGTGTTTAGACCCAGGTCGGCTCTAAAATTCTTCAAACACAGCCTCCAACTGCCTGACACAATTTCATCAAAAGCAGCACACAGGAGAGGGCTTGAGAGCACCAATGTTATGGACCGGTTAACTTTCTAAACAGGCCAGATTGAGCCATATGTCACATTTGTACTATACATACAATGACTATTATTATTTGATTTGCTTTTATATGTTGTCATCATCGTCATTGCTTCTAATGTGCTGCTATTCTGGTCAAATGCCCTTTATGAAACCAAAAGAGTGGTGTTTCGTTATAGGTAGAAAAGTACAACATTATAACGGGTAACTAGGCCTGTCACAATAAATACTATATCTATCTATAATATATGAAAGCTGGAACTATTTATTTTGAGGTTCAGTATTTATCGTGTGTACATTTTCCTTGCAATAGTGGGGAGATTTTTGTTACTTTTATGTAATCTGATAAGATTTGATGTGTAGAGGGTAGAATAAATAACTTCTAAGGCTAATTATAGGTTCATTATTTGTTGCAGCTCAGACCTTTTAATGATACTGTCTATTTAAAAACCGGTTACCTGGGATTGTGTCAGTGGCATAACGTTGTTTCAGTATTATCATTTATCGCAGTATTTCTTAATATATCGTGGTTCAAAATTTGTTATCGTGACAGGCTTAACAGCTGAAAATATCTGTTTAGAACAATGAGAGAAGTTGGATGACTTACAAGAGCACAACAAAGGTATTCTCAGTCCTAGCAGCTGGGTATGTGGAGCATGCTCAGTGGCACCCGGTCAATAAGGCATTAGCAGAGGCTTCAGTGGCTGTTGCTCACCTTGTAAAGACCGCGCAGTGACCCACACCCCAGCCTCCACTGGAGCGGGAGGAAAACAACAGCTATTTACTGGGTGTGGACTCTTTTCTTATTGTGGCCATTTTGAAGCCTTAAAATAGGTAAGTAAACAGGTAGCCTTTGTTGTGAATTCCCATCAAATTGGCTACACTACACAAACCCTCCATAACATAACCTTAATTCCAAATTGACACATTGTACACATAGCATTGTACACATACAATTAAACTTATAAAATGTGTGTGATTATTGTTTGTTTATTTTTTTTTATTAAGAGGTCTACGGCCAATCCTCTCTCAGTAAAAGCATATAGTTTTGAGCAGAGTTGAGATTTGGGAAAGACATATTTTGATTGGGGAAAGACATATTTTGATTCAATTAGAAATTAAAACAAAGCCACGTTTATTTGCTTTAAAGGTCCTATATTACACAAAATTGCCTCTTGCCAGCTTTAAGCCATGTTATAATATTGTTACCTCATCATAAATATGCCTGGAGTTGTGTTTTGTTTCATTCACACATGTTTGAGTAACCCTTTATTATTAGTCTATCTATATCTCCAAAGGTCAAAGTGCTCTGTCCCATCTTGTGATGCCCTGTAGTTGTAGTTTTCAAGTTAACAGCTATCTTTTATGTTTTGTTCAGTAGAGACAGACAATTTCAAGGCTGAAATTATCCAAATTATTCCAGTAAAGGTGTATAGTGTTTAAAACACAGAGGAGCACTTCCTGTATCACCACATCAAAAGGTGGAACAGAGTATTTTCCACTTGAGAGAACTCAGCCTAAATATGCAAGGTTTGTGTGTTAAACATGTGTGAATGAAACAACATGTTCATTAAATTAACACTAATAACTAATATGTGTATAAAATAAAATAGACATTCCATATGATGAAAGAAAACTGCTTATTTTTTTCTTTAGCGTACCAGTCTTTCATAGGGTTACAATATAAAAGTTTTGCAGCTTATGAATCTGTTGCAAATCCCAGTTCATACCATTGTGTCACTACACAGCAGCAGTAGCAGCCGACACTGGAGTAAAAAGGCAGTGTCTCCTCTCTCTGTCTCTCTATCTCTCTCCTGTGAACCCACTATCAAACAGTTCACGGCCAGAAGCGGAACAGATAAATAAGTAACAGCCTTGGTCTACAACTGAGACAGGAACAGGGTCAAGTAGATCTCTGTAGACACTGTAAAAAGATGTGATGAAAAGAGTGAATATTTATCACCAGAGATCAGTCGGCGAGTGTGTGTGACAGGGAGATCAAACTAGGTCCTGCAGAGAAGGACTTCAGACAGTCTCCTCTCATCATGGCCTCGGAGGAACGGCTTTTAACGTCTCATTTTCAAATCTTTGTTTTTTCAACTTTGGTTTGTTTTAAACACCGTTTACAGAAACAAAATGCTGCTTCATTATTTGTGATGGAACAGCTGGATAACTGGAAAAGTCATGTTTATACAGTGATGTAGGCCTAACAAATAGGGTTTCCTTGTACGATAGAGTCAAGGCTGCACAAAATATAGCAATCAGATCAAAACTACAATTTCAGTAGGCACAAAGGCTGCAGTTACCGAGGTAATGTAATGTACTCAGTAAACAACATTATTTTTACTGAAAAATCTTCCAGTTTAGTCCTTCTGAAATGGAATCCTTGTTAGTTTATCAGTTCATATTTCAGTATTCTCTAAAATATTACAGCTCCTGGCATGCTTGAAATGTGCAATCTGAACACTTACAATACTAGTAAGAAAAAAACAGACTGTATAAAGAAGTGGACTAAGTGTGTGATGCCACCCATAGAGTTGGCTCCACTCGAATGAAGCTTGATGATAGCGGTTATAGGAGTGAATTTGGAGCCAGGTCCGCATTAGGAATAGGAATTTATGTATGTACAAAACAGCGAAATAAAAACACCAGGACCATGTAGAGCGGCTTAACGTGAACAAAACCAAAGTGACAAGGTGCATTGCAGCAGTTACAGAGAGAGGGGTGACAATTTTCCAATGTAAAGTCAGTTGGTTCACTTCCTATTTAGAACTAGCAGGATAGCTATGTCCATTACATTACAGTCTATGGAAAAAAACGTAATTCGATTTTTTTTCTCTAAAATTTTGTTGCCCTATCCAAAGAGTATTACTTTCCATTCATTCCATTTATAGTTTTTTTTTTACTTGCATCATTTTTAACTATGATATTGTTTAATGCTTACAAACAGTCAAGACAAATGGTATATAGACCCTTTGGCTTTGCTTCTCTTGGCAGTCAGTTCAGATATGCCTATGTGCCAAGCCAGGAATCTGCCACCCAATTAATGCCTATTCATTTTCCATTAGACTTAATTTGTTTCAGTGCAAATGACTGCACGATCTCGACGCTGGCCGGTAATAGCATTGTGCAGATCAGAGTGCAGCAGTAAAGCTTTGAGCTGCTGTAATGGCCGTGAAGGGTTTCTCTCATGTGTCCTGGCTCCACTAAACACTCAGCAAGTAGTTCAAAACCAAAATCCTCACAGTCCTTCAGTTGTGCATGCAGCTTTGTACACCCTTTTTGTCTTTATTCTTAGAGTTGGGCTAATTGAAGGCTAATGAGATTTTGTATCAATATGAAAAACTGTAAATTTGCTTGTGGTGAAAAAACTTGTGATGTGACTATGCTACATAAAAACAAAGTCACATTGATAAATTGTCACTTTCCGCTGATGAGGCTGAAATACTGCCAGTTTGTCCATGCATGCTCAAAAGAATTAAAGAAGCAATCCATTTTAAACAAACTGCTGTGAAATTTCAGATTATTTATCAATAAAAATATATAGATTTAATAATACTGATTAAACAAACCTGCATGCAACACATTTAGTATAGCTTTCCTTTCGAATCATGTCACCGGCAGCTCAGAGCCTTCAAAAGCCTCTTTTGATAATCACAGAAGTCTGTCAGTTGTAGAAATGAAAGACAAACTACTATTTGTTTTGGTCTCTTGATCAAATGTTATCTGGGTTTACTTTTAAATCTTTCATGTGGCCAGTGTGCGTGTTCTGTCCACCATCATCTGTCCAACCCCATTTCCTTTTGTCCCTTGTCAATTTCCTGTGCCTCCTCTGTGTGTATATGAGAGAGTGAGAGAGAGAGAGAAAGAGAGAGGCAGAAAGAGAGAACATGAGAGAGATAGGGAGAATGAAAGAGAGAAAGAGAATGGCCTAAAGAGAGAGAGGAAAAAAGAGAGGGAGTAGAGAGAGATGGAGAGAGATGGAAAGAGCGACAGAGAGCGAGAGGGAAGGGGGAAGAGAGGGAGAAAGAGAGAGAGCGAGAGTGATTTTCAGGGAAAGCACAGCTCAGTGGCGGTGCAGCCCGAGGCGTAGCACGTTAGCTGCATTTGGACACCTCTCTGGGGAGCTGGTTGTAACCACAACCACACCTGACAGACAGTGGGACGTGTAAGAGAGCGGAAATCCAAGTGTCTAGTCACAGTCGTCCTACAAACCCCCAACATCTAAAATGGAAATATGAGAATAAAAAGGCTTATATTGGTCATTAAAATAGCCTGCCATCCACCGTGCATTCATCCAGAGAGGGGGCATCATTAAAAAGAACCCTTCACTTTAAATTGCTAAAAAAAAAAAAAAAGTGCTCTCACACACTCGCAACAGTGGCATTTAATAAGTTCAGCATTACATCATGTACATGTTTTGCATTAAAAAAATCTGTAAAATATACTTTATAATTATGCATATTGGCAGACATAGAAATATAGTATGTTAACTTTTTAATTTAGAAATAACCACACTTTTAATTCCTAAATTATGATCTTGGATTTTTCAGCAATATTGTTACAGTGTTTGTTTAACCTGAAAGTTCACTCATAATGCTGATTCAGAAAAGCATAATTCAAAAATGTACTGAGAAAAGAACTGGCTTTAACTGTGTCAATTTAAACAAACAAAACACAAAATGACAAAGTACCAGTCAAAGTTTTGGTTAAGCAAAGGACAAATCATATAGTTTATTAACGGCAAGGACGGAGTATCTGACACTGGAGTCATCATAAGTTTGGCAAGAGTTTCTTATGAGAGTGGACCTCATGCTGAAAAGACTCCATCTGCAAAAATACGACTTTGACCGCCCCTACATTTGGTGCGCTATGGGGGGCATATACTTACAAGGGGATGCTATGGAAACTAGAAATCTTGTATCACCTCTTTGCTTGGATGCTTTGAAATAAAGGCAGCTGGGAATACGAAATGGGCAGTTTTGCATGAGTTATACTGAACAAATGTACGCAACGAGCCATGTGCTGGGACAATATCCAAGACAAACACCGAATGATCTTGGGATTTAGCTGGGATCCCCTATATTTGTTTTTTGCTGGAACTTTTTATAAATTCAGCGCACACATGCTGTAGTGAGACAGGTGTGTGAGAGCAGAGCAGAGGGGGGCAAAGGTACAGGCAAAGGCAGACACAAAGATGACTCAACGCCATACGCAGGGCTCACAAAAACACCATCTGGAATCTGCAGTGTCAGAATCGTGCCATTTTGCCAGAAATTGTCGAAAGTAATGAACACAAGGCAGCGGGAGGTAGAGGTTAGCACCCAAAACACAGTGGCGTACGACAGTTGAAAGCTGACTGTCACAGAACATTTAATTAAGAAGTGACGCTAGATGGTGGGACTCAACAGCTGGCAGGATGTGGGGGACATTTTTGATATACTTTTTGCTTGATTAAACATAGTCTCCTTGTGTATAATATTAAAAGGGTGTCATTCTTTCATTAAAACTCACACATGGACAGTGGTGGAAGGTAACAAAGTACAAGCAGTAAAGTACTGTACTTACTTAAAAATCTGTACTTTACTTAAGTACATTTTAAAGTGGATACATTTTACTTTTACTTCACTATATTTGACAGGAGGTATATGTACTTTCTACTACTACTACTGACATTTTTAACTGGACAGAAAAGTAATAGTATTTTTTATTATTGTCAGATATCTGGTGAAAATGATGAGGGGATTATTTTTAATATATTCAAAGTTTGAGCAAACAGAAATATTCAAATAAAAAGTTAGGAAAAAACCCGATTGATTGTGTTGAACACAAGTCAGTGCAAAACTTTTATCAAAATCATTATTAGATCTCAAAATCTGAGCAAAATACTTTTATTTGTGGTTTTTTGTTTTGTTTTTTGTTTTGTTGTTTTTTTTTGCTCTGGTATTTGTACCTTTACTTAAAGGTTGTATGGAGGATTTTTTTTTGTTTCAAATTGTCAATGATAGCATTATAGAGATGCAGTAGCCTGGTAATTATGATGACCAAAAAAAAGAGAATAAAAATTCATCAACTCTGGACGTGGTGGGGCCAGCTAAACATTTGCCAATAGATAACAACACTGCCTCGTTATCTGTTAGCTGACAGGCTGTCAATCAATCTCCCTACGTTTCTAGCGTGACTGACTTGCCTGCGCGCCGCCGGTACGTGGTTTACGTACGCCTGTCACGCAGTCCACAGACGCACAGACGCTGTTTACTCCACCAACGCAACAGTTCTTAGCGGCTTTTTTTGACCTATATCTTCCTCGCAGTTCGCACAAAGTTTGTTGCAATGGCAGACAAGAATCCAGGAGCAGTTTGCCGCAAAAGAAAGTCCGTTTTTGAGATTGCTGAAAGAAGACAAGGGGAAAAGCAGCGAAGCCAAACTAAGGTGATTCTTGAAGATTCATTCCAGCGATGGCGCGACTGAAGCAGACACAGGGTCTAAAGACTGACGCATTGGTCGCCAAATTACTCCTGGACAGGTCACTTCTGCTTATTATGAAAACGTACTTTATTTCCAAGAGCTAGTCAAACGTTTTTCAGGACACGAAAGCGATATCCTATGTCTGAAAACGTAATTTTCAGTGCAAAGAAAGAGTCCGCTTGCTGCTGCGTGTTGTAGCTAGTTCATTCGCACTGAATCTCCACGCAACCTTCTCTGCACCCCTTTCCTGCTCCTCTCCCCGCTGCCCGATCCACTCTTCCCCCTGCTCCTCACTTCTCCGGGCACGGAATCTCCGCGCACCACTCCTCTCTCCTCTCTCCTCTCCCTGCTCCGCTCTTCTCCCTGCTCCTCACTTCTCGTCCGCGAACGAAATGTCCGCGCACCCGCTCCCTCCGCTCCTCACTTCTCCGCCTTGCCTAACCAACACTGTAGTTAGTTGTTTACAAGTCATGTGCAGCGCACCGGCTGTAAACAAACCTGTTTCTGGCGTAAGGAGGAGGCGTTTCTACGTAGGGAGCTGTAGGGGAGGGGGGGTGGTTTCACGCATGCGCAACATTTGAAAAAGGACAAACAGTCGCTGGATTTCTCGTTCCTTGGAAAATCCTCTATACAACCTTTAAGTAACAAAAATTGAGTACTTTTTCTACCATTGAAGGTTTGGGTCACTTAACAATTAATTTTTTGTTACATCATCAACTTTTTGAGCTAATAACAATCAGATATTTGTGTTACTACTAAGCTAGTGACTGGCCAGTGTTGATATGTTGTTTTTCCTGTTGATCTACCAAATGTGTTCTGATGAAGTACAGTTTTTGAGGTTGCAGCTAGGGATGGGATGCAAAACAATAATAATGTCTTTATCCCTTTGTGTAAAACTGTCAGTAATTGGAATAATTCTTGTGATATGGTCATTGATTGCAAATATTTTGGTCATGATAATTGTCACAATATTTTATTCATGTCAATCCATGCCTAGTTGCAGCACAAATGCCAGGCTCTATGCCAGCCTCAAGACCATGAGATCAATTCCTGGCTCTGGTAAGTTGCTGAATGTCTCTTCACACTCTTCTCAGTCATTTCACAGTCTTGAACATCAATATTTTTGGTTTTGAACGGCTGCCGACAGGTCTAAACTCCTTTGGGAACCAGCCTCTTTGTTATATACTGAAGGGTTCACTCTGGGACATCCGAGCGCCGCACATTACATCACCTTTTTTATTGCCATTCTCTGCAGCCTGGCGACTAAAAGCACTCAGTGGAGCAGTCTCTGGCGGCCCACTCGTTGCTATGGTGATTAAATGTCAATCAAAAGCATGGCGGCACTCTCCACTTTAGACTTTTACACCCACATGTACTTGGCGCCCGCTCAGCTCTCAGCTTATTGAGGCTTAGACGCGAGTAAATAAACATAAATATATGGAGGCAGGGTTCACCAATCATTGCAGTGTTAAGTGTAGAAAAATGCAGGCTTTTACATAGAAGTACATTTTGTGCTGTATAAGTGAGCATTTTGAGAAACGGTTTTACATGGCTTAGAATGTAAAGGGCATCCAAGACTTTCTGCTGAGACTTGAACAAAGTAAAGAAACACTAAAATTATTACAATGACAGTCAGATTTTTTATTCTTAGGAATTGCCATCCTATTCTACAAATCAGGATTCTGACCCAGTTGTCTTGCTATCACACTTCGTCCTTGTTAATCTTGAATGCATTGCCATATTATACTTCACCACTGTACAGTCCATTTTGCTTACAAAATCACTTAGTCTCATTATATTCTCATCTTTTGTCCCTCTGTGCTGCACAGTCCCATTGGGGCAGACTCACATTGACCTCTGGAATGTACTGCTAATACATCTGCTCTCCCCAGGCTCCCGGCAGAACCCACTATAACCATTAAAACACATTCAAAATCACACTTAACACTAAATGTATTTTAAACCAAAATCCACCTCAACAGATGCATTTTGTGGTCAGGAGGATACTTGTTAATCAAGCATAGCACATTTAAAAAATAACATAACACATTGGGGAACTATAATGTTATTGAGGAGCGGCAGTATTTTAAATGCAGCACTTTTATGCATGAGTTGATTTAGCCATAGGCAGGGCTGGGAAGAATACTTTGAAAATGTATACTGAATACTCAGATTAAAATGTATTTTGGCACATATTCCCTTACATGGACCAATCAGAGTACAGTACTCTGAATACACTGAATGCTTTTACGACTAGCTGCATTATATTTTAGTAAGAAAAATACTGCATAGTGTTGCAAACTGTTTTATTTTTGTTGCAATGTTTGTTATGCATTAACTTGTGTTTAATTAGAGAAGGAAAAAAAATGGCACAAGCACACATTGGAAGAGTGGTGTTTTTTCTCTCTCTCTTGCAGTACAAACCCAAACTTACATGATAAAAGCACCATCATGTATTCCTTTTAATTTAGAAAAGTAACTGTAGTCAACAGGGGGGGACAAAGGGCTCTGTTGTCCCAGGCCCCAGGGTGTTAAGGGGCTTAGAATTTGACCCCCTAGAATAACTGTACAGGAATACAGTTACAGTCTAAATTTGTATTCTGAATGTGTATTTTGAGTACATGTATTCTGTTACTTCTCAGCACTGTTTATAAGGCATTTATACAGTAAACGTGAAAAATCTGGGGGTTTTTTTGGCTCTCAATATACAGTCTATCAAAGGCGGGTAGAGGAATGCTTTCTTTGACTGCATTGTACTTAGTAAATGAAGTGTCAATCTTTCTCTGTAATATCAATGAGCAAAGGATGCAATCAATATTTATCCAGGAAAAGGCTTTTTTAATTACTAAGTGCTCTTTCATGTCAGTCTCTTCCAAAATACACCCTGCTTCGTGATGAGCTGTAGTCTCCTGGTTTAAAAATGGAGTGTGATTCGAGGCATGTTGATTAGTTTCCCTTGAGAAACCTTGAACAAATTAGTGTTTTGGCTCAATCACTTTCACGGCGTCTAGGCAGGGACAGGTGTAAATGAAATGTGGCACATCGAATCATCATCAGTGGTCCAAAGCAGAGCTCGGGCTGCCATATATGCACCAGTATACACACACATACACAGTAACGCATGGGGTAATAGTTCATGGAGTGCACTGGCTGAAAGGGTTTAAGCAGCACATTCAGTTATGTCGATAGTCATTTGGTAATTTGGTACAACTGGAAACACATGTAAAATGAAAGACAACAGAGTCATTATGTCTGTAAGTCTGTCATTTGAATGCCAAGTACATAGCAAATATTGATACAATTTGAAGCTATATATTCAGTTTGTTTTCCATTTTAATTTTTTCATTATAATTACCACCTGCATTTCTCAGAGATCCTCTCTAAAAAGTGGTGTCAAATGGGAAAACTTTGTGTAACTACTATACCTTTAGTTAGTCATACACTCCATGAGTAAGTACTAGTTGTAATGGGGCTACAATGACAATGATATGCAAATGAAAATGAAATCATCACCTATTAGTCAGAGAACTTACTTATTCCACCCTCAACAGCTCAGTTCTTACCATAGTACAGAAAAACAATCTCCTCCTTGTACACATGATAAATACTCAACCCCACGTGATAAATACTCCACCCCAAAATATATTGTTTCATCTTTTATATACTGAATAATATTATAATTATTGTGACAGACCTCATGGGTACTTCATGAAGGGCTTTTCCTTTGTAAACTAAGGTTATGCAAAAGGCAAAGCATAAAAACAAGCATGTTGATAGAAAAGCACACTACAGCATCAAATAGTTGCTTCCAGGCAGATTGAGATGTGATCGAGCTCCAGAATAAGACCTTCCTACCAGGACATGAGGCTAGTTCCAGTAAGTGATTAATTGACGATCCTCTGAGCAGCAGCATTAAAGGAAAGCTGCCAAACAGGATTTATTATTAGGCCTGAGAATACACTTACACGAGCAAAAGTCTGGCTCCAGCTGATCCCATGTCTGTAGTGGGCCCACAGTGCATGACGCCATCCATCCATATTTTGTTCCATTCACTTTCAGTCCTCAAAGAGAGGATATATTTGTGCCCACTGGGAAGGTGAGACAGAGGAGAGATTTGTCAGGCCAGAAAAGACAAATAGCGGCAGAAAATCTCCCATGGCAGTGCGTGGGAAGAAACTAAAAACTAAACAACTTCACTCACTCCAAACCAAGACACAATTCTTTAAAAGTCTCAAATATGTCAATACAGAGATGATAGTGTATTTGTCAAATAAAAGACTATGTCAAATTTCCTAAAACAGCTGCAAGAAATAGTCAAAACTGAATACAGACTTTAATAAGATGTCATACCATTTTGCTAATGCATGAGTTTGTATTGATTTATATATATATATATATATTATATATGACCAGACCCACAAACATTCTCCATTAACTTTCAATGCTTATGTAATTTGTAGAAATAAAAATAATAATAGACACATTTGTACAGACAAAACAGTAAAAACATGTGAAGTTAAGTACAGAGTCTATTATTAGTAAAGATTTTATGTCATTAAGAGGTAGTCTTCAAGTTAATTGCTACCTTTTACCTTTGGTTTTGTAAATGGCAATTCCATCCAGATGATTCTAGTGAAGGTGCATGGAGTTTAAAAAGAAAGTGGAGCACTCCCTGTATTACCACATGACATCACAAGGTGGAACAGAGAGAAGAACCCAGCCTATATACATGGTTTGTGTGTTAAACAAGTGTTAATGAAACAAAACAAAATTCCAGGTATGTATCTGATGAGGAAACATTGTAACATAGAAAATAGTGTAATATGGGCCATTTAATTATCATGCAGAATCAAAACTGGTATGATTAGGGACTTGTTTGATGATGATATTAACAGGAATTATTGTATGGTGAAAAGTAGCAAGCATTTGCCCAATAGAAACAGCTCAAGCAGTGTAGAGATTCTTACTGTGGTGGCTTCATTCCACATAGTTGTATCATAAAGATAGCGAAAATAGCAGCAAAAGCCATTTCTCCACTGTTTCGTCCCCTAAAAAAGGCCGGACTAATCCACTCAGACATGCTGGCTCAGAATATCTCACTGACTGCATATTCCCAGACAGCTCTGCAGAGGGAGAAGAAAGCAGAACAATGCCAGGCACATCTGAGAGAACAAGTCAAGATAGGAATTAAGGAATAATATTAAGCAATAAAACTAGGAACTATAAATGGGTAAAATAAAAAAAAAAAAAAAAAGTTTGTTTGTCCTTTTGATGTAAAGTATGACTATGACAAGAACAAAATAAATGTGATCACAAACAAGTGAAGGGCAAACTAAATATCTCACCAAAATATACTGTGATACTGATTTAAACACAGATAATCTACGTTACCTTGAACAAAACATAATTTTTATTTACTTTTGGCCACTTCTTTTCACATCGACATTCAGCAAACATCAACTGATTTTTAAAAATAAATATTTTAGTATTCACATTTTTAATACTGATCTTGCTACAGACGTTCTTATGACTTTAACTCTGGACCTGGACAGCTGGTTTGTCTCATGGTACCAGAAGTGTTGCCCAACTGTTCACATTCACACCTCCTATGTCGCGTTTGCACATACTTAACATGTAAAAGTCAAGTCAAGAAGTCATACAAGTTTTAGATGTGAAATGTCTGAGCGATGAGCATTTGGGGCAGTTAAGGACAGGGACAGAAAGAGAACACTGTCCTAAAAATGGAAGGTCAAATGCACCTTCTCAAACTAGACTCAGACATGTTGGTTTGCTAAGGCAACATTAAACATAATGTAATGTGTTTTATCATAATATGATGAAACACATTAGATTATAAAACATTTGAGTAACGGTTATCTCCTTCCTAAATATCTTTGTTGCCAGAGAGTATCCAGTTTAAAACCAAAGCCTATTCTAAGTCTTTAGGATGGATAAATTAAAAATATCTGTCTATCTGAGGTATATTACGAACATTTCCTACCTATTTCTGATTTGAAGCAGTCTTGTGTTATGTGTTCTGCCTGAGTGCCTGTGCTGAGCTGTAGTGACAGGTAGTGAGAACTAAAAGCCCTGACACAGTTTTCTACATTGTTCAGAGACAAGCGGTTCACTAACAGTGCATAAGCGTGCACATATGAGAACCAGAGCAGTGTGACACTGTGAAACTAACGGCTTCTTTCATTATTTATGAGCACAGATTGTCTGTTTATCAAACTGACGCCGGGAGCGTCGGCCATGATTAGACTCAAACCATGTGGTCCTCTGTGAGCTGTGCTGAGGCAGCTTCTCTCACTCTCACACATGAATAAAACACAACACTGTGTGTTGCATTGGTGTGTACACTTAAAAGTACGCCTCTTCAGTTTGTCCCAGTCCTGATTGTTCATGAGTCCTTCTCTTATTCCATTTCATAACAGTTAATTACACTCTCTGTGGTTGTGGGCACTGCTCACTGCTCTGCCTTTTGAAGACGCATCAACCAATATCTTCAAATGCACAATGATCACTCTCAATTATACTTGACCTGTCACCCTCAGGCACAAACTACCTTTGTATGTCAGCTTTGCATTCATTTATTTGTGTAAAGATAAAATATGTTCTTTTAAATAGGCCTGTTCATGCTGACACTGATGGTGTATTCCCTGCATGGAGGTTTGAAGATTTCCCTATAATATTATAATACTTCCAACAATTCAGTTGCTTTTCATAATAAGCGTTCTTATTAGGGGGGCTTTTGTCACAGGTGGTTAGCCCAGCCATCTCCCCTCTGAAGATGATGAATTCTACAGAGGGTGTTGGATCAGCTTGTATAAATAGGGCTTCAGGGTATTTAAGGTGTGGTTGAGGTGAGCTGTGGTTTGCTGGAGAGAAGGCTGAGGCATGGGACTGCTCCCGAATCTCAGTTAATCATATTAACTCCATATCTTTCATTTTACCCCCACATAACAACAAAATTCATTCCATTTGACCTCAGTTGACTCAGTCTTGATATAAAAGGGCTCACTATCTCTGTTACAGAATGTATGTATGCATTATTTCTCGCACACTCACAGATGAGTTAAATGTGGCTCTTACACTTGTATAGACCCTTCAGATTGTGGTTATAACCTCTCCCTTCCACAGTGGTATTGATCCTGCCCATTGTGCGTATGCTTTCAACAGTCCATAAATAAGAGGGTGTGAAAAGCCATAGATCGCCAGCAATAGTAGTGGAGTGCAGCTATTAAGCCACAGGTTGACTCGTGAACTGGGCAAGGTGTGGAGCAGATGAGACGTTTTGTCAGGACTGTTGTAGCTAAAGTGAAGAAGTGAGAAGCAGGTAAAAAGGAAGAAGTGAAAATGAGCTCAGTGGGGAGTCAAAGGCAGCGGATAGGAGGAGAGAGAAAAGGAAAAGAGGAGGGAGAGAGGAGGGAGAGAGCACAGTTGTAATGGGGCTGCAGCCAGATGCTCTAGTTTTTTTGACAGAAATGGAGGTCAAGTGCTGCTTTATGTGAAACAGCGAAGGGAGAAACGCAGGTATTTAAAGTGCCATCGCAGAGTAGTGAGGTATCATCATGACTTTAACAAGTCAACAGGGAGCGCCAGATATGTACGCTCATCCTTCTTTTCAGCAGTCTTTGCACTTGTAGTTGGTTTACTGTATAGTCAATAGGAAAACAAGATAATTGGCAAAGTGTGGCTTTTAAAGGTGCACTGTAACTTTACTAGTGGAATGTTCCCCACTGTCTGGAATGTTCCACACTGTGGCATTATATGAAACCACTGGACTGTCTGAATCAAAGAGACAAACATATGGGTTTCTGCTATTGCCGCATCAGCAGTGGATCAGTTTTCTACTTCTCCATCAGTTCATTCCATCACCACCTGACTGTCCTTCCCCCAGAAACACCTCAAATTAAGAAATTTTCCTTCACCTGAGAGACTTTGCATCCGGGGTGAAGGAAGCACACTAGTTCTACTCATGTCTGTGTAAGTTTAAGTCGCTTAGTCCAGGTAACCCCAACCTGCTTTCTGTGGGTCCAGCTGGTCTATGGAGATGGAGAGCACAGCAGTTTTGTTGTACAACTTGAATATATTATGACAAATGTTGTACTTTTACTATGACATCTTTGTGCTAAAATTCACCTGGTCTAAATATGAAAAATACCTGCACTTATTCTAATAGATAGGCTGAAATTATGCCATACTTAAAAACATTAGTAAAAGTAAGTAAAGGGCAATAGTTGAAGCACTACATAAAAGCAAAAATATGTGTTAAGGTGAGGGCAGGTGGTATGTGCAAGCTAATAGATGGAACACAATGATCTCAAATAGGGCATCGGGGAGCGTGGGTCTCTCCTATTACAACATAAAGTGTAAATAAAAAATGGAGTCATTAAAGACCAGGGGCTCCGAATGAAAAATCATAAGATCTGGGGTCCTCTGGGTCTGGATATTAATTTCCTTAAAGCAAGTAAAATGCGATCCTATGAAGAGAGATGTGCAAAGTAACCTGCTGCTGGGTTTTTGAATACAGTATTGATGATACTGTGAAGGGCAGATTGAAAACTGAATTAATGTAGCCAATAAAATAGGACCACGGCACACTACACTGAGCAAACACACAGCACTAAGTCAATAAATCTGACATAAGCCAAATTCAACAAATGTGCAACGCCACTGACACAGAACACCAGAGCAAACATTTTAACAATGACACATAAAAACTGTAGAGTCAATCACCTGAGGCCATAGTATTACTGCATATTTTAAAGGTCCTGTATATCACAAAATGATATTATCATGCTATCATGCTACCTTCTCCAAAACATACCTGGAGTTGTGTTTTGTTTCATTCACACATGTTTGAATAATCCTTTATTATTACAGTCCCTGACAAAAGTCTTGTCCCTTATCCATTTTGTAGAAACAAAAGCTAACCTGACTTTAAATTAATCGATTGGTTTTAGAAATGTCTCATATGAAAAGATAAAACCCTCTCAAATTATGCTCAATATACTAAAATAAATTAGCTTCACTGAAGAAAGATTGATCATTTAATGAACACAGAAAGGTCAGATTTTAGCAAGACAAAAGTCTTGTTGCCTTGTCATATGATGCACCCAATCCTAGATTACAGCCTCACCTGTGATCAGTTACTGATCAATCAATTAGTGGGTGTGTATAAAAAGAACCCCAGCACACCAGACCTTCACATCAACTGCAACTTGACCTCTGACAACATGCCTAAGATCCACCCTGAGACCAAAGCGTTAATTACCAAGAGGCTGAAGACCAGATCCACTGCTGAGGTGGTGACACCTTCAATGTGTCTCAGCGTCAAGTACAAAGAATAAGAAAAAGATCTGAAATGACTGGAGATGTTTTTGACAAGCCCAGCTTGCTCATTAGGACCGTTTGTTGATTCAAAAATCAAGGCCAGCCCCTTTTCCGCTGCAGCAGAGCTCCACCAGGCCTGGTCACCTCAAGTCCCTGTGTCAACCAGAACAGTTTGTAGAATTCTGTCTCGAAATGGCCTCCATGGTCGAATCAGTGCACAGAAACCAGCACTAAACAAAAGGCAATAAAAAAACCATGTGGCATTTGCCAAGGCCCACAGCCTGCTAAAAGGATGGACACTGGAAAAGTGGCAGAAGGTGGATTTCTCAGATAAATCCTCAGTTGAATTACATCACAGCCGCTGCAAATATTGCAGGAGACCTACTGGAGCCTACATGGATCCAAGATTCACCCAGAAAACAGTTACGTTTGGTGGCGGAAAAATCATGGTCTGGGGTTACATCCAGTATGGGGCTCTGCGAGACATTTGCAGGGTGGAAGGCAATATCAATAGCCTAAAATATCAAGTATTAGCTACCTCTTACATTCCCAACCATAAAAGGGGTCAAATTTTGCAGCAGGATGGTGCTCCATCGCATACTTCTATCTCTACATCAAAGTTTCTCAAGGCGAAGAAGATCAAGGTGCTCCAGGACTGGCCAGCCCAGTCACCAGACATGAACATCATTGAGCATGTCTGGGGTAGAATGAAAGAGGAAGCATGGAAGGCAAAACCAAAGAATCTTGATAAACTCTGGGAGGCATGTAAGACTGCTTTCTTTGCTATTCCTGATGACTTCATCAACAAATTGTATGAATCATTGTCCTTCAAGCTCATGGAAGTCATACAAGATATTAAATATGGATCTCACAGCACCACTACTTAATTCACTGAGGTTATGCAACATATTTTTGTATTTGAAGTAAATTATTTGTTAAATTTTCTGTAGGCGACAAGACTTTTGTCTTGCCAAAATCTGACCTTTCTGTGTTCATTAAATGACCAATCTTTCTTCAGAGAAGCAAATTTATTTTAGTATATTGAGCATAAATTGGGAGGGTTTTAGCTTTCATATGAGACATTTCTAAAACCAATCGATTAATTTAAAGTCAGGTTATAAGCTTTTGTTTCTACAAAATGGATAAGTGACAAGACTTTTGTCAGGGACTGTAGTTTACCTTGTAATGTAGTTGTAGTATTTAAATTAACAGCTACATTTTACCTTTAGTTCAGTAGAGATTAGCAATATTAAAAGCTGAAATCAAGCAGCTGAGTCTAGTGAAGTTGTATGGAGTTTAAAAACACAGTGGAACACTTCCTGTATTACCACATGACATCACAACGTGGAACAGAATGTTCTGTTTGAGAGAAAAATGCAGCCTAAATATGGATGGTTTGTGTGTTAAACATGTGAGTGAAACAAAATAAACTCCAGGTAAGTTTTTGATTAGGAACCAATATTATAAGAAAATAACGTAATATAGGCCTTTTAATGCTGAGTCCATATTCAATCTCCAGCACTCACAATATGAAATCTGAAAAGTTTTTTTATTTTATTTGATTTTTTTATGGTTTTAAAGAGATATCACTGCATCAGTTACAATTCTATTTTCGTTTACTTTTATTTGATAGCAACTCATATGTTTTGTCATCTATGATTTCTAATTGCCCATCACTGTGATGTGTGTAGTGCAATAGATAAATAAGTAGGTCAGTAAGTACAAGAGAGCAGTTTGGTCTCTCACTGATTCCAATTGGATTTCCAAAGAACAGTCCCAGAGGGAGACAGACATGCAACTGATCCAAAAACAAAGCATGTGTGATGGGATAAAATGGTATGATTGTTCTGAAGGAGCATCTAAAGAGGGGAAATATAAATCAAGATAACAGTTGGAGCCATTTTTTAGTGAATGGGAATGAACAATAGATCAGCTACATGTAAAAGCGTTACAAGACATAAATATGAGTTTGGCAATAGTAAAACTATAATATATAGTGGTTGTGTGCCTGCATGAAACTGGCCAGTATACAACACAATGACACTATTGCCAGACAATAAGACATGAATGTGTTTTCTCTAAGGTATTCCTGGTTCCTGAAATGCACAGTAGACGGATAATGTGCCAACCACGTACTCCAGACCAGGGTAAATGCAGTTAACAAAATATATGGTCATCTTTAAATAAGATAATAAGATAAGATAATAAGATTAATATAATTTAAAATGCATTATGTAACTTTTTGAACACCTGCATCCTTCCATGGAGATGTTATGATTTTGCCTAGAATGTTCCACACTATGGCATTTAACATATCACCACCAAGCCAAAATCCAGGGGAGGTCTGTGGTAACATTGCTTACACTTAGAATCGATAAATTTTTTTTCCCCTAGGTGTTTTAACTGTATAAAAGCAAATTTTATATGTTTTCACCTATGTATAGGATAATGCATGTAACATTGACCCAAGTATACCTCTAACTGTTTTAGTCTTGAAACCCTCTCACTTTCTCTCTGTGTCTCTCTCTCCCTCTCTTGGGTGCACAGGAGGACTTTGGAGCATGCAGTAGTCATTGTGGTACAAAGTGGGAGACAGGGGTACATTTTCCACTGGTGGCAGCACGTGTTTCTGATGTGAGCGCCTGGAGAAACAGGGCAGGTGAGTGTACTGCTATCACCGAGAATGTGTGCCTATAAGAGTGCCTATAAGAGGAGTATATAAAGCATTATCCTTTGTGCCCATGTGTGATAAGGGAACAAGCATCTGTCTGCTAACCTCCGCCAATGCGCTTAATATTCCTCTGAGCGTCTGAGGTGTGTGGACTTCTATTACAGAATATTTATGCGCTCAAAAGGCAAGCTCAAAGCAGTTAAATCAGGCATAATCAAGGCTCTTTATCTAAACTCATTCATTTGGCTCAGAGCACGAACGGCAACTTTGTGTATTTTTAGGGTTGTTATCCATATCATGGTCTGGGCGTTTTTGGTGCTATTTCAGAATAGCTGAGGGAGGATCTTTGCAGCTGCCATTGCTGGTTTAGACTGCCAACTTCTACTTATTGCCGTTTATGTAGAAATGGGGTTAAAGTTAAGTTTAGCTCTAACACTAATCATCAAGATACAACAGCAAAAAGCTTGTAGGATGAACAGTTTCCTCGGGCTCAGCTACAGGGAGAGCAGCAAACATATTCAAGGTTATACAACTTCGTCCTGTGTTTATAATGAAGAGTGGAACTTTTACTCTTTATTTGGTCAGCAAACTGCCAGAGCACAATAGATTTATATAGACAGCAGTTTGTGGAATCTGAAAGTTAAATAAAAGCCAGATACTCAAAATGTCAAGCATGAGCATGTCAGATATTTGGTTCTTTGAGACTGAAGACATTCTTTAACAAGCAGAATAGCATATATAATGAATTCTCCCACAGGTATTACGAAATAGTTTAAAACAGTGTGCAGTCACATTACTGTAAATGTAGGGATATTATTGTCTGTAGTGCAGCCAGGAACATCTCACAAACAGAAATTAAATGACATAACAGGTGGTCAGAGTTCACTCTAAGCTGGATTTGTTGTTATTTATTGAAGGAACACTGAAATAGAATTGTTTGGGGTTTTGTGTCCACTAACATTTTCCCGGAAAGACTGTTTATCTCCAAACACATTTATGTTTGCTTGATTTGATTTGGGGGCTGTTAAATATAATTTTATTTTAAATTGGAGACCCTTGACAATTGGATGGAACCAACACTAGAACTTGTAGTCTGAGAAACTGATGTTAAAGATCAGTTCTCCATTAAATATTGTAAACTCTATGCCATTATAGCCGAAATAATACACAGCATAATAACTTAAATGACCTTCTACTGAAGTACAGATCATGAGCAAATAAATAATGTTTTGTTTTAATCACAAACCACTGTGCTCTGCCAGCACTGAGACCATCAGCCTCATAGCATCAGCACTTTGTAACAACAAATCAATAAGGGACACGTCTCCAACTGCACAGAAGACACTGATTCGTATTGGTCTCCATATAAGTACATATGACTGCAGAAATATTGCACGGCAAATCAAACATTATCCAGCAGTGGTCCCTAATTCAATAACGCAGCTTGAAATCCAATTCGGACGCCAGTAAAAACAAAACAGCAATTGAATCCTCTTTGCAGCCCCTCGTCTCAGTGCAGTACTTCCCCATCATTTGAGCCTGTCTGTCTCTACCCCTCCTGCTGTGATATGTCCCCCCTCTCCGCTCCCTGTATTTTTCACTGCTCCACTGTCTGATAATTGGGGTTTTCTTTGTGGACTCGCAAGGCTCAGAAGCTTGGTCCTCTGTTATCGACGCTAATGAGAAAATTATTGTTTCCCTGATTTACAATGCAAGTTTAATGCGCTGTCTGTAAATAATGCATCGTCAAAAGGCTTAACAGAATACATGTTTGCTGACAGTGTGTTGTTCTTTCTTTGAATGTTAGGATTTCCATCTTTAATCTTGCATCTAAACGCAACCCAGATAGACTCAGCTGTCAATCATTGTATAAAAGAACAAGATGTACCCACCAATCTTGTCTAACAAAAGCTAATTATATGGATAGTCTTTTCAACACTGTAACCCCTAAACCATACAGGGCAGCTGCTTGCGTAGTATCATTGCTATGTCTCACATCCCAGCATTTACAAATGTGTTTTTTTCCCTTTCTTTGGCAACTACAGGCAGTCCAGTCAGCCAAGAAAAGGCTCTTGGCGATTCCTTCCCAGACTGTATTAATATTTACCAGCCTCACAAGTCCAGACGTGAGGAAGTCGTGTGCCGCGCTGTAGTGAGCCAGCTCTTCAGGATTAAAATGTAATCCCAGCATGGAATACCAGGGTGACAATTTGTTTGGCTCCAATGGGGAAAGTGGCCAAACACATATGTAATTTCATAAGGCATTGAATGCTATGAAAAAAAAAAAAAAAAAAAAAAAATGGACTGAGTTTGCAAAAATAAATGCAATGTTGAATATAGGTAGCAATTAATTTTATATAAAGATATGGACTGGTATTCTGTATTATTACTGTCTGATATATGGGTATACTGATACATTTAATACTTTATTTATTTATTCATTAGCATTTTTGGTACATTTGAGCAATCCTTTGTTATTAACCTGTCTACATCTCCAAAGCTCAAAATGCTCTGTTCCACTTTGTGATGTCATGAAGCAGTAGTTTTCCAGTTAACAACTACTTTTTGCATTTTGTTCAGTAGAGATTGGCAATTCTAGGTCTTAAATTATCCAAATGATTCTTGTGAAGGTATGTGGAGTTTAAAAACACAGTACAGCACTTCCCATGTTACTACATGACATCACAAGATGCTATAGAGTGTTTAAGAGAAGAACTCAGTTGTGGCAGCACTTTTGTTGTTGCCACAATTGCAATATAATATAATGCAATATTTATGAAATGCAGGTGGCATATTCAATATTCTGATAAATTAATTGTTTTTCATAAAGCAAATGTTGTTTAACAAGGATTGTTGTTGTACTGCATCGTGAAGAACCCAGACTTAATCTGAGTCCTGCAAAATTAATAGAAACTGCAATTTTGTGTCTGAGTACATGTCTGATTACTACATCATTACCACTGCAAGACAGGACCAGATTACATCATAAGCCACTTTAACAAGTTTGAATGTAGTGACTGTTAATATAAAGCAAGCACTATAAGCATTGCAATTTTCACTGGAATAAAAATGAACTAGATCATTTGAATACTCACAGCCATTACTTCTGCCCACACACTCGCCATAGCAAACTCAGATAAAGCGGAGTAAATGCAGCCAAAAGTTTTATAAAATACTCTTAAACTTTTACATAGCAGATCCACAACAGGTCACTGTGTGTCACCACTGTCATGCTATAGGGTATGAGCATTCTCCATAAGAGGCTGTGAGACTACATGAGTGGGAGAGTGCCAATGTCTACAAGGAAAATATAAAAATCAATACCTAATGTCCAGTTGTTTGTGATATTTAATGCTCAGTTGTTTGGTAGCACATTTTAAATGAAGTCAAGAACATTGTTAAGTAGAAGTATCACATTCAGACATCTGACAAAATAAAACAACATATTCCCACTGAAAGTAAAAAAGGGGGCAGCACCCACCCATCTGTGCTAGGATTTCCTCTAGGCACTACACGGGCCACTCTTCTCTTTGAGGGAGGCTCTAATTTGGGTTTGCACTGATGAAGCTGTCCATCGCAGCTCCAGGACTCCTCTATGAGTGTGTGTGTGTGTGTGTGTGTGTGTGTGTGTGTGTGTGTGTGTGTGTGTGTGTGTGTGTGTGTGTGTGTGTGTGCGTGTGTGTGCGCGTGCGTGTGTGTGTGTGTGTGGGTGTGTGTGCACACGCATGTGTGTGCATGTGTGTGCAAGTGTGTGTGTGTGTGTGCGCGTGCGTGTGTGTGTGTGTGTGTGTGTGTGTGTGTGTGTGTGCGTGCGTGTGTGTGTGGGTGTGTGTGTGTGTGTGTGTGTGTGTGTGTGTGTGTGTGTGGGTGTGTGGGTGTGTGGGTGTGTGTGCACACGCATGTGTGTGCATGTGTGTGCAAGTGTGTGAAGGGAATATCTAATCTTACGGAGACAGTGGTGATTCAGAGGCAGCATCAGCATGACAGTGAAAGGGCCAGGGTGACTGGGAATTACAGTCACAGGAATCATCTGTCAACAATTAACAGGAGATCACTGTAAAACCAGCAGGACATTTTAACTTTGGGAAAGTTTGAGAAATTTGACAAAATCTAAAGTTACAATTAATATAGAAAAATTTGATGATTTTATCATATCATTGGTTTACAAAATGATGGCTGCATTGGGTCTACTCTATTTGATTATGAAATTGACTTATAATTCAGTAGTTTATTTACAAAGCCTTAGAGCTCCCGGATCTTATTACAATATAATGCTGTAAAATGTATTGTACTAGACTTGAATGGTCAGCTCTATACTCCATTGCTGGGTTTTACCTGACATCACAACACAGGCCTATAATATTTGATGGAAGTAGTGGCAGGTTATACTGTCGTTGTTATCAGGCAGATAGAATTTAGGTAAGAGTTAGCAATGTACTGTTTAGTGGAAAACATGCAATAAAAATGTGGCATCATAATCATCCCATGGTCCGTTGTACCACCATAGATATAGACTTATTTTATGGAGAAACAACATTTGCACCACCCTCCACTGCCCTGAGCCTGAGGTCATAGACTCACTAAGAGGACAAGAGCAGCATTTGACCCTTGAACCCTGACTGAAGCCAGACAGATCATGTCTGAGGGAAGGTGTTGCCATAACAACGGTCCCACTGCCCCAAGATCAGAGCTGTCACAATGAACATGACCGTATATTCTGTTACACTGAAATAAAATACTTAAATATACAGTATACTGGTAATAATGGGTTCTGATTGAGATGGCATTTTGTATATCCAGATAGTTAGATAAAATGGTCTCTTAAATGGTCAAAAAATGAATAGTTAGCTTACTTTTTTATATAATGTATAGGTGACATTCTGTGTTGTACTGTAATTAATGTGCATAACATACCAGCTACTCTATGTTTCAAAATGACTGCATAGTAGTTGTCATCACTGGTTACCATTTCTACCCTTAAAAATGTGTTTATTTCAAAATATAATCCTATGTTGACCTAATAGAAACTCTTATCTGAGGCTATAAAGATGTCTCCACTCTCCTTCTCAGACATCTCCACAAGGGAGATGTCTGTGCTCTTCCAGCCTCTGTGAGTCTCTGCGCTGGGGTCCACTGTCCTGGGACACCCCTCTGTCTGTAGAATATGACCCTTCAAAACTCAGAGACAGACCGAACTCAAAGTAGACAAGCTGCAGCTGTGATATGCCCTAACTAATTTTAATGTCTTGTTATCTGATCCTGCAAAAGTAAAATATACGTTTCTGACTTAAAAAGAGATCAAATTAACAAACAGAAGTGAGTAATATATCAAATTGTAGATAGGCAAGGCAAGGCAAGGCAAGTTTATTTGTATAGCACAATTCGTACACAAAATAATTCAAAGTGCTTTACAGAATAAGAAATACATTAAAATCATAATAAAAACAAATCAAAACATAAATAATCATGAAGATTAAGATTAGATTAGATAATATTGTGAATGTGGTTTTGGAGAAATATATGTTGTTTGTTTATAATAAAAGTACACAATCTCAAAATGCTGTCAAAAGATTATAAAAAAATAAAACTGTAACAACAAACATGCTTTTTTCCCCCCAAATTATATTTCTGCATGTCTATGTATACTTTTACAGTCCTTGCACATTTAAACTTAATGGTGCATTGCACTATATTTCTGGTGGAGCGTCCGCCACCTGCTTGTTTCTGTGGAGATGTTATTGCTTTCTCTGGAATGTTCCATGGTATGACATTAAACATATCCAGCTAGCATTTCTAGCTAGACCCTCCACATATCTGAGTGGTAATGTAGCATAGTGCTGTAACCTGCTTGTCTCACGTATAATCTATATTGTGGAACATTCTAGACAAAGCAATAACATTTCCATGAAGACAAACAGGTGGTGGACCCTCCACTAGAAATGTTACGCAGTGTACCTTTAAACTTACAACATTTAAAAACACATTTTAGTGCATTTCTGCTGGAGTACTAGACAGCAATTAATTGTACAACTGACAGCACTGACCGAACCCTTCTCCAGGCTAAACCAAACAGCTGTCCATGTGTCTACCCATGTCCACCTTCTGCAGATGTGGGTGAAAGGTCATTTGACTCCCAACCACATGGTAAATAAACCTGACCTGATCAATGCAACAGCCCTCCAGCCCTCTGATGAGAAATGCAAAGTGGACTCATTTACTGTAGAAAGACCAGCTCGGAATAACAGAGCACTGATTTGCACTGGAAGTGACTGCCGAGTCCTCTCTGCTATTTTTAACCATATCAGGGAAATCTCAGTAAACCAAGGTATTAATGCAACAGCAGATTGGAAACAACATTGACATACATGACGCTTACAAAAGAAATAGGGTACTACAATTACAACTACACTTTAATCAGCCTTAATGGTGTTCTATGCAACTTTTTGGTTGGGGGCCTGTCACTTGCTTGTTTCTATGGATATGTTATTGCTCTTTTTTTTTTACATTTGCATTCAATCACAGGTGGTTTTATAGCTCAAAAATACAAAGAAAAACATGCATTCAGACTGTGAGCTGAGTTGCCTCTTCACAGATCTGACCTGTAACTTGGCCTGGTTTGGTCTCCATGATGATAATAGGTTTAATGCCATACTGTGAAACATTCAGGACAAAGCAATAACATTTTCATGAAGAAAAACAGTTACAAAAAAAGTTACACAATGCACCTTTAATAAAAGCATGAACAAAGACTTTATTCCTGATGAACAAACAGTTAATTAATTCATGCTTTTAACGTGTACTTGATAAGGGGGTATTTATTAAGTAATTACAACCTCTGAATCATTCAAGTTTTGTTCATTATGAATTAAGTCTTTCTTCATGTGTTATTAAGACTAATTGAGGTGTATTTAGACAGTGTTCCCAGATATATAGAAATATAGTCAGAGCATTGTGGACAAGCTGCTAAATAAATGCTGAAAATGAGAGAGAGAGGTTGTGTGTGTGTATTGCTAATGCTTTGACCTCTCCGCTCTCCCTCCCTCTGCTCTTTTACATTTTCCCAGCCGCTGGCACCCGTCTCCAAGCAGCCGTCATGCGTTACTTCTTCCCATTAAATGCCAGCCACTGCGTCTGACTGCACCAAAAAAAAAAAAAAATCTCTCTCTCTCCAGCCCAAACACAGATGCTTCAGCCATGCTCGTTTTTACTACTACTTGAAATCATAACCACAGCGTGCTCTTACAATTAGCACAAATGAGAATCAGACAGAAATGTCAATGCAGGCAAATGGATTACATCATGTCTGCAAGGGTGAATGTTTAGTTTTGTAAAACACATGCTCGCCTGGTTTGCTCCGCTGAAAGAGAGGAGGAGAGAGAGATGGGGTGAAATGAGGCAACTGTTTGTACTTGCAGCGGAGGGAACAGTCATAGACACTCAATCACTATACAGAACGGACACACATTTTAGGCTACTATTCGTCTCTATAGGGAACATATAGCGTTCAGGGCACACTGGGGAAACGTGACATGAGTTATATGTAACATGAATGAAAAATATGATACAGTGTCATGAAAATATATGGTTAACTGTAAAATGTATAGCTTTTATTTGTGGGTTAAGATACAATGCAAATGAGAAATTGATCAATGTTGGGATTACATTCAAATTAAAACTTTTGAATTGAAGGAACAATCTTGGACTTGGAAATGGAATATGTATGAGCTAATTTCGGTCAATAAGTTTGATGGATAGAGAGAGACAGAGGGGAACGAATAAGGAGAAATACATAATACGTAGCAGAAGCGAGTGGAGAGGATTTAGCAGTATTTCCAGTGCAGTGCAGGCTGGGGTCCCTGGTGTGAGGCTGTGATTAGATGGTGGCTGAGCTCATTGTGAGTCCAGTCAGGCTGCTGCACTCAGGGTTACACCAGGTGACTGTAGGAGGAGCCACTCAAGCCAGACTATGGACCGGTCCAATGTGAGAAACAGACTCGGAGGAGGCTGTCTGAACCAGCACTGCTCCGACTTAAGTTAGAACTAATAGTGAGATGGAGAAATACATATCTATAGGTGATACTGTGAGGGGAGGTCACAAAGGGAGGAATCAAAAGTGAAATTAAGACGGCATCCTAAAGAACATAGTGAATCTGAACAAGAAAGGACTAACTTAAAACAGACAAAGTAAGCAACAAACCACCAGATCATCAGCAAAAAAGTGCATTGACAGCAGCAGATGTGAACTCAACCTTGACCAGCTCATGTCACTGTTATAAGGGTGGACTGGGAGAACATATCACTCACCTCCACACCTGTCCCAGCTGAAAGACGTGCAGCACAGTCTGCCAGACCCACACGGACAGACGACAGCACGCGTCCTGCCTCTGCAGAGTGGCCGTGGCTCTGCGGCTACTGAGCCCCTCCACGGAGCCCAGTCCTCCCCCGGTGTAGTCCTGCACGAACCACCTGAAGCTGAGAATCTGCACCAGGACCGAGGGCACGAGCACAAAGAACAAGGTGAGTCCTGACCACAGAAAGTCCCTCCGGTGATAGTAGTGCGCTGCCAGGCACAGATCCGAGCCCACGTCCCAGAAGAAGACGACCAGCGCCAAGACTATCCAGAGGCAGTCAAGCCAGAGGCGCTGCTCGTGCGTGGTGTCCCCCCTTTTCCCGCGCCCCTTCCCGCGCAGGTAGTGCAGGCACGCGCTTCGGCAGCCCCAGTAGCACGAAGACGTGTTGCAGCAGTGGCAGATGTGAAACGAGCTGCCATCGCGAGGGTCGTCCAGGTCCTGCAGCTGCGCGAACCCGGTGACGACCCCGCGGCCGTCCGACTTCGCTGCCATCTTTCCCTCTGACGCCTCCACCCCCCCGTCCGGCTTCCGGCCCAAGTGACGACACTTCCCTGACACCTGTTTGGCCCCCCAAAAAATGTCGGAGCCATCGACACAGCCAGCCCCTACCTGCGCAGCATCCCTCTCTGCGGCTCCGCTCTGAACACGGCGTCCCTCAATGTCCCTCCCTCTCCTCTACACACACACACACACACACACACTCACTCACTCACTCACACGCTCCACCTCCACGTGGTGCCATCTAGTGTCTCGCGTGAAGCCCCCTGCAGCATGTCCATGATGTAATGCCACTGAGCTCTGTGCGTGTACCCTTCACTTTAGTCACCCAAGTCACAGGAAGGTGGGACAAAACACAGACCACCCGCTGATGAAAGTCTCACTCCAACCACAGAGCAGACAGGACTGGTTGGGTTCTTTGCACGTGCCAGACGGATGTTTTAGGTCACCTTTTGAGTCTCCCCTTGAAAAGTTCAAAATATATTTGCTGCAGTTCAAAGAAATTAGAGGAGCACTTTTCAATAACTCAGATTGTTCCCCAACTCCAAAGCTCTCAGCCTCTGGTGGAGCTGTCCGGTGCTGAAGTGGTGCTGAACTCCGCGCAGAGAGCGGGTAATACTATATTACCTGAAGCAGCCTTGACAATCCTGTGACCATGACTTTGCCAGGGGCACAAATTTGATTACTACACGGCTGGGGACCTCAAAAGCCCCATTCAAAGATAAAACTGTTTAGATTTATAAATGCTCAACTTCAATTTCATGCTAGAGCCATTTTATTGATTGCTGTACTAACTCAGCCAATTTTGTCATTTTTATTTGTATTGCCTGATATCAAAACAGAGCTCCGTGCCACAATAAATTACACTATTCTCTCCTTCAAGGTGAGGAAACTTTATGCAAGGAGTCTGACAAGAGCGTGGCTGCAGATGCAATGGAAATGAGTGAGGCAAGACTTCTGAAGTAAAGTAAGGTATAGGTAACAAGTCAAGAGTTTATAGTTGTATATGAGGTTAAATGACAACTGGTTATTTACTTTAAACGTGCAATGCATTATGTAACTTTTCAGATGGAGAAAATCATCTTATTACTTTATATTGTGGTTTAGTGAGGCTTTCTTTTTTAATTAATTGCTTTGAATTACTTGAGGTCACAAATAAAACTATAAATAAACTTGCCTTCCCATTTTTTTTTTTTTTTTTTCTAGTGACTTATTTTCATGAATTTGTTTCTGTGACTCTGAAATGTTGGGATCAAATAGATTTCTTGAACTGTAAATAGACTTTATCCACATTCCCGGTGAAGGTTGCAGAGGCTGAATCGGGCAGGCAGACAGAGTGTACCTGCAGCCTTGAGGAGCAACCTTCTGAGGCAGAGGACCTTGGATCTTCCAGACAGCAGCTCTTTAAATGTGCACTGAGCATTCAAGTACAGAACAAATGAGGGTGCAAGCACAAGGCTGTAGCTTTGTACTGTTGTGGTGCAGGAATGGAAAATTGTTCATGTTTTTGGAAAAGTAAAAAGGCTTGATTTGCTGTGGTAGGAGTCTTGTTTTGGGGTATTATGACAGTGTGCAATGTGGTTTGAAAAATATAAGTAAATATGAATTCATAGTACATATTTATGTACAGCTTTAGTCGTTATTTATTTATTTTTTATTTGACCTTTATTTAAGGTAGCACTGAGATTAAGATTCTCTTTTTCAAGAGATTCCTGGCCAAGGTATCAATACAAATCACAAAATATCACATTATATTATGGGAGACACTGTGGGGTAGCATTATCATGTGCATAGGCAAGACGCTTTACCCATTTTACCAACCGTGAATGTAGTGTATGTGTGGTGATGAAGGGCCAGTGGCATAGATTAGCAGCCTCACTCACAGACAAGCCCAGGGAAGCCATGGCTACTGGTCACAATAGTAGGTTACATCACCAGGTCTGGAGTGAATGAATAGAAGAATGAAAAAGGCCTATTTGGGTGTCAAAAAAAGCACTACATTGTGTTAGCGTTATTATTATCATCAAAGTAGCAGATCCCAGAACAAACAGCAACCACTGTGAGCAGAAGGCGGGGGGGAAAGTGGTGATTCATAAATGAGACATTGTCTTTAGGACAACATGAATGACAGGCGGCGCTGAGTAATGCTGGAGGTGTGAGGACAAACTGTCAGTCTGTTAAAAAGTGGCCCACAGCCCCATCTGAAAACATGTCAATATGTGTCAGCTTCAAAGACCAGTGGCATCCGTCATCACCGATACAAGTGGAAGTCAAGCACCCAGTAAATGTAATTTAATCTTCTTTACATTGGAACCAATTATGAATGAACTTCCATTAGACCCAATGTGTGTGTTACAGAGATAGATAATAAAAATGAAAACTCATCTAAAAACATTATAAATAAGGCAAATCATTTCAGTTCCTGGAAAAGGCTTGTGCTTGTAGTCTATTTTCTTTGGAGAAAGAGCTTCACTGAATCATCTAACTCTCCAAAGCAACAAAGTTATTTGGTTTGTAAAGCAACACTTCATATTCAGTTAAGCTGTGTGTTTGTTCTGCGTTGTTTGTTGAGAGCTGGAAAGGCCCAGAACAAGCCACCTTTTGTGACACACTGTCTAAGGCTCTGTTCCTTCTGCTACTAGTCTCCCCATAATTAACCAAATTTTAAATATTATTATTTTTTATTATCATTATTTTAATTCTCTTTATTTTGTGGTACCCTTGGACATGTGTGGAACCTATAAAAAATGACGATGATTATGCCCAGATATATATCGACGTTTACCCTGATTGTCATCCGGGTCACAGTAGGGTCACAGCAGTGGCATTTAGTTAAGGAGGTTTTCTGCCTTCCAGGAATTCAGCTGTTTGAACTTATCATGCATACTCATAAACGCACTCATCATATATTTTAGACATGTATGATGAGTAAAAGCTGGGCAAATGCAGTAAGTTTGCTCAAAAAATTAATTGGGCCTAGCTAATTAACCAACTCACTAACTAATGGACCAACCACTGACCTCAAACAAATTGTCAAGTGACGCCATCTAGTGCTCGAAAATTGAATTGGGGTCGAGTTAGCATTTAAAGTAAAATAATAAAATAAACGTATTACTATATAATTCTTTTTACCATATATCTTAATACACGATGGAATATTTTGTTTGTATCTCCAGTGGTTTTCTTGCTTAATAGCTTACTCAGCTACTTAAATATTGTAAACGTTAAAGACAAAACAACTGACTTTGCTTTGCAAATGTTTAAAATGTTATATTTATTTACTTATTTTGAAGACACCGTAGTTCTTGCTTCTAACAGAAAAACGATACACAAAAACAAAAACGTGCAGAATCGTTGTTTCCAGTCGGTGTGTTTTTGTTGACGCACAAGGTTGACCGCTGATATTACGAAAAGGTAATTTGAGCAAATATTCACATTTGTTGAACTAAAAAACACCAGCAGAAGCATTGATTTATGACAATGACGATAACGCGTTTTTCCTGATATATTTGTTTAATGTGAAATTAGTTTATTTTTGTATCCCATTTCCTCTTTTTCTTTCCTCTTTTGCCAGCTAGCGCTACTAGCTTTTTATTTCCTGATTTCGACTCTATCATAGATTTTTGTATGATAATTTACCTTTTCTTACTAATTAAAAGTCTTAAGTTCATAGATGCATTCACGAAAAGTAAATATAAAAATACGTTATTTAGTATTCTGTTGAATTGTTCTAAATTAGAACATGGAGTTTGCGGAGCTAATAAAGACGCCCAGGGTGGACGGAGTTGTCCTGCATCGGCCTTTTCTGCCCACGGTGGAGGGGACCCTGTGTCTCACCGGACACCATCTGATTCTGTCCTCCAGGCAGGACAACACGGAGGAGTTATGGCTTCTCCATTCAAACATCGATGCCATAGAGAAAAGGTGATGCGAGTTATTGACACTGTGGCACATTGTAACACCAGCTGCATTACAATAAAAATGGTCAATCTTTCAGATTTGTGGGTTCACTTGGAAGCGTCATTGTTAAATGCAAAGACTTGAGGATTATAAAGTTGGACATTCCCGGCATGGACGAGTGTTTAAACATTGCCAGTTCTATTGAGGTAAAAGAAAAATAATGGCACTATAGGATCAGTCTTTGCACTAGTTGTCAGTGATAATCTTTGTTTTCCAGGCTTTGTCCACGCTGGATTCAGTATCTTTGATGTACCCTTTTTTTTATCGGCCCATGTTTGAAGTAATTGAGGATGGCTGGAACACTTTTCGCCCTGAGGATGCTTTCAAAGATCTGGAGTCTATGGTACATCAGTGTCTCTAACGTCATATCTCTTTCACACATTAATGAAAACTTTCTTCTCTTACCTAATCTGTGACCCTTTTATTAGACTGATGAATGGAGACTAAGTGATGTCAATAAAGACTTCAGCATCTGTCCATCATACCCACCATTAGTGGCTGTGCCTAAAGATATTGATGATGACACATTAAGGAAAGTTGCAACCTTCCGTCACGGTGGTCGCTTCCCAATACTTAGCTATTACCACAAAAAGAATGGCATGGTAAGGAAAACAATTAAATATACATAATTAATGAAACATGTGTATAATATTCTACTGTCATGTTTGGAGGTGATGATGCGAGCTGGACAGCCTCTAACAGGCACCAATGGAAGACGTTGTAAAGAGGATGAGAAGCTGATCAATGCCACTTTACGTCCTGGTAAACGTGGATATATCATTGACACACGTACCATTAACGTGGCCCAGCAGGCAAAGGCCAAAGGAGGAGGATTTGAATCTGAGGCAAACTACCCACAGTGGAGGAGGATACACAAAGCTGTCGAAAGGTGAGTTGGTATGATTATGGTTTTGTGCTCTGTGCTTATTTAAGTCAAACTAATAATACCACTAATACCACTACTGAATTTAATGCTTACAGCTCTGTCTTTGAAACTACAGTTAGTACAGTATACTTACAAGTATACATTTTTGTTAAAGCTGACCTATGTAGTATTGTGTTTTTCTTCCAGGTCAAATGTGCTGCAAGAGAGCCTGATTAAACTGGTTGAAGCCTGTAATGACCAGACCCACAGCATGGATCGATGGCTGAGCAAGCTGGAAGCCTCAAACTGGCAGACTCATGTCAAGGAGATCCTGACGACAGCTTGTCTGGCTGCCCAATGCATTGATAGGTTGGTTTTACAATAAGCACACAAAAACAAAACTATGTGTACATTGGTCATATTCAGATTGCCACACACACAGGTGGGGGGTAGGAGGCATGTTGTTTTTGTCAGCAATATTAAAAAAGGAAAAATACACAAGATTAAATTGTAAATTATTTTAGTTATTGTGTGCATTACATTGCACATAGATATACATCTACAAAGTTTCTGTATTAATCATGACTTCATTTGGCTAAAATTATCATGTGTTTTGGGTTGAATAATTGTACCACTTTAGGAAGCTGTTAAATTGCTTATACTGACTGAGAACATGCTATTCTTTGTGGTCATTTGACTAGGCCTAATAATTACAGCAATAGTAACCATGAACCTACTACCTACCTACTTTATTAAAAGGCAAATTCTTCCAGAGGTTGAATGACAGAATGATTATTTGTTTATTAGTTTAAACTATACGGTTAACAATGTTGCAGTTTCATACGAACTAAACCTGTATTGTATATTGCAGAGAAGGTGCATCAGTGCTTGTTCACGGCACAGAGGGCACAGACTCAACCCTGCAGGTTACCTCTTTGGCCCAGATCATTCTTGATCCAGCTTCAAGAACCATCCGAGGATTTCAGAATCTGGTGGAGAGAGAGTGGCTCCAGGTAGACTTTGGGGTTTTGCCAAAACTTCCTTTATTTTTGATTATGGACACTTTGTCTTCCTTGTGATGAGCTCTGACTGTTGTCTGACTGTTGTCTGACTGTTGTCTGACTGTAGTGTGATGTGTGAGTGTAACTGTGTGTTAAGCTGCAAGTAGTGAGTCAAAAAAAACAAAAAAAACTAATTTCCCCTTGGGGATAATGAAGTTTATCTTGATCTTGGTTTCTGTAATCATCAGTTAGCTTTCTCGTTTGACTAAGAATTATTATCTGGTTCTAAAACAACCAAAAAAAAAAAAAAGATTAACAGGTACTTGTTGTTTCCTATGACTGCATGAAATACCCGCTCTCTGACAAGTAATTTCAGCAGTCAATCAGATGGTGAGAACTGTATACAACACTGTCCCATTATTAGTAATATTATTTTAGAAAATATACATTATTGATATTTGCAATAGGGAGTAGGGTCTGGCTGATTGGACATGGAAGAGGCAACTCAACAGACAAAAATGATCACCTGTTATATAGCCATGGTCTCCTGAAGAGGCTATTACAGGTTATGCTTAACAAATGAACAATTATCTACAACTGTAATAAATGTTGTGTTTGTTTGATTCCACAGGCTGGTCACCCATTCCAAGTGCGGTGCTCTCAATCGGCCTATTCCAACACTAAATCACGTCAGGAGGCCCCAGTGTTCCTGCTCTTCTTAGACTGTGTGTGGCAGATCCTTCGACAGTTTCCATGCTCCTTTGAATTCAGTGAGAGTTTCTTGGTACTGCTGTTTGAACATGCCTATGCCTCTCAGTTTGGGACCTTCCTTGGCAACTGTGCAGCTGACAGGTACCATAAACATGAACAAAAGGTTTAGTACTCAATAAAACAACACAATCAGCACCTTTTCTGTTTATTTTAAAGAGTAAAGCTGGGTCTGCCAGACAAGACGGTGTCTCTCTGGTCCTGGGTGAACAGGCAGCAGGAGCTCGAGCGACTGACCAACCCACTGTATGAGGCCAACAGTTTAGTGATCTGGCCCTCAGTCGCTCCCCAGAGTCTGCTTTTATGGGAAGGTAAGGTCAACCTGAAATCTCTGCTCTGTGAAATTACATTAAAGAGTAGTATAAGATTATAGGTTTATATGCTCTTTGTTATCATAATGACATTTCCTTTACTTTGTATATTTGTGTAATATTAACTTCGTTCCGCCTCTGCTGGGATTTTTGTAATTACCCATTAGATTAAATGTTTTAGTATGGTTTTATGCAGATTTTACATTGATAATATTTTCTGAAAGCATACTGGTGTTGTAAAAGGCTCTGTAAGTAAACACTGATTGATTACAAACTCATTAAATTATAGATAAAACATTACAGAAATTAACCATTAGAGGGCACTGTTGTCCACAATAACATCCTCTTACTGCTGCTGAACCTAAATGACATACTAAATTTGTATCATTATCTGTTTTCATTTACTTCCTACATAAGGAAATCATACTCATTTTTTTATTTTTATTTTTCTTATTTTACATAATCCAATTCTGATTACTCATAGTTAATATTATATAACTCTTAATATAACAATACATTGTATAATTATAATAAAATATAAGTAGTGCAGTAGTGCAGTTTGAACAACCCGTACATTCAAATTATAGCTCTATGACAGGATGCATACCCGGCCTCTCTGGTATCTACTCCTTTCTAGTACATTTACGTAGACTGGTGTTTGTGACCATACTGTTATATTTGCCTTTCTTACTTGAGAATGAAAGGATTTTTTGAGTTAGGGATTGAGAGGGTATTCAGTGCTCTGGGCACATTATATAAAATGATGAGAAAAGAACTCTGGATATTGTGCACTGTCCTATTTCTCTCCTCTTTATGTCCATGGGAGTGCAACCTAAGCTTCATCTCACGGTGTGGAAACTCTCCCACTGCGGTTCCCTGTATGATGTAACAGAAATCAGAGCGGGCCACTCCTTCAAGAAATAAGCTCCAATTCAGAGAAGAAGAAATAATGTGTTGGTCTGAATTAGCACTTTTGAACACTGCCAGTCATGAGTATAAACAATAATATTGACATAATTTGACAATCAGGGATACTCTATGTCAATATCACCGAAAGAGGGAAAGATAGATAATACAATAGATGCCCTGTAGCTGCGTGCTGTAACAGTAAATTTTTACATGGAAACTATGAAATTGTCCGAATATGTTGCCAGTTTGACTTTTTATTGATTTGTACGGGAAACTATAACTTCAGATTTTCCAGTCTTGTACATATTCTTGGTTTAAACAAAATTACTTTTGATACCTTATTCCCATTTAGTTTTTATTTTTTACAGACTTTTGTCCACTAGTATATAGTTTCAAATATCAAATAAATACACCTAATTTATTTTCAAGGTGAACCATGATTCCCCTTATACTGTATTTGTGTCTGTAATAATTTTAGATCTACATGTAATGATAAATGCTTGTTTAAATTTTTTGTAAATTTCTGAAATGCAGGATAAATTCCAGTTTTAATAATTTTTGTATTCAGTGTTGTTATATCCTCCTGACTACCCGTAGTTCATTTTTGTCCTCTCTAGTGGACATTTCTTTACTAAAATATTTCCAACCCCCTGCGCATTACCTAACCCACTCCCTCTGTGATTTAAAGAGGACATTCAAAGCTTTCAAATGATACCAAATTTATAAGGGTGGAGCTTTGAAAAGATCCTCCTCCTTTTCAAGAAAAATGGCTGCCATCAACACAACCACATTTTATGGAAAAAAGAACAGTAAGCGGTATACCTTTTTTATTAAGCAAATTTTGGATCAAAGTTGCATTGTTATATTTTTATGAATGTCTAATGAACACATTAAAACCATTTTTAAAGTAAAGTAACAATATTTTACAATGAAATTTGAGTGTTTAACAAATGTCCTCCAAAGTGGACATTTGGAGTCATTTATTTATTTTTTTCCAATTTGAAGGAATTGGTTCTAGGTCAGAGGCAGAGAAAATATTACTACAAAATGTGGTAGAAAACTCAGATATTGAGTTGTCTGATGATGATGACCAGGATCCATTGTTTGAGGGAGAGGCTGAGGAATCAGAGAGCTCTGAGGATGAGGATGAGGTTGAGGAAGAAGAGACAGTGTCCAGTCGCTGTCCGCTCTGGAGCAAGACTACAGTGTACATCTTGATCTTGTACTCTCTTAGTATTATGTATTTTACAATGTATTTTATATATTTAGTTCATTCAAATCATTTTGCAAAAAAAACTATTCAGAATAATTCAATTTTGTAATAGTTTACTATAACAATCTTTCACCTTTAAAAAGAAAAAACTGACATTTTTTATTGTTTTCCTTAAGATTTAACCCCCAACTGGATCATCTTCCAATTATTCTAAGCAGTGATGCCACAACATGCCAAAACTGGACCCCACTTTGTTATTTTGAACAGTACATTGATGACTCTGTGTTTGAAAAAATTGCTATGTGCACAAACCAACGTGAAGTCCTTCATTCTGGAACATCACTAAACACTACCCCTGGAGAGTTGAAGACTTTCTTTGGGTGCTCCATTTACTTAGCCTGTTTGGGTTATCCAAACATTCAAATGTATTGGGCTTCAAAGACACTATGGAGCGCTACATCTTGCAAAAATGGTGGATGAACCACATGCATCAAGGTGTCGTAGATCTGGCTGTAACAGCAAAACCTATGTGATGTGCACTAAGTGTCAAGTCTTTCTGTGTGTTTCAAAAAAGGGGAATTGCTTCCTCAAATATCACACAAAGTAAACCAGAAAAAGTTAAAAGTGCAATGTTCCAAAATAAATGCACTACGCATCTGTATTGAGGTTGTTGAGGTACATAAATCCTGAGTTCACTTACTCTCTATGGAATTGAATTCTATGGAAATTGTTAAATTTGTACATCAATAAAGTTCTGATGTCCGCTATAGTGGACATGCTGTATTTTTCAAATAAAAACTTGAAAAAGAAAAAAAAAGTTTTCAGTATAGTCACTGTCTTCTAAATAACTGGGGAAACTAAAAATACATTTTTTTCTCTGGTTGTCAGGAGGATATCACCTTCTTCCCTATCTGGTAGAATTTCTTTGGAAATACATTCATCTATTGTTAATCTGTCTATATTAATCATGATTTTTCTAGGAGTGTTTCTTCGCTGGAACCGCTCCTCCAAGTGTCTGGATGAGGCGTATGAAGAAATGGTTCATATCATAGAGTACAACAAGGAGCTGCAGAACAAAGTGAACAGCCTCCGCAGGCAGCTGGCTCAACTGGAGACCGAGGACCCACTGCTGCAGTCACCATAAATGGGTAACATTGACAAAAGTATGCCCCAAGAAGAAGGTGATGGGTTGAACTGTCAAAAATAAAAAGGTGTTCATGAATTTTCCTTTAAAGAAGACATATTATGCACTATAGAGATTTTTAAAGAGTAATATTGATCTAAAACAAAGAAACATGTCCACTGACTTCTGATTGACAACTGTGGTGCTGATTTCCACCAACCCCTTTTCCACTGTAAATGTCATCTCAGCTAAGTACTGTGCTGCTTGGAGGTTAGGTAAAACGCAATTTCTTTAAGCAATGGTGTCTTGAATGCAGGAGAATACACATTATTTAAACATGCATGAAACACTCTAAATCACTGAAAATAAATCTTTGAGTGGGTAAATTAAAAGGAAAAGCAATCCAAACAGTGTTCTCGTAAAGAACAGTTTTACATAATATGTCTTTCTTAAAACTCTGTGGGTTTGTCTATTGTACAGCGTCTTGCACTTGGATTTTGTTTATTAAACAGCTACATATGCACTCCACTCCCCCTGCCAAATGCCGTGTCTCCGTGGAAACATAATATAGGATCCATAAGGCCAGTCACGATGCAATGATATGTGTAGGCAGAGTCACCACCTACTCAACTGTATTTGCTTATATAAATTCATAGGACCAAATGTGTATCACTTACGTTATATGTTTCTGTTACTATTAAAAATACTAGAATATCAATATAATTACACAAAGGGAGGGGGTTTGGACAAATGGGTAGTATATTCAGCAAAAATATGGGTATATGGGTGAAGCTTGTGTGTCTTCAAAGGTTCTAAACCCAAAAAATGATTAAAAAATAATGTTTGAAGGAAACCACATCTAAATTGCACAGACATATCTCTGTCCTGACATTTTGTGAAATCAAAATGTGATACCTTTTTGTAACTAATACAGTAGATGCTCATATTGCACTGTATCATAAAAACTAATAATACATGTGTTTTACTCCAGCATTTTAAGGGTTTAAGTATAATTTTAAGAGCAGATTCAACAATACCATCCTAAAGATGATTCATTAACTTGAATCAGTGGTAATTATAGTGATCTAACCCATATAAGAAACTCATTTTGGTATGAGCATATGAAGGACTGGTACTTCATTATTGAGCACTTTATTACACAAACTTGAAAATAACTGGTGATTGTAAGTGTGCTGGTTTAGCCTCTTATGCCCGAAGTTCCTGAGTTTTCTCAATGGAAACATTCACACTAATCTGTAATCCGACTGTCGCTATTACACTAACAGCTTTATTGATTGCAAGTTTACTTGCTCTTACTTTGTAAGAGCTCTGTAAGTATCACTGGAAATACTGCTGTATTTTCATAGTCTGAACATCTCGTTTACTTAATTATGACAATGAGCTTGCAGGTGTCTTTTTCAATTTGCCACTTTGGTTTTGCCTTAAAATATGTGACATATGAATGGCATCACTATCTATTGATGTTGTAATTGCTTTGAAAATACAATGCACATTAAACACATTCTTATGCAACCAACTTCAGCTGTTTGTTTTTTTTCCCCCCTCCCATTTATTTTCTCAATCATGACTTTTCACTGAAACTGATGAAACTCCCAGAACTTGTTGAGCAGTCTGCATTTCTTACATTTTTGGTTGACATCTATCAGTATCCATATGTAACAGTTTATGGTGGGGTGGTTGCTTCTTTTTCACCAGTGGTACAGGGTGCTGACTTTCCCCATACCTTGACCCCTTATGGTATGCTATAGCCTCAGTAAGCAACACCTCGGCATGTAAGACAAATATGCTTGGGTGTCATAGCGCGAGATCTGGTGAGGTCGGAGTGAAATAAATAGCCAGTATCAGGTGCAGCATTGGAGCAGCATGTGATTGCAGTAGTGTTTACAAAGCCAGAGTTTAGCCATCATCTCTTCTTCCCATTAACAAGATGACACATGTCCTTCCAGAACAGAGGCTGGAGGAGTTGCTGACACATTTTGCAAACAGAAAAATCCCCTTGAAAAACCCTTTTTGTGTAGTTTTAGTTTTGTTACTTTATGCAAACAAACTTGAGACTGTGTTTCCTTCTTGACTGTGTTTCCTTACGTTCTTGGTGCTATTGTGTGGTTTTATTACTCTTCTTTGATCTTGATATTAGAGCATGTTGATTTTATTTATCATTTGTATGTATGCCAGCTTACTTATTACCTTGTTTTGAAACCCTTTCAAGGTGATGACATCAGAAGGGGTGTGTGCGCTTCTACCACTCAGGGCCCACCACCGCCGGAGACCAATCTCTCTTTTCACTGTTGTCACATTTGGGCCCTGTTTTGACCCCTGTATTGGCCCCACTCTATCTACAGCAAACACTGCACACATTTCAAAGTCAAACAGCTCACATCCTACCTCTGCTTGGGTAAACACAAGTGGCATATGGTACGGTGAAGAAGCTGAATACTTAAAAGCTCACGCCACTGCTCATGGCACTGAGGTCTTCAGTTGAAAAGGTTCACTGACTGTGACCCCTATGGCACGTGAGTTCATCTAGTTCAGCAGGTCAGCCTCAGTGTGTTACAGGATTTACATTTCACCATGGTAACCTACATCAACTGTTATGTGATAATATAATGCAATCTTTAAAATGTTTGTTGAATGAATTTTCAACTTTATTTGGTTATATCTAATTCTTGGCACGAAATGCCAAGTATGTTTTGATTATTAATAAGCTATTAATACAGGCTGTTAAGTTTCTTTCACTATTAGACAGAACATTTATTAATAAGTAGACAATGTGTTCTTTCACTACTTAATAATGATTAGTTTATATTATGTTGTTAATATTATCATTGTTAATATGATGTTATTCTAAACTTTAAAAATAGCTTAAACTCAGCAGCTTTCTTGAGCGCAGGGAGCACACGGAGAAAGCCGGGGGAGCTACAAAGAGCCGGCTGTCTGCGCCCGAGGGGACGTCACACGCGGGCGTGGCCAATCAGCAAAGACCGCACCTTCGAGCAGCCACCAATCGCGTGAGGACGCCGGTTTCCTCCAGAAACAGATTGCAGCCAATATATAGCCCTCAAACAGAGCTGACGCAATACTGGAAGAATATAACACAGAGTGAGCATCACTATACACGCGCTCAGGGAGGATTTATTTAACTGTGTATTTTACATTGAACCGGTAAGTAAGCCTACTGCGTCCTTATTTATTGTAGGTCCCGTAATAATTAACATGTTGACAGCTGAGATGTTAATAACTTGATCAGTAATTGTATATGAAGTAATTCAGTTTTAATTTATTCATTACCCACATGGTAGCAGTTTGCTTTTTTACAGTATAAACTACAGTATTAGGCCTATACCCTTTCGATTTAGTTAAAAAATCGTCGTTAAGTGAGCTTTTGTACTCATATCTTTCTTAACAGAATTTTGACCACCATACCTATTAATCTGTTAGTGGGTGTTATTCTCTTTTATCACTAATATGTGACTAATATGTGATTTATTAGATTTATCACAAATTTATATTCTCATTGTGTTTTCAGTATTGAGGACATTAGGCCTATAATCTATACAGTTAACACCGATATGATTGCATTACATTTAAACCACTTGTGGAGGAAGGTGGGGGCATCTTTAGAACTAACTAGTGACGCACCGTGCACAGCCAAAGAAGGAGGATATACATCATACTGGTACCCCTTATATAACTGACTGTACCCTCGTGCGTAAAACACCGTGGCTCAGTGGAGCGCGTTAAGATGGGAACACATCAAAACAGGTGTTGAGCTACTCAGCCTAAATGAAACGTTAAAGTAATTTACTCTATTAGTTGTTAGTTGTTAGTGGTAAACGTGTCGCTGTGGTTGTCAGTCATCCTGAGCTTGGCAGTGTTGTCGTTTGCATTGTGTGACATACGCCCTCGGGTCCTGATTGGCCTCTTCGTAAAGGCAGGGCAGTATAAATACTCTCAAGTTACTCTCCCCCTTCCTTTTTGGGGACCTCTGCACTCTCTCGGTAAGTAGCTCACGCACACTACTGAATTTGATCCGAGGCAAAGGATAGGCGCGAGGAGAGAGAGAGGAAAACTTGGGTTACTTCTAATCCCTCTTTAAGACAGTTAGTTTATGTTGGCGTCAAATGATGTGTTAAATTGTGGTCATATGATGTTGGTGTCTAAAGTCTAATATGGGATACTGTCCAGCTTCTTTAGCGCGTTTGTGTTGCCGTTGCCATGTCGCCCCAGCGTCCTGACTGAGCGTCTCTAGTTTATTTTCGTATCTCTGTCGATGTGTCTGTAGCCCACCACACTGTGTGTTAACCTTAAAAAGTTTTGAGGTGCACTTTTTTATTGTTAGCTAAAATCTTAAAACTTAATGGTGTTAAACCTTGCTCTTTGATTTCACTGAATCTTCTTATCATTTTTTTTTTATAAAGAGCAATATCAAATGTTACTTGAGAGTGAACTGAAGTGTTAATGACAGTACCCTATGTTTGCTTGTAGATACCAGTATGCCTGTGATCAGAAGCCTCAGCAGAGTGGCCAAGCAGGCCCTGCTCAGCTCCCCGGCCTGTGGCTGTCAGCCTCTGACCATTGCAGTTCGAAACCTCAGTTTCTCCCCTCGCCAGGTGACTTCTGATGCCAGCTTTCACTCTGTGTCCTTCTCAGAGACTGACCATCCAAAGGTGCTCATTACAGGTAAGATGTAGGCGTAACAAATGTTATGAGCTGGTACACAGCTGGTCCCTCATTCAGATGTAACTTATTAATCAACTGAGAGCCCAAAGCCAAATGAGAAAACAAAGCGGGCGTTTGGGCTTTGACCTTTTTTCTTAATGCCCACTCTCCCCCTCTTGAGTCTCCATAGAAACCAGTGGAGGAGATAATTATTTGGTGCTGCTTTACTGCATGTCCTGTGCTGACTCCAGTTCTCTCTTTGCAGGTGGCCTGGGACAACTTGGGGTTGGACTGGCTAAACTCTTGAGGTAAATAATGATACTGTCATAACTCATTTACAATTAGAAACTCTTGTTTCTTGTTTTGACATTGATGTTTTCATTTTCAGAAAAAGGTATGGGAAGAATAATGTAATTCTGTCAGACATCAGGAAACCCCCAAGCAACGTCTTTCACAGTGGTGAGTCCGAAATCTAAATATATACTATTTGTACTGTGTTTGGTTAAATAGAAACATTAAGTATTTTTTTGCATATCACAACAAAATCCTAATTATTTGGTAATGAATGGTTATTATTATTATGATTATTGTCAAATGTCAAAGACAAAAAAAATGTCCCAAGAATGATCACACAGTGCTGCCATTGACTTCTGTTTTTCTTTTTTTCAGGGCCTTTTATCTATTCTGATATTCTGGACTACAAAAACCTGCGTGAAATAGTGGTGAACAACCGCATCACATGGCTGGTTCATTACAGTGCCCTGCTCAGTGCTGTGGGTGAAGCCAATGTGGCTTTGGCTCGCTCTGTCAACATCACTGGTAAGTAAAAACATATATATATATATATATATATATATATATATATATATATATATATATATATATATATATATATATATATATATATATATATATATATATATATATGTATGTATATATGTATGTATATATGTATGTATGTATATATATATATATAGTATTATGTATGTGTGTATATATATATATATATATATATATATATATATACACACACACACAACATATATATGATACATATAGATACATATAGATATAGATGGATAGATACATAGATATATAGGTAGAGATAATATTATTTGTTTTTTAGGACTGCACAACATTTTGGACATTGCTGCTGAACATGGCCTGCGCCTCTTTGTGCCGAGCACCATTGGAGCTTTTGGACCCACCTCTCCCCGTAACCCCACCCCCGACCTCTGTGTACAGAGGCCACGCACCATCTACGGAGTCTCCAAAGTGCACGCTGAGCTCATGGGAGAGGTACATTTTTATTATCTCCCATTTACCTCCCTTTTAGTACCTTTATATCTTACTTGGACTAAAATATATATATATATTTACAGTACTACCACCACCGCTATGGCCTGGACTTCCGTTGCCTGCGTTACCCAGGGATCATCTCTGCTGACTCCATGCCGGGCGGAGGCACGACAGGTGTGAAAGATAAAATCTTATACTTGTGCCGGAGGTTTAGATTTTATTGGATGCCTATTTCTGTATTTCTGCGTCATTATGTCACAAGTTCATGCTATATTTACTTAATGCATGCTCTGTTTATGTTCTGCACCTGTTTATTTCTTATTTAATGTTTGTTTTCAGACTATGCTGTGCAAATTTTTCACGATGCAATCAAATCCGGTAAATTTGAATGCAACCTGAGACCAGACACGCGGCTGCCCATGATGTACATTGACGACTGCCTGAGAGCCACTCTGGAGATAATGGAGGCCCCAGCAGACACTCTGAGCATGAGGACATACAACATCAATGCCATGAGCTTCACCCCTGAGGAGCTGGCCCAGGAGCTGCAAAAACAGATGCCTGAACTAGAGGTCACATATGATGTGGACCCTGTCCGGCAAGCTATTGGTGAGTGCCTTTGTCTGTTATACCATCTGAAGATGATAGAGATTCTTAGAAATATATTTCTAATTTGTATCAGCACTTTACTGTATCATTGTTATTGTGGTTTCCTACAATTTCAACTTGGCCGTGTACACTGCAAACAGTGGCCACTTAGTTGCATTTTTCTTTTTTATGCACCACTATTTTATGATCTAATTTTGCATGTTTTATTACTATTTTATTTAAAACATTAGCAGCTGATGAGATAGTGTTTAAACATCATATGATACCAACAATTAAAACATATTTATGCATGGTTGTAATAACACCCAGAAACTTAAGTCTTGTTTTTCTCGTCTTTCCAGCTGACAGTTGGCCAATGAACTTTGATGACTCCAATGCACGAAATGACTGGGGCTGGAAACATGACTACGACCTCCCAGGAGCTGGTGCAGACCATGCTCAACTTCTTTGCAGCAGAAAGATGCATGGCTCAAATCAACTGAGTTCAAACTGGTCCTTCTGAGAGTTGTACATATGTAAAGACTGACCAAAGAGAATAGATAAAATGGCCTGTACATAGTGGTTCATTTACGCCTCTGCGTAATGGACTCTTGCCTGCTGTGTCACCAGAATGTAATGGTCAAAATGGGGTAGAAACTTGACAAATTTTTGTCAGTTTAGCAGTGTTTTTGCACTCTTTTACCCCTGTGTCTCGCTTCAGAGTTGGGTGAGTCGAAATCTGTCACCAGTCTTATCAGTGGCGTCAATGTGACTTACAATGCTGTTAAAAGGAGGTTACAGGGGAACTCAAAAACAATCAGAAAGAGTATTGTCATTCATTCCTAAACTTCTTGAATGGAGTCATAAATTGATATGCAAAATGTCACCTTTGATGCACTTTAGATCATTTTGCAGCATCTTGTTTCAGGCAAAAATCTGCAGCTTGTGCGGTTTCTGACACAGTGCATCTGTATGTATGAGAAGTGCAGAGCAAAAATTCTTCTCTTTATTCCATGTTTTTATTTATTCTGTCTGTCTGATATGTGTGGGGCATTTTCTGAGCTGTAATGCCCCTGTCTGTTTTTGTTATTTGAAGGTTTTCATGTGAACTTATTTGAAAGCGAAATGAGAACGTGACCTTAATGTCAATCTACAATCAGCCACTCTGTCTTCATCATTCTGTGTTAAGAATGCATTTAAATTTTGGCAGGTTTGGAATCTCAAGCTTTGACAATAAAACCTTTTTGAACTATCTATACTTTAAGAGTTTTAACACTTTTATAACTTCTGTAGTTCTCATTCTGTTTAGCACACCACATGCAGTTAAATGATGACCTTGATAAAAAAAACACAAAAATGACAACATATAACATGATGAATAGTAATATCAGCATTAACCCAAAACATGCTACAGGTCTCCAGAACAGTTGATAGTCAAGGTCAGTTAAATACAATCAATCAATGAACCTGTCCAGGGACGACAGGTGGAAATTAGCACTGATGCTACAACCTGATGTACAATGCATCTCTCCTGTCAAGGTTAATGCGAAAATTGTGCGCTGTCCCTGTCTCAAATAAATAAATAAATAAAAAAGTAGCATCAACAGTTCTTTTAGATTATTAATTGTGATGGTGACAATAGTTTGAAAAAGTTAGTCTTGCATACAGTATTTTTTGTTTTTCTATTCAAATCAAAATTTATGTTTCTTTCAACTTAACAATACATTTCCTAATTATGGAAAATACTCTGAAATACTTGAACACCCATGCCGGGAAGTCTGGCATTTCACAACAGCGAACCAAAAGTGACACACTGCAGTAAATTCTCAAGTGGGAAAGTGCATACATATAGCCTACATACTGGGTCAACAGGGACATGGTTAACAGGATCAGGGTCGTCCTCTCATCCTTTTTTGGTTTATATGAGTATTTTCAGGCTGAAACATCGTAAAACTAACTTAAAATCCTTTGCGATGAATGAAGATCGCTGAGCTAAGCAAATCAATATAAATGAACTCACACAGCCCAGTTTCGGTAAGCAGAGACCATAGCCAAAAACGTCAGTAGTGTCCTTCACATCACGCCTGAAATCCTTTGTGCAATTTATTTTGTCCGTTCAGTGACCCTTTTTCTCATTTAGGCTGTATTTTTTAACTACATTATGCAGTGATAAATCTTGGCATTCAAATGTGAGCATAAATGCGAAATTCAAACGAGTGTAAGAAGCAAGTGCACATCTTTAAATCAATATGCTTTTAAATGAAACGTGATGGGAAAATTGCACAACTGTACCAAGGACATGTACATCTAGGTCCTTGTTGACATTTGTTTTTTGCGAAGCGTCATCTGATCTAAGTCACCAGAGCGTGGAAGCATGGGGACGTGAAAAGTACCAAAATGTGTTGAGAATTGAGTTTCCAGGTCTCATATTGATGGTAAATAATGTTCTGTCTCTCTTTATAATTCTTGGGCTACTAGTTTTTCCTCCAACACTCTGCATGCCTTCATCTCAATGATACTGGTTAACAAATGCATGACAGTGAAACTGCAGGTGCACTTTAAACAATGGATAAACCATGTTATATGCTATATTTAACATGTTTTGTCTGAGGTCTACAGTGTTCATTTCTTGCTTATTATATTATCTTTTACAGTTATTATGTAAATGTTTGTGTTGCAGTTTAACATACATTTTCTAGTTATATCAGTTGGGCTTATCTAAGAGTGTATTGTAAGTGGAGTGAACATTTTGTTTGTGCCTGTGTGTGTTTAAGATACAGTTTTTCCAAGAAGAGGCACAAAGCCAGGGGTGTGTACTTCAGCGTACTACAGCTATACAGGCTATAAGAGATCCCTGTTACACTGTTAGGGAAATGGGCACAATGGTCCATCTGACACGGGTAACTCACTCTCTCCTGTGTTTTGCTGTCTTGGGCCCTCCTCTTATGTAACCATCTCCTTGGGCACCCACCATCAGCCAATCAGTGGCCTGCGGGTTCAGACGCTGGGGCCCCCTGCTTGAGTGTCTTAAACTGGACATAGAGAACAAGCGTGACATATAGAGTTTGAATGGAGGAGGGGAGCAGGGGGAGTAGTTTGGCTGCGCTCCAACCCGCCATAACACAGTCCCACAGCTGTTACATGAGACCCCAGCACACAAGCCCCTCCTACTCTATACACTGGTCTCCAGAACTGATGTGAGCACCAGTCAAAACAGAACAGTCTGTGACTTTCCTCGAAGTGGTGAACAAAAAAAAAAAAAAAAAAGTAGAATGCAAAGCCACACAGGCCAGTGAAATCACATCACACCTTAAATAATTAGCATAAAATTGACATTTTTTTTTTTTTTTTTTTTATTATTCTATTTACCTGATGTACAAGTCAGGCACAAATAGCATAAGTAAACCTAATAATTGGTAATTTATGTTTTCTTTGGTGTACTATACCAAAATGATCATCAAGGCTTACTAAAAGTTTACTCTTAATTTAACCCCATAAATCCATCTAAATCAAGGGCCATATACCTGATTTATTCTGTTGCACATAAACAATGCTCCACTGGTCTGTAAACATGACTAATACAATAAAATGAGAAAATCAATATTTGACTTGTGTGACCTCAAATGTTTGCTATGTACATTATGCTGGCTGTGAATAGCACCATGCCTTGGCCCTTTTTGCTGTAAGATGTAATACTTTCAGGTCATGACAACATTCACTGTCACTGATCCCTGTACACCGACTGTTACACAACCCTTTAATCCCACGATTAGGGCAGAAACCTGAGAAGCAGATCTGGGATCAGATTATCACCTGTACCACTGCACTATAGACTCTTAACAAGTGGAAGCTGGGGTCTGATTCAAGAACAGTCACTGCTGAAGTACCTAGATCTCTAGCTCTAAGTGGATATGCACAATTAGGCCAAGGCCAGGCTCCAATACAAGGTTGTACCTGAGGATCATTAGGAGCAGGACAAGTGGAAAATTAATGTGATGGTATATTTCTTTGTAATAAAAATACATACAAGTAAAAAATATATATAATAATAATAATGAAAGGAATTGGAAAAGAAGAAAACACAAGAAAATAAATATTCTGCTACTTACGCTTCACATATTTCATTATAGGCCTATAACACACAATAACACAAGACCATTCATCTACTGTTGTGCTTGACAATGCAATAAATCATGTCCTCCACTGTTATGCTTGACAATGTAATAAAAGACGTTTCAGAAATAGCCCTCTAATCCACTTGCTCAAATCCATTTTCCCCTTGGGATAGAATAAAAACTATTTGTAATTCTGATGGTAAATAGTCCTAAATGTAAAACAAGGGGAATCCTTTCATGTGGACAATATCCAGACACCCAGACTAAAACGTTGTCGTATTGAAGGCGATTCTGCATAACTACTTTACTGTTGCGGTGTTTTTGTTATTCTAATGGCCCCGACCACCTGTTGCACAAGAAAGCTCCGTATGCCTGTAACCTAAATTATTTAGGCTTTACCGAACTGGAATTTATTAGAATCGGCCTTTCAATTGTTAGTAAAAGCAACAAGTTGATTTGAACATATCTACCTCCTATCTGGGGACACAGTATAGGCCATGTTTATGGAATTTAAAATCGAAAACTTACACACTGTAAGATCAATAGTTTTAAGCTAATGTTTTCAAAGACTTGTCATTTCATACTCCAACAAGGCTGTTAAGGTGTACTTGCTTGCATTTATGTCTGTTTAAGAAAGGTCCGTGAACTTGACTAACCCGTAGCCCATAAGCCCATGCTCTTGCCCCTAGCCAAAAAGCGCGTTATAAGGACAAGTACTCCCTCTGCCGGCCAAAGTGGATACTACTGTTTTATTTTATTATTTTATTATTTTAAATTTTTTTGAGCACGCATGCTTGCAATTTGTTCAATATAAATAACAGTATTAAGATAACAGATAATAAACCAGATTCATTTTAGTGTAGTTTTAATGAGTTCATTTGGTGTTTCGCAAATCAGCACTTTTTATTTGTTTTAATTTGGCATGGTTTCGGCCACCTTTTTTGCCGGCTCGGTGTTGACAGGACCCCAAGATGTCCATGCTCGCGGAACGTAAGTTTACTTTATTTTTCATAATTTTAATTGTTGTGACGGTCGAAAGTCGATATATGCGTGTATGATCTTATAAAGCACGCAGCGAAGTTTCGTTTCGAGTGCCTGTTTCCACAATATCTCTCCTAGTAATGGTTTTCTGTTGTTTTTGTAGCATTAGCTGCTTATGTTGCGTGTACACGTGTTAGCTGTAGTATTTAAATAGCATGTGTTTAGTGAAAGTTTATTTCATTATCCCTTTAATGTTTATTTTCGATCGATTGCATCGTGTGTCCAAAGATGACGGGAAGTTTGATGTGGACTGGGCCTGCACTGAACCTAAATAATGGGTAGCTGCTAAGTTCAGTCCACACTAATAAATGGTTTCTTAGTTTACCACTAACGGGGATCCCTTTACTGATCAGTGACTTGATCTCTTGCTTACCCATTTTCCTCTTTCCAGCCCGGAGGAAACAGAAGTGGTCAGTTGACCCAAGGAACAGCGCCTGGAGCAAAGATGACAACAAGTTTGGGCAGAAGATGCTGGAGCGAATGGGCTGGTCCAAGGGCAAGGTGGGTGATTTTGCTTAATAATTATGTCATTATTATAGCATTTATTATTACGTCTTAATTGTACTTTGGAAAAAGTTGAGTAATAGGTATGTATGTTGGCATTCAGAACACACAAAAACAATTACATTACTTTTATGTAATTCAGTAATTTATATTTTGTGTGTTTTAGGGCCTGGGAAGAACCGAGCAAGGCGCCACAGAACACATCAAAGTCAGAGTAAAAAATGACAGCTATGGTCTTGGAGCCAATGCCAGTCATGAGGTAATTTTATAGATCGGTAAATCTTGTAGATATATGAATTAGTTTCTTGTGTGTGACTGAATTAGCTTTTTGTCAATTTTTTTTAATGTAATGTTGGATTGTGCAATTTATTTGCAGTAGAAAAGTCAAATATGGAATAAAATGTGTTCTGCTTTGTGTATTTTTGACAATTAGTTACAATTCATTGAAGTGAGTTTGAGTTTTTATTTTATTTACTATGAAACAGTGAACATTACTAACATGTCTTTGGTTAGCATAAACAGGGTTTCTGCGGTGTCTTAAAAAGTCATAAAAGCATTGAATTTATGAATTTGGAAATACTACTTTAAAAAGTCTTTTCTTATATCTGGGTTTGGCGTGTGCACCATGCAACATACAGGCGCGAGGCACCAACTCACTGTCAGCTGTTCATTTAAGTTAACACCCATTGGTCCCACTGTGTGGGGCTCTCCATAACTGTAGCGCTGTATTACAGTCTGTATATTTGCCTATAGCCTTAAGCAGCATTTTAGGTCCTTGTCTTGAATCCTGTAACTGTTTTACATGACAGTAACATAAGTAACCAGCATCAGCAATGTTCCTACAAGACAAAATATACTTTTTATTAGTTTAATTTAATTTAAAAAAACAGGGTTAATCTTTATGGAAAATTTGGAGCAAATTTCTGTATAAAAAGTTATAATTTGATTAATTGATTAAACAAAAACATTGTCAATAGATTAGTCGATTAATTGCAAAACACACACACCAGAGGCCACATTGCTCCTCGTGAACCCTTTTCACCTTTGTCACCCCTGACCCGTTTTCATGCCTGCTTGTAGCCTGTGGTCTGCAGCCATATCTCGCTGCAATCTTTCAAATATGAGATTTTGACTTTCATAGGATTCTCCTTGTGTCTGTAGTGTGCACTTTTTATCGCACATTTAAAAATCATTTAAGACAGAAAAATCCTATAGTGTGTGACAGCCTTTAGTCAAACTTGATTGTGGTCTGCTGAACTGTTTGTTTTTTCACACCCCTGTTTGGAAGGTGGTCTGTGTCTGTACTGTGTTGGTGTTGTAGTGTCAGCACTTACTACTGTGCTGTAGTGAGGTTACATCATTCTTCCATCATCCTTTACACATTCCACATTTTCACATTTCAGAAATTAATGAACACAAATTCAAGAATTTTGTATTTTTTTTGCCGGTAGGTCTATGAAATAGGCTTTGAAATAGGTATTAAGTTTTTATATAAAAGGTCTTAAAAAGATTTTAATTTAACTTGAATAAACCTGTAGGAACCCTGATAAAGCATAAAGGAGGCTTTTGTTTTCTGAATTGTGATGCTTTTTTTTTTTTTTTTTCCCTCTCTTCATTGTTACTTAAATGGCAGTGTAATGTGTGCAGATTGTGAATGCAGTTTGTGTGTTAACAGGATAACTGGATTGCCCATCAGGATGATTTCAATGAGCTTTTGGCTCAACTCAACAGTTGTCATGGTCAGAACAACGGTAATGGTACAGTACTGTCATGTTTTACTTGTATTTTGTCAGTAGAGGGCGCCACATTGTCACACAAATAAATCAACATAGGTTCTGTTCAGTCTTTTATGTTGACAGTGAATTGGGCTTGGATAATAATCTAAGTGAGTTTGGCTATTGTATATTTAACACTATGTTTTGTACCTTCTGATTTAGAATCTCCTCCAGAGGAGCAGAAGGGGTTTAGCCTGGAAGAGAAGTCCAAAACCGCCAGAAAGAGGGTTCATTATATGAAGTTCACTAAAGGTGAGTCGACCTGTGGGCAGCAGGCCTATATTTCCCCAAATGTCCAGTGCATGAGGTACTTGTAATTCCTTCTCCAGACAGAACCTTCCACCCTGATTAAAGATTAGCACATCTATTCTTAAGTGCAGACACCCCTTTTATCACATATTCAAAGCCTTGGCGCTGACCGCAGACTTTGCCAGCCTGTGCCGGGTCAGGGAGCCTAGTCAGTGCCAGGGAGCCGTCTTGTATTTTCATTAGTTTACAAGGCAGGAAGTCAAAACGTGGTGGTCAAGGCCAGTGCACTGACAGATATCTGGAGGAATCTTGTGTCAAGCACCACGGAACCGAAGTTTAATTATATTATGGGCACTTATTAATGCGGAGTCCCTTTTAATTACATAGAATACTTTGGTGTTGGTGAAAAAGTGTTCCCATCAGTACAACCCCATACACATACCATACTATGTAGAAATAAAAAAATCACATGTACAAATGCACTCATATGTAAAATAAAGTTAAATTGTGTTAACTGGACAGAAGTTTTTGGAGTGAATGTTTTACCACTTGTCCAAATAGATTCTTCAGTAGTTACTTGAAATGGAGCCATCTTTTTGTAAGAGATTATATTTGCATATTTAATTGTATTGCTATATTTATTTTAATCTTCTTTCTGTACTACTGTAGTCTGCAAATTATTAATGATGTATATCAGTAAAATATTTTATCCTCCTTTTCCATCATCAGCCCTGGTGATCCATTTTTATAGTACCAACATGTTTCTAATTTAAGCAAACTGAAACTTAAATTAAAACCTTTAACCTCCCAAGGCCTCTTTAGCCTTAAAGAGATTAGTTACTCTGCGCCTAGTACTTTTTATGTAATGCGTAGTTCCCTGGATGGTTCAAGACAGAAACAATCCTTTACTCAAATCTTATTGTAATTCAATATTTACAACGTTTGTTTTACTTACTTTAATTGCATACTTGGGTAATAGGTAAGCAACTCAATACCACCTGTCACTCTTCTCACAAGCGGTTGCCATGTCACTGTAGGATGGCAACGCATTTTAGTGATAACTACAGATTTACTTAGAAACCTAATTTTCCTTTACATCAAACATTAATTGCCATACGACATTGATTTTTTAGAGCTACTTGAATAGGTTGAATATCTCTATTGTAGAAATCGTAATACAGTTGGCATGGCATCACTGTCTCGCTTGTGATATGGATTGGCATGGTGACCAAAGCGTTACCTTGGACTAATTTCAGTCACGCCTGTTTGCATGTTTCCAGAGAGTGATCAAATATCAGCTCCTCTTTGTAGCTGTTGCCAAGTTAGGACTGGTAATGGCGTTACCGTTAAGCTTGTTATTTGATCAGATGAGAATGTTAAAGGTACCATCAGGCTCACTTCCAATTAACTGAATTTTACTTTAAAAGAAATAATGTTTAGAATTCTATAGTGCCCCCAATACTCAAAAGTCATCATCAATATAACATTATTATACAAATTTTATATGTAAACTTTTTTACTTGTATATTATGTGATGGTAATTTAGACACAATCAAAGTCCTCAAAGGCTCTTCGCAAGTCTGACTGACCTTAAGGCATCCTGACGTCATGAGGTTGTCCTAATGTAAGAACAGTATTAATTAGGGGGCCTGTATAGGCTTTCTTGTAAACCAGTGTGAATATATAGGACCCATTAGATTCTTTTCTCTACACAGGTCGGCTGTGCACTTTGAAACTTTTTATCGATATCCTCTTTGGGGCTTCTTCATAGTGGCAGAACTGAGGATTGATTGTCTTTGTTTGTGGGGAAAAGCATCAAAATCTCCACTGCATTGGTGTGGACCTGTGATATAAACCAGTAACCCACATTTAATTGCTGCCTCCATCTATCACCTGTCACTGGGGGGGAAGAGGGGTGTAACTACAGTGCAATGTCATCTGTGGTTGTGGTTGGCCTGGCTGTGGTAATTTTACTACATAGTCCTTAACCGTTTTCCTTATGCAAACATTACACTATATGTATATATAAATAATACTATCATCTCTGTGAACCTTGTGTATTGTTGTTAAGCTATTCTTTCAGTTTCTGTTGTTTCTGTTTTCCAGTTTTGCTGTAATCCAGTATGCATCTTCATATCTTCTCATAATACGAAAAAAATCATCTAAAATTGCGTAATTGGTACACGATAAATATTCAAATGTATGTAATTTTTTTTAAATCCCGAATGGCCCATGGTTTTGTGTGAAACTAAAGTGTTGCAGCTTGTGGCCATCCAATACTATATAAATTTGCCAGTATATTTACAACCAAAATATGACCAGGGTTCCTGACCAGATAAGTTGAAGTTAATTACCGTAGTTGAAGAATATTTCAATAGTTTCAGCCCTAGTGTAAACCTAAAATGTGTATATAAAGGTACTTCCTTGTCAGAAAGGGGAAATTCACTCTTGTTTTTGCCAAAAGGTTAGTGATAAACATAACAGTCCCCCAGACATTTCGGTTTTCAGCATATTTTTTTGTTTTTACTTCTTAGACATGTCTTGGGAGTGACTTTCAAAGCCAGGACACAGGGAGATAGAGATTTTAAAGCAATAAATAACCAAATGTTATCAGGGTCGCGCTGAAGGAAGAGGATGCAGCTGTGCGAACAGGTCCAGGCTGTAGACGGGAGGCCATGTTCTTCAGGAGTCTTTGAGGCCTGTCCTGAAAGTGGGACTCCGGAGGTTTGGAATTGCAGGACTAGAACAAGTTTATTTTTCTTTATCGTTTTTGTCCCACAGCCAGAAACCACCGGAATTTCCAATATTTCCACTGTTTTGGCACAAACTTTGAAGTGATGCCTATGCACCATTATAAATAATTTAAATTATAATTGATATTGTAGATATGGATGTGTACACCAGGCACCATTATAAAAATCCATGTTTTGTTTGTTTTAGGAAAGGACCTTTCTTCTAGAAGTGAAAAAGATCTCAACTGTATTTTTGGGAAAAGAGGTCCATCAAAGGAACAAGATCAGGTAAGAAAGAAAAAACTAACTTGGTGCAATTACTACAAATTAGTTCAGTTTGCATGTTCTGTTTTTCTGAATTAGATCAACATCTTTACTGTGACATTATTTGCCTACATGTACAACTTGCTTTTGTCAAATTCCTAAATTTTCATGATTTCATCATTGTGTAAATGTTTAGTGACAAGTTGACATTGTGGACTATGCATGTTTTCTGTTAACACTGGGTCTCCCTGGACTGTCCCGTAAATGAGATTCCAAATCTCTTTGGGAGTTTTCCTGCTTAAACAAAGTTAAATCAGATCCAGGTGAGATAGCCATCAAGACTTGTGTGCTGTATACTATCCTACAAATCGTAATAGTAGTACTAAAATTCTCTTTTATCCCATTTATGAAGAAGCAGGCTTTGATTACTGTGTCTCAGCCAGTGTCTGTGCTGTAATGAGTGTGGCTCGTGGTGCTGACGCTGCCATCACTCCAGTTTCACAGGCTCTGGCTGCACATTGGCCTATGGCTCCAGATTAGCCTTGTCACAGTGCACTGCTAAACACTGCCAACAGGCCACTGATGGTGGCTGGAGCATCTAAATCCAGTTAAAGGATTTGGCCCCTTCTACTCTCCGCCTCTTCTCTCTTCTGCCTGGGAGTGCTCACATCAGGAAGTTGAGTCTGCCAGCAGGCATTATCAAAGGCAACTTCAAATTGTAGATGGTTTGGAAAAGTAAAATGGTGACTCTTGCAAAAAAGTTTAATCTTAGCTCCTTGAATTTGTAGTTGGTCTCTTCAAACATAACATTTCAATTTTCTATGCTAAGTATTAGCAACTTTAACCCTTCCTTTATTGCATTTTGTCAGCCATCTGATAAAGGGAACTACCCAGCTCCTTAACATATAAAACATGGAAAGTTGACACCCTTATATTAAAATGGGAAATGCACAAAATCTCAGCAGAGTACAGGACTCGAAAATTTAAAGGATAGTGTCCAGACAACTGTATTAGCTCCCAGTTTTTTGTTTTTTGTTTTTTGTTTTTTTTAAAGATAAAAATAAAGATAAAGATTTATATGGGACATATAAACAGTTGCTTTTACATCCTACTGCCATGCAGGTGTAGTCATGTGTGTACAGTTTGGGTCAGAAACTCGCCCTTTTTAGTTGACTAATGAATCGGCAGGTCATGACGTTAGTTGACCGTACAGCCTGGAGGTAATTTTAGTCACGTGTTTTAAGGTAAATCAGCAGAGTGAAAGTGGACTGTAAAATAATATAATTTCTTCCATATACACAATGAGCCCTAACAGCACAATGACCACTGCATTTCAGCTGATTAACAGTGTAAATTAAAGCAATGTGTACTGTCTGTCTTTGTTCCTAATTGTTGAGTTATGGGTTATTTTTCAGTCAGCAGGGACGCCTCTGAACATATCAAACGGTGCACAGATATACAGTACAATGATTCCTCTAGAGTGTGTGGTTTAGGGTCAGGGATATCGAAGGTGGAGGCACTGTGGGTGATGCGCCGGTCACTGCACCATTGTGCTGCAGTGTGGGGATCCATGACACCAGCCTTACTGATCTGTTGTTTACTAAAGACACTAAACTCTCTGTTGCATTTTGAGTCCAAATTTGGCTTACTGTTTTATTTCAACGGCTTGTTTGCTTGTATTGAGACTGTGAATTGATAACTGATTGACACTGTAATCTGTCAGTTCATCTACTACCCTTTTATGGTTGGATTTATTTTGTTTCCTAGTAATTTGCTTCCTGCTTTTTAACTCTGCCTCTGTGGATTCACTCATGAAATTGCAGTGGCTAAAACTCAAAATAAATGCATACAGAGTGACGGACTTTCGCCAGTTGAAATAATGCATCTTCTATATGAACCATGTACATATTGTAGGTAGAGGTGCTGGGGATTAATTGTTTGAGTTACAAATTTGTGTTGTCGACCATCTCTTCACAGTGGCTAAAGCTATTATTTACAGTGTGTCCGGTGAGGGTTATGGGGTTGTGGTGGAGCACATGTCCATCTACAGGCTTCAGTGTGATCCATCACCCGTCCCACGCCTGTGAACCTCCTCCTTCTCCAGCCTCCTCTTGTGCCCCTCAACACAATTACTCACAGCATGACAAACGACAGGCCTTCTCTGCCGAGATATCAAAAAGCCTCGGCCACTTCTAAATGAAGGCTCTTTGGCAGCCCTGTGCTCCCAGTGCTTATCGGCGGGCGAGCAGTGCCCCTGGCCGTCCTGTGTCCTCCTCCTGTGCCCTCCTCGGGGGGTTTAGTTAAGGGAGGCACGCACAGGGCCAGCCCTGCTTGATTTATCTCCCCTGCCCCTCTGCCCAGCCACTCAGGCAGGCTGAAAGAGCCGACGAGGCTCCAGCGGGCCTCCACTGGAAACCCGGCATTAGCTGAAATAAACCATTCTGCCGCCCAGTGAAAAATGTCCTCTGATTGGCTAATTAATCAGTCAAAGGGGAGCGACGCGACTTGTGACTTAAGGGACCAAAGCGGGCGACCACAGAGGGCCGGCTGATAAATAGACTCCCCGCCGATTCATATATCAACAAAAGTTGGCCATTTTTTAAACCTGCCGGCTCTCATGAAAGGTGGAAACCAGGCACAGTTACATCTTCTTGCCTACATTTCATTTCTTTTTGTTTTGTTACATATACAAATAAAAAAATGCTTTAATTTTAAAAGGCAAATTTGATAATAATTATTATAAAAATAGTTTTACTTACTGACATATTTTTTGTGCCTTAAATGTCAGATAAGAATAATGACAAGAAGAATTTGGGTTTGTTTTGGTTCTCAGTGCTCCAGTCACTGGGTTGGTATGGTGCTCCCCTGTCCTGGGTCGGTCTGACCCCTGCGCCCTCTCTCACTCCCACTCTGGCTGCACACAAAGGCCTGAGGATTAGGCCTCGTCGGGTGGCACCTGTTGAAGGTTTCCCAACCCACGCACCATCCACATGAAGGATCACGCGTCAGCAGGGCTCCCCCGACACCTCCAGTCTGAAGTGTACGCCCTGCATCGGGCTAGGGCCATTTGGTAGATGTGGTCGTTTGGCGACACTCACCCAATTGATGTCGGGAATTATGTGCTGATGATGCAGATTTAACTTACATTTTAAAAACAAATACATTTTGGCGACTAGACTGTGGCTACAATTAAATCATAACACTGTATATTTTATTTAATTCTGTTTGATTACACTATCAAAGTTCTCAGAATTAAAAAAAAATTATAATTATTTTATTCTCTCAGTAAATGTAATGTGCATCATGCCATAACACTGGTATGTGAGCCTACACTCTTATTCGTTCTCTGATAACATCTAACAGGTAAGTTTGCAGTTACTGCCAAAAAAATCAAGAGCAGCTAAGTGACATCTCACTACTATAGCTTTTATGAGTCTCCAAAGATTAACACTGGATAAGAAAAGTCTGACAGTCTTTAAGGCTAAGCAAGAATATATTGGGTTGTGGTAATTACTGCAAGGTGCAGCTAACCATCCAAAGATTTCCAGCCCTCTTGGCTGTTTACAGCCACCACATAGCATTTAATTATGGACTTTAATAAATCACTGCAGAGAAAATGATCAGTGCAGCCCTCTCTGGGGTTTTGGCGGGGGAGACCCCGGTACACTTGCAGGCAGCTTTGTCTGCAAGCATTTGCAATGTTGAACAAGGATTGGGCAGCCCTACTGCATGCATAATACTTTATTCATTTGTTCTTTATGATAAACGTTCTCACACTGGGAACAAAATGCAATTTTTCAAACCCACTTTTGTGGTTCATACTATTCAAACACAAAAACACCTGTGAGTTTAGAAGAGTGGTTTGACTATAGCAGAAGCTTCTTGTGGGGCATGGTCTTTGAGCACCCTTGTTACTCTAAATTAGTTTATGCAGCAGAGAGGGGGGAGTACGCAAATATTTCCATTGTGGCAGAAATGTGTAGCCAAGTCAATTTATTTAGCAGGGGAAAGGTATCCACCTGTTTGTCTGTCCACCTACATGAAGAGTATGAAGGATGGGCTGCTGGACTGTGTTCTCATCAGGGAGAGACAGCTGGCTAATCAGGGCCTGATCCATAGACCTCGACTATCGCCAAATTTATTATTGTGGCAGGACAATGAGGGCACACTCGGGCAATTACAGACCCAACCAATATTGGCTTGAAACTATTGAAAGATGAGAAAAATATAAATAATGCAAACAGGCAGTTTTTAAGAAAATAAATGACCAACTACAGCATTACCAAATGCTTGTTAAAATATTAAGCAGTGAGTCACTTCACATGGGAAAGTGGGAAAAGTCTTTTCTTTTATTACTATACTATTTACTACTATTTCTAAGTATTAGAAAAATGGAGGAAACTCTTTTAACCCAGTCTTCTCAGTATTTTCATGCTTTTCTTTATATCAGTAACTCTTCAATATTTTATATCAATGTATACTAAAATATTGCTTGAACTGTAACATGTCAACACATTTTTGTTTGCATCTGGTCTCATAGGGAACTTGTAAAAACTAAGTTCCTGAGACCCTTGTGAACCTCCCATCATCTCTGCTGCTGTTGGCTTGATAGTCTCTGCTAAATGTGTTGGCCTTGGTATGTTGGCATCTTTGTGAGCATTGGCTTTTCCCTGTCTAAATTAGCAGAGACAGAACTGGAAAGTCTTGAAGGAGGTGGCCTGTTGAATGTCTTCCACCCGTCCTTTTCTTTAGGGCCCTCTGCAGGCCAGACCCAGCCCCCGCCAGGGGAGCGCGGTGCAGGAAGGGCCCTATAGCCAGCCAGGCCTCTCCTCTGCTGAAGGAGCCTTATCTCAGAGCTGCACACAGCGCACACGGCGCATCCTTTTCCTGGGGTTCTGCTCTGAGAGGAGGAGGAGGAGTGGACATGGCTGGATATAGGTGTGATCTCAGCCCGACATTTCCCAGCCCTCTGTGCTATGACTGGGGACTATCTATTTTGGGCATTTTGTCAACAGTCATATAAACAGATTTTGAGCTCTATGACCTTGAACAACACTTGGGATATTGTAAACACTTTTATTTTATACATATTTGTGAACATTTTATTATGGTATGACTGCACATTCTTTTGCCAAATGAACTACTTGTAAAACTAAACAGGCTTCTTAAAGTATAATGAGCACATTTCTCTTAATAAAACCTCGTGCACAGATAAATGTTGAGTAGCATTAAACAGAAACAAAACCAAGCTTAAAATGTCAGTTTTCGGGGACCTTGTTACCCAAGACTTAGGACCAAAACTCAAAGGGCTTGTTCTGCAGAGCATACCCACAGCCTCCTGTTTCTGTTGGGCTTGTGCTCAGCGCAGCACTTTGTGCTCCTGGATCAGTCTAATGGAGGTCCCCAGGCAGGTGGGCCTGCGCAGGGCTCCTGATGAAGATGTTTCTCTGTCACTCTTTAACTCTCACTCATTCACCCTGCTTCTCTAGAGAGTAATTTCACAGGCAGCGCTAAAGTGGCCCCCAGCCATCTTTCCAAATCCCAGGTACAAGTTGTTTGGCACTGTCAGCTCTGAGCCCTTACCCCTCTCGAAGGCAGAGGATACCATTGTGCAGTAACAGGAAGTATAGATTTTCTCTGGGAAGTTGAACTTTTTTATAATTGCAGTGAACCTGAAGGACCATGTATTGCTTGTTAAATGTTGGTCCTTAATATTTTATTTATGTGGCAATATTAAATTTAAAAGTGAAGAGGGGCCTAGAATGCGTTTTGTATATTGCATCTTTTAAACTTGAAAAAAAAATGCTTTATTAATCAATACATTTGAGTGGACTAAAACAATAGCGTTTCTTTATGGATATGTATTGACTGTGAAAGGCCTTTTTACTCGGTTAAGACTAATGATGTGCAGTATTTCAGCAGTCTCCAAAGGCTTTGGAGGATGCATGCTAATTCAGAATTTGGTTTGAAAAAGCTGCCATTGTGAAACCTCTGGGAGAGCTTGTAATGATAGCGATCGGTTCGCACCTACCTGCGCTTTGTTTTAGTGGCCCATCGGTTAACCTGTCCATCTAAATGATCCTTGAACACTGTAATGTGAAGGTAAAAGCTTAAAGGCCAAACCACAAAGTGACTTGACACCACACCATATTTTCAATTTATCTCTAATCTGTAGGGTTTGAAAAATGCTGTCCAGAGGTAATACTCAGAGTGGTATTGTGTAGTGCGAATCTCAGGAGGAGGGTCTGTATTCTTCTGGACAAATCATTATGCATTGAGTAGACCATTAGGAAAATGAAGACAAATGGTGCATGGACATGAGGTGACAAATGTTCACAGTAAAGCTAAAATGTAGACGTTAAAGCGTACAGTTGTAAAGTCTTAGCCTAAAGGTTAGTGCATAAAGAGGTGAGCTTTGTAAATGATATCTCTGCTTTTTTTTTTTTTTTTTTTTTTTTAAAGAAGGGGCACCTCCATAACAATGAATTCAGATGGGCAGTATGGGAGAAAAAAAAATTCAGTGTTGACATTTATATTATAATTTATCAATGGCCCTAAAAGAAACTCTCATCATTTAGCTGAGCATGAAATGGCAATAACTGGTCAAACATGCCAACATTTGTAAAAAAAAAAAAATAAATAAATAAAAAATTAATAATAATTATTATATTTTTCATTCTATATTGTAAAAATTGATGACCACACATAATGTATGTCTGGAATAATGAATGTGAGATTCATTCGTAACATTGGACATTAAGTGAAAAGCTTATTTTGGTGTGATCCTCTCACACCTATTGTTTGTTAAAAAACATCCTCTTTGGGCTCATTTCACTCTGGGCCTGCTCATCTGGTTAATCTCACTGTGACGGCAGACGACACTTGTACTCCCACATCCTCCATTGTGTGCTGTTTATTTCTAAATACAACACTGAATTCTAACTATGGTGTTTTCTGTTCTGTGCAGGAGAGCAACAGCAGCGAATCTCAAGACGAAAAAGAGCAGGCCACCGTCATAGCGCCGACTGAGCTCGACACAGAGTCCATCACAAACACTGTCACCAGCAGCCTCACCATGCAGGAGTACTTTGCCCAGAGAATGGCCCGTTTGAAAAAGGTGCAAGCCCTCAGCTCAGACGTAAATGAGAGTTCTGGTGAAAACAGTCCTACGCATGACACCAACAACTGCAGCGCGGAGCAGCCGAAGAAGAAGAAAAAGAAGAAGGATAAAAAAGCAGCAGATGAAGCTGAAGTGTCTGAGGAGAAGTGTGATGCTCCAGTATCGGAGGAACATAAAGAACCAGAGCAGAGAAATCCTGAGAAGAAAAAGAACAAAAAAAGAAAAATGCATGAAAATGAGCGACCTCTGACCTTGGAAGAAGAGATGCCTTCATCCAAAGAGAAAAAAAAAAAGAAACATAAAGATGAGACAGAAGAAATAAATGGACATTTATTGGCTGAAGATGACAATTTGCAGTCTGAGGTTAATAAGGTACAGAATCATGACCAAGTGGAAAGTGTTTTCGCAAAGAAAAAATCCAAGAAGGACAAGAAAAGTAAAAGAAGAAAACAATCTGACACAATGGAATAAACAGTAATATAAACTTTTATTTCAACTCAACACTTTTAGCATGCAGGAAAGATTGTTTTCCTAAAAATGAATTTGAAAATATTACCAATATTACAAAATGGTGCCATAGTCAAAGACGAAATGAAATTATACCTTATAAATACGTTTGATTAATTTGTGTAACATGTCACTTGACAACTTTGTATTCATGTAGTTACATCATTCATATTTTGAATGGAGGAATAAACTGAATGATGCAATATCATCGACATCGCCCACTCACACTCAAGATTAAATAAACCAAAAATGGCCTTGATACATTTTATTTATTTTTTTTCATTTAATGGGTCACATGAATAAATGCTTCAGCATTTATGCCAATATACAATAGCATACATTACAAAATACTGTTTGATTTGAACTCTAAAAGTCGTAGGTGGTATGACTCAAAAGAGGAAACAGACTGTCTGGTATTACACACTACTAGTTAAGACGTGCATATATTTCTTTTAAGAATGAAGTACTTTTTGTATATATATATATATATATACATATGTTTTTTATTGGTACATATGAGTGCATACATTATATTCAAAACCAATCAACACAACCTCACACATAGTGACAATAGCTCGCCCACACAAAGTTGGGAGTTTCAGTGTCCTGCCTTTGCAGACTTTCACTGGGCATGCAGCGATGAGGCAGTGTCCAAACAGTTACGGGAAGTGCAGCCCTATAGATCACTAGAGTGCCTGGACCATGCACAATCTGTGGCTTCAGGTGCAGTATCCTGTTCCTGTGCAGGCCAGGTCTCATATCTGGACTTTACTCCTTGGTTTTATGTTTATAATAAATCTTGTTGAGTGTAACATATTTGTTACAAGCTGCAAGAAGCTCTGATACATGTATTCAATGTCGACTACTTAAGTTTGAGCCTAAAGTTTGACATGACCTATCAGTATTTATGTGAGTGGGGGGGCTTTGTTATGGGGTCGTGGTTGCTGTCAACAGGAACTCCTGGACTTGCTGTGTACACCCTTGAGCTAGTGAAGGAAACTGATTTGTGTAGTGGCTTTATCTCTGCTGTCACCCACACATGTGCTCACAAGTTCCACACACTGAGCGGCCTGAGCAGTTAGTATAGACAAACATAATAAACGATAGTACATTAATTCATCATTTAGTGTCTTATTCTATGTGGAAATATGAAAATGTCACTTCAGGTTTTGTTTGGACGTTACGTTAAAGAAATCTACACCAGAACAGGTTGGATAGGTATTTTCCTAAGAAGGCAATTTCCCCAAGACAAACCTAAGTTGCGAAACGTTTGTGTCACTGGGTTAAAATTAGACAGGACAGGAGTACAATTCTCCGTAGAAAACCTTTATAAACTGTTCCTCAGGATGAGCAAGTTTTGGGCGGGTTTGTTGTTCTACAGGTTAAAGTTGTGAGCAGTGTTGAAATCTGTCTCTCTCTTCACGGGGCTCTATTTGCATCAAGGAGGAGCGAGCGTCCTGCGGGGTTTCTCTTGGAACCTGCTCCTCAAATATAAAGCTCCCCCTCACAGAGCAAACACTGAATCAGAGCAGACGAGCGGCGCTACATCAGCACATGCCTGTTTCTAAGTGGGCCACTTGAACACTACATTCACTGGCCCGGCTTTCCGCGTGGGTTACTTTCACAAAGAGTTATACCAAGAATACTTCCACTTAGTGCCGCGCGTAAAGTTTGGGGCAGAGTGCGCGCAGATGGCTGCTCTCATCAGCGCGTACTCGTCGTGGCCGGAGTCCTTCGAGTGTCCTTCGGCAGATGGAGACGGGTCCGAGGGACACGGGCCTCACAGGAGCGCAGTGGACAAGGCTCCGGAGCCACGGATTCGACGACCCATGAATGCGTTCATGGTCTGGGCCAAAGACGAGCGCAAACGACTGGCCGTACAGAATCCGGATTTGCACAACGCCGAACTTAGCAAAATGCTAGGTAAGAAAACAGTATTATTATACAAAAGTATTTCTAGGCTATTAATGACGAATTATAATAAATTATAGTTAATTAGTACTACAATTAACAGTCTCTTGTTACCTTTGTACATTAAAATAAGCTTTATCCAAGACCATACATTTAATTTGAAAATGCTTGATGTAGGGTCTTAGAAGTGACCCAAATATTTAAAAGTACAGTTCAAGTTTCACAGCTGAGTGAGAATTAAGTGGAGAAAAGGCAAAGTTTCTAAAGAAGAGACGCCAACATTTTATCAAATGACCTATTTACACTAGTATTTTCTTTATTCAAAAATGCTTTGGAACCATATTTTTTCTTCTAACAATTAGGAAAACCTTTGGTGTAGGTCTAAACCAACTGCCCTCATTGTCAATAAAAATGCAGTGTTAATAGTTTTAATTAATTATTTTGTTTAAAAGTATGAAAAAAGTTATTGTTGTTATGTTAATACATCATTTTTTTTTTTTTTTTTTTTTTTCAGCAGTTTTAAAACATATGTAAAACATGGTCACCGGCTTGTCACTTTTTCTGACCCATAATTTGACAATGAATGAAATGTTACAGAAATATATTTTGTGTTAAAATCTGTTTTTCCCCCAAATGCAGGCAAGTCATGGAAGGCCCTGACTCCCCCTCAGAAGAGGCCCTATGTGGAGGAAGCTGAGCGGCTCCGTGTGCAGCACATGCAGGACTATCCCAACTACAAGTACCGTCCACGCAGAAAGAAACAGCTCAAGCGCATCTGCAAGCGAGTTGAGCCCGGATTCCTGCTGAGTAGCCTGGCTCCAGAGCAGAGCTCTCTGGTGGAGCAGCGAGTGCTGTGCCACCCTCTGGACAAGGAGGACGGGGGCTTCTCTGGACCAAGCTCAGTTCTTCCCGGGGTCCGGACATTCAGAGATCCAGCCACTTCTACCAGTACCAGCGGCACCAACAGTGGCTTTGACACTTATCCCTATGGCCTGCCCACTCCCCCGGAGATGTCCCCATTAGACGCAATGGACCATGAGCATGTACCCTCAGCTTACTACTCTTCAACTAGCTCCTGCTCCTCTTCCTCAGCCTCGTGTCCAGAGGAGCACCAGAATCACATGGGCAGCCCACCCCCGTACCACACTGACTACTCTCAGTCTCAGGTACACTGCGGCCACATTCCTCACATGTCCCAAACTAACACTGGACTCATGAGTGCCCCTCCACTTTCCTACTTCAGCGCTTCTTCTTTCCCTCAGGTCCACCACAGTGTCCACCAAGGACACCTGGGCCAGCTGTCCCCCCCACCAGAGACACAGGGACACCTGGAGACTCTGGACCAGTTGAGCCAAGCAGAGCTTCTGAGTGAGGTGGACCGAAATGAGTTTGACCAGTATCTGAACTCCACAGGGACAGGCTTCCACCCGGAGCAGGGCAGCACCATGACAGTGACGGGACATATTCAGGTGGCATCAGCTGCCACCACTGGCCCTAGCAGCTCCTCAGAAACCAGTCTGATCTCTGTGTTAGCGGACGCCACAGCAGCATACTACAACAACTATGGCATCTCATAAACTCCACTGGTCTGTCAAAGACACATGGTTCAAGAATAAAGATGCTGGGTTGATCTTGCAGCATAAGACAATGTACTGAGCATGAATGATTGTGTAGAAACACTGGAGGACCCGGCTGCCTCAGGGATGCAAACACTTGTGTGTCACCTCCAGCTGTCCGAGGAACTATCTAAAGACTTGTGCCCCTGTAAATGTCACACTTACTGTTGCCTCCATGGCGTGTACATAGAAATGCTCTTCCAAAAGCTAATTTAAGTGCTTAGATGTTTTTGATGCTAACTGTAATACTGACTGAAGAATATGGTTAATGGCGTTTGCGCCCTGCCTCTTGGGTTTAGAAGAGTCCAGTTACCTCAGTTGCTGTAAAATGGATGAGGTCTTGTTTGGATATTTTATATGCAATCTGTAAGTGTGTGTATACTGAGAAAAAGACACGGAGTTTAAACTACTTCTCAAGTACCTAATATTTAATCATAGCCTCTAAAATGGAAAATAATAATGGCAAATATAGAGTATGCTGATTTAGGTTTGTGAAAGACACTAATTTAAAATAAAGTTCATTTTTACATAAAACAGTTGTTACTTGACCAATACAGGTATAAATGTGTGATTTTCTGTTGTCATTTTCCAATCTCAAATTTCCCAAAGATACATCAACACTTTAATTTAATCCAAATTAAGGGTTAGAGAAAAAATCTCTCACTTTCACCCAATTTATTCCCGACTTACTCCTGGTAAAGACAAAGTTATGGTGCTTTCTCTGCCTTTCTCCTTTCTCATTTAACTCTGATATAACACCTCACCCCTCTACATTTTTTCTGTTTAAAGTCTGAGCTTTTGACAAATCCAGGAGTCGGGTTGATCTTCCTGCATTTTTCGGGAATGGTTGAGTCGTGCTTCTTGTAAAGAGGATGCAGCGGAGGAGCGGTGTTTCCTGCCTGATAAGCAGCCGCAGCTCTCCGTCAGGATGTTTGGGCCTGGCTGGGCTCTGCTTTAAAGAGCTGCACTGAGGGAAGGGAACCGGCCGCTCAGCTCACAGCAGGAAGCTCTGCACTCCTGATTAACATCTGACTTAACCGGCATTTTTTAAAAGGGGCTTCATCAACCTGTCCAGCCGTACATGTTATTCCACATTATAGGTCAAAACATATAACATCCATTTGGTTCTAGAGCTAGACAGTAGAATGAGCATTCATCATGTGGTCAGGAAATGCTGTGCTCATTTTGTCAGGGTTACCCCATTACCCTCTATGTCTGTGGGGGTTCAAAACTCAATGGAGGGTCCATTTTAAGGGCAGCCATATTTTGGATGTCAGGACTGGACGGGCGCGGCCTCAGGCATTTAGCATTGAAAGAGTCGCTGTCGTGGCGCTCGAGTTGTTGAGGTCGTTTTACTGCAGACTCCAGAGATAAAGACTTGATACAATGTCTCAACAACCACCTCAGGGAAGGACATTACAACATATAGGTAAGGACAATCATCAACAATGTGTGATCGAATCAGCTGATGGTATGACTGACATGGTTATGCTCTGGACTACCAAATAAAATGAAAATACATATTATCTTTACAATGATATCAATTCCTTTTATAATCATTAGGATTTAAAATCTGGTACAACTTAAATACATTCACAGGGTCTAAGATATCTGACATGTTACTACAGCGTATTTGGGAAGTGAGGGCAAAACACTCAACTTATCAGAGAATTCTTTCCTTTCCGTCACAGCTGACACATCTATATCACCCGGTTATAGACAGTTTATTTTGCACAACATGACGGCCATGACTTATGCCATGTTTCACCTGAACAAATCCATGTCCATGCAAGGTTTTTCCTAAACGTTATTAGGTGGAAGTCTTTCATTTTCATAAACACTCCCAAATGCCAGATCACAAGATTTACTTTATTTGTTAATTAAGGATATAGGCTGAACAAACAAATGCCGCGTGTCTTTCTGATTGCTGGTTGGCTGTGTTCCAGTCTCAGGTCAGGCTCGTGGAATGAGTCTGTCAGGTAGTCTGTTATGTTTCCTATTTCCTCCACTGCAGTCATGTCACTTCCCTCTGCAAACAAACAACTGGGCCCATCCAACTCAACACTCACTGTCAAGGTAACAGTGTAAAGCTTCATGCGTGATTGAGCCCACTCCCACACAGCTGCATAAAGCATTATCTATGAGGGAGAGACAAGGGGTATGAGCAGGCTGACTGTCTGGTTAGTCCACTGCCCATTGTGTACTTAACAAGTCCACATCCAGCTACCTATGGTGATGGTGACACTGTTGCCATGACGTTCTTTGAGTTGTAGCTATAGGTCAAAAGGAAGTGGCTGATATTTACTACGTGACTAAAAAGTCCCAGAGAAAAGAATGCCCTTTAAGGCTGAGCATTTCTTGCTGCTGGAAAAGTTGACATGTGTTGATTTTTATCTTCACGTTATGCAAATTTGTCAAAATTATCTTAAATCTGAAACCAAAGGAATGGACATGGTCAGGATAAACGGGATGAATTAACAGTAAATGACAAATAATCCATTCTGATAAGACTATTGGGCCTAAATACTTATTTGGCTATTGAAAAAAATTAAATTGGGTTTTATTGCAACAAACATATATATACGGCAACACATGTATTGTACATTTTTGCTTGGAGTGTTTAGCAGCAGCATAATAACCTGTTTACAATTTGTACTTGGCCTCAAATCTGGCCAAAGGAGGAAAACACACACAAGCATCTCACAGCAAGGGATTATGGGTGCAGTTATTCTTCATCTCATTGTGGCTCAACAACAGGCAGCGCGCGGGGTGGCAGCAGGCGTGTACGGGCCGTACAAAGAATGGACCAGACTCGCCGAGGGACAGGTGCCATGTGGCAGAGGATGCGCGCGGACGCAGATGGGGACCCCTGGAAAACTTACGGGACCGTCGCAGCGGCCAAGGGCGTCCCAGCCGTACCTGCGCTGTGAATGCTGCAGCTAACCACCAGCGCCACCTGTTCTGTGCAGATACAGGAAGAGGCAAGAGCACAAGGCCAGAGCGGGACTGCCAGACTGCACAAGGAGAAGGCTAGATTTCCACGCGCTCATAACATAAGCACGGCCAGGTTTCCAAATCGGCTCCGGCACCGCAGAATGTTGGAAATGGTGCACCCTTAGAATTATGGGCTCTCAGATTATCCCATCTAGGAAAAGCAATACATATTAAGTAGTTAACATGTAATAGGCCTAATGTGTTTCCTGTGTAGTTAATGATAGTTGTTTGATGAATTTATATATTTTGAGTAGACATGCTCTTTACTAAGGACAAAAATCTGCAATTGGAGATAAATACTTAAGAATAAATCAGATAAGTGTGTCATCGGAGGCAGATAGTTTACTCTTAGTATAGTAATATTTTCAAAAATCAAATGTATTTTACTGCTATCAAAATATTATTCCACCTTTTGTTGATAAAATCCACTATATATTATTGCGACTGATAATATCTCTAGAAGATGATAAAAAAAAAAATAAAAAAAAAAGGAAAGGCAATTTTTCAAAATGGAGATGTCTGTTTTTGCCATTGGACTTTTCAAACACTGAGTTGTGTAAATAAAGTGCAGAAAATGAAAAATAAATGTGGAAATAAATAAATGTAAAAATGAAATGAATGAAGTAGTAGAAATGCTTTTTCTAAGTGTAGCCTTGAATGTGTGCTTGGCTAATGTAGTAGTAATGTAGGCTAATGTATACTGTATAAATACATTTATTATTTACTCATTGATAGTTTTAGTCACCATTTCTTTAATACATGCCAAAATGTATTCTTGTATTTCTTTCCAATTATGTCATTTTTGCTCTTCCATACCAGCCCAGTGTCTCTGGCCCGGTGGTGTCTGCATGCCGTGGTGTTATCTGCCTTGTTTTTGACTGCAGCATTGTCCCCAGGGTGATGTAACTCTTCACCTCAATGTGGAGGTGGATGTTCCATTGTGCTTCCTAATTGCAATGAGGTTGTTCCATTTAGGAGACAGCACATCCGTATCTGCTACTCCGTTCAAGTGAATCCTCCAAATATCAAAACATGAAGTTTAAAAATGACAGGGGCAAACTGAAACTGTCCACCAACAATGTGAGCAAACATACAAAAAAATCTTACGAAAGAAAACAAACATCTACACATATAACAATAAATAAAAATTTGATTCTTAATTCAAATTAAGGCCGCATCTTGCAATAATATATTTATTTACAAGGGTGGACTAGTCAGCAAGTATAGGCTATTTTTTGAAGAACCAACTAGAAAGACTCTCAGGTTCTATTGTGTCGTCAAGATTTATTTTAAGCCTTTTTAACCAGATTGTAGAAAGATGCACTAAACACATTTCTTCAGAACACAGGTGCTTTACAGTCCAGATAATGATCAACTAATATTAAATTTGTCAAAAATATTTCTTATTCTTTAACTAATCCCTATTAATCTGATTATTATAATATTATAGAGGGCTGTAATCACTAGAGTAAAATGTGCAGTTTGTGTCCAGAGGCTGTCTCTGATCAGGACCTCTTTAGTGCCTCTGCTTCGGCCTGCAGGCACAGTTTACTCACAGCACATCCTGAGCAGCAGACGCTCTAATGATTCAGATGAGTGATGTTATAAGTTTAGTGGTGTGAGAGAGCCCCTTTTAACAGCTACTGGAGAAGAGAGACAAAGCAAAACTCCCGTCAGATGACAGCTTCACAGACTTTCTACTACTCATTTAGTTTATCAAATAATGATCATCATTCAAAAATGTTATTCTAATTTTGTGCTTAGTTTTACTGTGAACAGCAGGAGTACGTATACTTCTAGTTCAATTATTTTATTTTATATCTATCCTTATATTTAAATAATATATCTGTCTTTATATTTAAATAATGTTGTTTTGATCATTATTATCAATAATGCATAAAAAGAAATATCCGAGTCAAAACAGTTTTGCACAAGTCTAATGACGTTAACAAAGCCAGTGCTTGTAAAGGATCTGATCACGTCAGTAGTGACACACTGTATTTCCGCTGCCTTGATGTGCTGTTTACTCGCAGAGCTGTGGTAAAAATGCCAGTGTCCTTGGCAGCGCATCACTTTGGCATCCCTCCCATGCTCACTGCTCTGACCCTTCACTCAGGGTACAATATTGTGGATGTTGTTGATGTCTGAACTTGAAGGAATCCCTTCCTGTTGGAGGCCAGGCCCCACTTCCTTAAAGACTCCACATCAAAAATGAGGCTGATGGAAATGACTCACACTGCGGTCCCCAGAGCGCAGACACTTCGCCAAAGTACGCTGTTGACAGCCTCAAAACAGGATATGAGCGTTATACGTCTGTGTTTATTGCAGATGGTGGAATACTTGAGAGCTCAGGCTGCACTGATAAGAAAATACTGCTGCTAAAGTCACGTATCCACTGACCAAAACTTAGCACATAGCTTGGATCATAACAACACAACTACGCCCTCACCATCTCTCTGCATAGAGCCAACAAACACAAGATTACTAATTTGTTAAAAATACGTTTGCATATTATGTGCTTTGCAAACTTTTATCATGGCAGGTGCTAAGAGACTGCAAAAGCTCATTAATTACAGCCCTCTTGACCTTTCAGCCTAACTTGCAAGACATAACAATACTAAGTCCATTTTCTACACCACAACTAAAACCACCCTGCCAACAGGACTACTTTCATACATTATTAATTGGCTTAATTAACTAATTAGCTTAGTCATTAATTGTTTCTTATGTGGTTTCTTAAGAACAAAAATATTAACATAAAATTCTAATGCATAGTATCATAATTATTTTGACCTGTGTAGTTATTAAATATGTATTGACCATTATGTTTATTATGTAAAGATACATGTCTAAAATAAGGCAGCTTTAGCTCTATCCAGAGGTTGGCTAAACCTGTGCTGTAAGTACAAGAGGATTTGTGCATGTATAATTGTATACTCAGGGTCACAGTTATATTTACTCAGCCTGCGTTTGATCCTCCACCTGCCCTGGCCATGACTCCAGGGTTAAACAGGTAAATGTCAGGTAATACTGTCTGGCTGACATCTTTTACCGTTTAATCTCATACACTTTGCTAAATATTTTGATTTGGTTAATTTTAAATATTGATTGTGTTGTAATGACAAAATAATATTCTTGGAAACAACATCTGCCTTGTTCTGACTTTACTTTAATTGATTTGATTAGCCTGAACTTCAGCTGAACTTGCCACTTTATTGACTCCTTGAAGGTGTCATGGGCTTAGAGGGTCCAGGACTTCCTAGGTGAGGCTTTAGCTCTACGACAAGCCAGGCAGGACTCCTCCTGTGCAGCAATTTTCATTGTAGTTAGGCCTGATATGTGTCATGACAATGACAATAAAATCGTGAATCTTGAATAACACTTATAATTTTTTTCCTTTGTGTCCTTGCTACATTAGTTCACCCTAATTTGCATAACTGTCCTTGTTAAAACCTACACAGATGTGAACAATCAGAAATCAATCAGATTTCTCACATTAGATTTAACTGTTTATATACTAAAACCCCAGAAATTAGATAAGGATTGGATTTTTATGTGATAATAAACTTGTTGGGAGTCTGCTGTGAAGACCTGTTATAGCTGATGGATCACAAGCTCCCGGGCACCCTGCTGTGATGCTTATCCAACTGGCATAAGCCTCCACTAAACAGGGTGTTAGTTTAAACTCAGCCACGCAAATGCAGAGGCATTTTCCCCAAAATTGTTAAGCTATAGTTAGTTGAAATATTTTTTCAATATATTTGGTAATTTGCTAATAACTTATATATTAATTAAAAAAAGGATTGCATGTGAAATTGAACTCAATTTTTTAAAATCTGATCACAGTAAAATGTTTAGACATTTTGTCTTTTGTTGTATTTATTATAAATTAAATTGTACAAAAGATTTTATCAAAATATTTCAAGTTCTTTGAAAGTATACATTTTAAGTAAATTAAGTAAATCAAAATTTTATTAGAAAAATCAGTACATTGATTCATTTAAGTCCACTTTTTTCTAGTAATTATCAAAAGAAATACATTGGTTAAATAGTTTAGTATGAATAATGTATATAATTATTTCTATAACCTTTCAAATGCGTTTAATTTCACTGTTGGGCAAGTGAGCTGACTCAGAATGTTTACTACTTAGTGAGTGTGCTCGAAATGGCCATTGTTACACAGGAAAGCCCAGTCACTGAACAAAAAGCAGCAGGGGCACTCTGTTGAGTCACTTACTGCTGTGACTCAGGCGGGGGTCTTTCTGCTCACTTCAGTCATGAATCACAACACAATCACTCACCCACCTCCTGTCCGCCCTATCGCAGAACGACCCACCAACCACTACCAAGGAGTGAGTGTAACTTCCAGCATCACAGGGAGGGTCCATCATACCGTCTGTAAGAACAAGATAAGGCCTATTCGCTGGGCCTATTCACTGGGCACTTCAGGGCTGCTCCTTTGTCCTTGGAAAGAGTGAGCTGACCCTGGGTAATAATTAGATGCAAGGACATACTAAAACAGTTCTTTATCATTTTACCTTAAAATAACAAGTTTGAGTGAATACAGTTTGCAACTCGTGGTGTTAAGGGCGCTTTATGTTTGTCTCGTACCACAGGTACTACACTTATCTATATATTCATTCATTTGCGTGTGTTTTATTGTGTTTTTTATTATGTTTTTATTTATTTATTTTATTTAAATTTTTACTGTAAATGGGTTGCCTCACCAGATCTGACCTGTGACTTGGCCTCCATTACTAACATCATACTGAGGACCATTCTAGACAAAGCAATAATATCTCCATGGAGACAAGAAGGTGGCAGACTCTCCACCAAAGATGTTATATAATGCATAGATCCTTTCAGTTTGTAATGTCTTGTTTTAGATTGGTAAAGATACTGGACAAGTGTATGAGCAAGACCAGTGTATTGTAATCATTTTTACTTATTTTATTACAATCTATATCTATTGTGAGATTGTGCGTTTGTCTTCTAAAAGTGTGGTTAACTCCATTTATGCAACAGTGCAACTCAAGTCATGTGTCCAAAGCCTCAGCAGCTTCAGCCAATCTGAGAGTGATTAGCAAGGCTTTTCCTTCTATCCTTAGCGGCGCATGTTTGTGATTAGCAGACAGGCCACTGCTGCACAGGAGCTTCACCTGGACGGTTTGCTCAGCCTCTACATCGCACTGTGGTTGAAAGTTTGTGGATGGTATTTTGTAATGTGGGATATGCAGCTCTGTATCAGGTGAGTAGTGAAGTTAGTTAGTAGTAGTGCTGTTGTAAAAGATGATACTAGTTTGGCTAGTTTAGTGCCAATATGTAGCATATAGCTTTCACTTTTTGATGATGTCATACTTTCAACTGGAGGGCTGGGGTCAATATCACCATGGAAGAGTCACTGGTTTTGAAAAAAATATCCACAAAATACTTCTGGTTAGATGTGCAAAACATCTATAGAGATACATTAGCAAAAATAAAATTAAACTGAACAAAAGAGCTGTCAAACATCCAGGTAAGATGCAAGGTCACTACTAGCAAACAATAACATATCATTTATCACACTATAGTGTTACAATACTTATATATTTATATTGGATGAATGCAAAGTTTAGTTTTTAGCCACTTTACATCTCCATTGGGCATTAGCTAGCTGAATATTTTATGTTTGACAAGACAATTCCAATCTTCACTGGCAACTGGTCCTGCACAGAGCAGAGCTCTCAAAGAAAAGTAACTTCATCTAACATTGGAGGGTTTGTACATATAAGCTTTGTTGCTTGTGTTCACCATATTTTAAATGTGAATTTGAGAGATATGGAAACATTTAATCAATTAAATCAGGCTTTGTGCCTCATAATTTATAGACACATTTGCAGCTTTGGTGATTTTTGATTTCATCTGTATGCTATTAGTAAACTATACTTTCAATTACATGCATGCCTGCCTCCATCATGGCAATATCATTTTATATGAATCCTCTCTCAAAAGTTTAGCTTCAATTGTGATATTGGGTTAACTGTGCTATGCAGACATTATGTCCTGATTACAGCATTGGTGTGCAAACACCATAAAAGAATGATTATACAAGAATAAACATTAGAGCACGCACTACATCTAATCATATAAGAGATGTTTCTTACCAGTAATTTTTAGAACAATGCTAATGCAGAACACAGATGTCTGCCAAACATGCTCTTTGGTTGTGTCAGTCAAGCTTAGCCCATTTTAGTGCAGTATAGAATCTAAATTTTCACACTGGTCTAAATGCACTCCAATTCCATTGCATTGTATTTATTGGAGATATTTCTGTTTCTTAAAGGTAATCCGAGCTCACACACTGAAAAGATGGCTCAGTGTCCTCCTGTGATAGGGACAATCACTGAGGTAATGTCCACTTTCACTGCTGCACAAACATAAGCCTGTTATTTTAAGTCAGGGTTTATTTCTGTACTGCTTCATCCTCACAACATGTAACAACCATGGTCTGCAGGGTACACTGCTTTACGGGTATTTTTAAAAAGAACAATGAAAGCTAAAACTCAAAAGCAGTTTTGCATGTGTACAAATTTTTTTTTCTTCCATTTCTGTTTCTTTTCAAGCAACTTTAACAGTAAAGCGTGACATCTGGCTGCATATGCAGTGTTAAATAGTGTTAATTGTGTGATTTTATACTGTAATGAATCTGACAGTTATTTTTTCACTTTTAGGTTCATGTACATTCACTCTGGAGAGATGTTTGATGCGAAGTCTTCTATAGGATTCATGGAGCATTTTAACCTCTCCCCTGAGGTCACTCTTCTTCGCTAACTGAGGGACCACTGTCAAGGGATTATAATATGTCTCACAGACACCACTTCCAGTGCTTTCAGTGTGTGAATGGAGAAAATGTCAGTAGATCTTTATTTTACTGCCAGCATCATGCCAGCAGGTTTCCCCGGATCCCTCCACCTGGTGTGGCAGGGCACTACAACCCTCATGAGGACTGCTGTGTGTGCTCCGAGTGCAGACATGCCCCAGCCCTGGAGACACTGGAGCCTCTGTACCACGCACCATGCTACTTCCACCATCCCCTGCACATACCCCGGAGACCAGAGCAGCCCCCCGAGGCCCAGCCGGGGCAGGATCACCACATCCATCACCACAGGCACCACAAGAGGGTGGTGCTGGTGAAAAACAGTGACCCATCGTGCAGGAAAACTATTGTTCTGCACCGGAGGGGTCTGCGCAGTTTGGGCCTTTTTCTGGAGGAGGCCTCTGAACTCATGGACTACCACATCAGGAAAATGTACACTCTGGAGGGACGTAAGGTAAAGCTCTGATTGCACATTATATCCTTCATTCAACATTCAACTGCTCAAATTGGTGCAGTACTAGATTCACTACCAGAAATTCAGTAAATCAGCAAAAGAAATATTGCACGTTTTAATATACTAGGCCTTGTACCAGAATATGATTTTAAATTCTACTTTATAAAACTATATATATATGTATATGTATGTGTGTGTGTGTGTGTGTGTATATATATATATATATATATATATATATATATATATATATATATATATATCCCTCACACATTTAGATTGTGGCGTCTCTAAACCACATTTATCTTGCTCAGATGAGAGCTATTTTTGAAAAAGAGGAAACGGGTCAGCAAAGAAACACTACTCTCTTCGTTTGATCCAACAAGCATCTCAGAAAAGTGTCTTCTACTGGCAATTAATTATCTTCACCACAGCTCCATGGATACAGCCATTCATCTGCCTTTTACACAGGCTTCTATATTCTAAACTGCACTGTCATCAAATCGCGTTACACATGCAAGCTCTGTTAACAGAAGTCTTTATGAAGTGTTTTAGGATCACTACATGTCAGCAGCATGCATATCACTTTTTTAAGTATAGAAATACAATAGGTGCTATAATAATATGCAAAATGTTTCAATGTATTATTTATTTTCTGTTTTTGATTAATACATAATAAATGAATACATAGTGATTCATATCCAGTCCTTTTTATGCTTGTTCCAAACACAGTGACAGTTGCAGCTGACCATTGCAGGAATGCACTGTCATCTGGTGAAGACATGCAGAGCTCATCCTGGATTAGGGTCATTAACTGTTCCTGAGTCACTGCTGGACTCTTAGCCTTTATTCAGCTTAATGTAATGCCACTTCTGGCTAACCTGACTACCCTGACCTAAATTCACAAAGGCAACAATTTTGTAAATATTATTTTGGCAATGCAGCTAATAAAAAAAAAAAGTCTAATTATTAAAAATGCTTGATGTTAAATGAGAAAATGTAATGTGCAAAAGTCATAGAGATAATTAAAACATCCAAAAAATGTATTTGCCACATATTTAATTTATTTTGTTTTTTTCAGATTGAGACTGTCCAGGGTCTGATGCAGAGCCCCACTGTGCTCGTGTGTGTAGGACGAGAGCCATCTCATCCAAGATTTGCAGACATTTTTACCAAAACATCTGATGACAGATTTCCAAGTCTTGTAAAAACGCACATGGAAGATTGCTATGACAGTATGTTTAGCAATTAGTTGCTTCCCTAAATATGGTGTTTCTTGTAAAATAAAACTAATATGCATTTGTTTGTTTTTTTCTGTGTTGGTAAAACAGCAAAGGTGGATTCTGCACCCAACCCAGTCAAGCACTCTGTGTCTTCAGACAAGTCTATACCAGATGGAACAGAATCACTTGAGAATGACTCCAGTCCCAATGCACAAGACAGATTGAGAGAAGACGACATTGAGAAAACTGTCTGTGTGAATAAAGATGGCAGCTTATCAATGGAAATGAAAGTGCGCTTTCGACTTCAGAATGATCAAACATTACATTGGTCAACACAAGTGACAAAAACCAATGAGAGATCTTGTGATCCGCTAAAATCACACAATCATCTACTTGACGGAGAATCTGAGGATATCTGTGCAAATGAACACAACGAAGCTTACATGAATAACTATGAAACACACCCAGGCTGCACTCACTGCAAGGAGCCCCACAGAGCACATTCCTGCAGCTCAGGTGCATCTGCCCAAACAAAGGTCTCCAGAACAACCACGATCGAAAGCAGAAAAACCATATCAAGATCAAGTGAAGACAATTCAGAACAAGTGGTGGAGACCGAGCAAATCTTCAAGGCAACTGAAGCTGTGGAATACTGTACTATTACAAATGGGACCTGCTCACCCAAATCCATAGAGCGGCCCCCCTCAACAGATGAAACAGTACAAGACAAACCTGCTACCGTGGCTCCAACACCAGAAAGAGAGAAAGATCAAAATGACGAGGAAGTCACTGATCGCGCTGCATCAAGGGCAGGCTCAACAAATGAAGACACACCATCAAATCATGGAGACCGAGATTCTACTGGATCAAATAAATCTTCTACCTCCAGAAGTTCCAAAAAATCTTATCCGTGTCAATGTGACATATCTAAAAATAATAAAGCACCAAGTCCAGGCACATCTGGAGTAGAACATGATGTAGAAAGAGAACAGCCAAATGCCATGTCAGTCAAAACCGACATGGTTGAGGGACCACAGTGTATAGAAGAAGAAAAACAAAGTGCCAATACAGTAAACAATGAAATTTTATCAGAAACTGAGGTTTTGAAAGATATACAAACGTCTGACAACCAAACTCAAGAAATACCCTCATGTGGTCCCTGTGATTCTGAAAATATTGAAAAGGACAATGAACAAGATGATCAAGTGGAAAATTTAGAGAGTGAAACAAAGGAGTCAGCTGGAGATGTCCCATTAGAAGCTGAAGATGAAACAGAACCAACCATCTCTACAACTCAGGAAAGCCCAGACAACATGTCAAAGGAGACTGGTGAAGAGCACGAGATACATGATCATGACAGAGTGCCAAGTGTGATGTCAGCCAAATCAAATACATCCTCAAAATCTAAACAATCAAAAATTTCTCTTAGTTCAGACAAGGAAAAAGAAAATCAAGAGAGAGTTAATAGTGTTATGTCTGTTAAATCATCTAAATCACATGGAGAAGATGACCAACCAGCAGAAGAAACTCAAGTGACAGACACAAGAGAGTCAAGCACAGTTGACCTAAATGAGACTGCAACCCCTACAGAAAGACCACAAGGTTCTGTGAAAACGTCCATAGGAAATAATGATACAGATGCTGAAGATGTTAATGAGAAACTAAGCAGGTCAAACAGCTCAATGTCAGTTAAGTCTAATGTATCTGCAAAGTCAAGAACATCTAAAAAATCTGAAGTCACCAGTGAAGTTCAAAGTGCAACTGTGGATGAAGTCTCAGAAGGACGACCACAAAGCAAGCTGTCAGTCAAATCTGCAAAGTCCGCAAAGTCAAATCGATCTGTAAAATCCAACAAAGAAGAGGCTGCTGACTGTACAGAAACCCAGTCAATCAAATCAGAACAATCAGTTAAGTCAGTCAAGTCAAACACAACAAATATTTCTCCAACAGATGCAAATCAAGACTCTGTTCCGTTAGACGATACACAGAGATCACCAACCGTTATGTCGAACAAATCAACAAACTCTAATGCAACTACAAAATCAAGTAAATCAAAGGATTGTGAAAGTGGTAATGTTGAGGTGAAAAATGAAGAAAGAGTTAAAAGCTCAATGTCATCTAAGTCAGCCAAGTCAAGTAGCTCAAAAAACTCAAAGAAAACTCAGGTCAATGAGAATTTAAATGCAGAAGAACAGACTGACAAGAGAGCTTCAAGTAGCTTGTCAGTTAAATCAGCCAAATCAAATGTTTCTCACAAATCAGAGACATCCACAAAGACAACCACCAGTGCCATTTCAAATAAGTCTGGTGCTTCAAAAAACTCTACAACAAAGTCCAATGTCTGTGAAGATTGTGGAAACCTTGTTGACAATGATAAGGAACAAAATGTAGAAGAAGAAAGCGAAGAACGAGGAAGTACACGGTCAGTTCAGTCAGTCAAGTCCAGTTGTACTGTGGATGCAAATACTGAAGAAAGACCAACAAGTGCCACGTCCAAAAAATCACAAAAGTCCAGTGCTTCAATAAAGTCTGTGAGATCAAACATTACTGAAGAACCTAATGGCTGTTTACCTACAGATACCAAGGATACTCAGAAGAGGGCAGAGAGTGCTATGTCAGCTAAATCTGTCAAAACTTCAACTTCAGACAATCCAGAAACAAATACAGAAGATGCCTTAGATGATAAAGAGAGGCCAGCAAGCACATCAAGAAGTGAAAATATAGACAGTGAAAGGTCAGCCAGTTCGATGTCAGTTTCCTCAATCCAGTCAAACATTTCTGCAGAGACTAAATCGCTTGCATCTACCTTTATTACAATTAGTGCGTGTGAAGATACATCAGACGTTCAAGACAGAGCAATAAGCCCAGCATCAGACATATCAGCAAGATCCAACAAATCAACTAATAAAGAGACTGAAAGAACCCCTAGTGTTATATCTGTGAAATCAAGAACATCAACAAAGTCAAATCGGTCTAAGAAAAGTAACAAATCTGAAGCACTGGATCAAAAGGATGAAGGAATCAGTGAACGGGCAAGCTCAGTCCTTACAGTTAAGTCAAGTATTTCAGCGAAGTCAAAAGCTACAGAAGAATGTAATGACAATGAAGACAATGTTTCATGCTCAACTGTGAGGACAGGAGATGCACAAGGCTTGATGATAGTGGACAAAAATGATGACACAGAAAGTGGTAGTGTAGTGTCAATAAAATCACATTCTTCAGTTAAATCTGGTAAATCAAAACTGACTGTTGAACCAGAAAATCAAAGGTCTTCAAGTGCATTATCAGTCACGTCAGCCAAGTCTAGGAAATCAGCCAAATCTGTTGCATCCAATAAGACCCAAGTCTCAAATATTCAAAAAGAAGAACAGCAGGGCAGAGCATCAAGTTCTGCCTCCAAAAAGTCTTCAAAGTCAGAGATAGTAAGCCAGACCACAGAAACAAGTGATGTAAATAAGATAAAAACAGAAGACATTGAAACAGTCTCAGTTAGTTCAATGTCTGTTAAGTCTGTTAATGCCAAGTCAAATAAATCAACGAGAACAATCCAGTCAAAAGTCTCTGAAAATCCAGAAACTGCTGTGGAAACTGATGGCAGGTCACCATCAGCCATATCTTCAAACTCTAAGGCACATTCACAAAAGTCTACAGCATCTAAAACAAAAGAAAAGAACAGTGAAGTACAGTCCAAAAGTGCTTTATCTCTTAAGTCAAATTTGTCAAATAAATCAAAGAAATCCCAAAATTCTGCTATGTTATTAAAGGAGAACACAAATGCACCAAAAGAAAATGTATCTCTTCTTAAAAGTACTCAGTCAATTGAAAGTGATTTGTCACAGGTATTGTCAAATTCAGAAATTCCCAAAGACTGTGAAGCAGGAGCTTTGGAAACATCCAACCAGGAACTAACCAATGGTCCACTGAAAGATAAAGTTGACCTGGTTCCTTCAAGTCTACCAAACGCATCACCTAATGAGGTTGTACATCAGTGGCTTAAAACAATATCAATTGAGGGTGATATGTGTGAAGTGGAAGATTATAATGAAAACTGTAATGGGGAAAAAACTGGCCATTCAAACAATGAGGATAATGACAATAAGAATGAGACATCACCTGATTTTCCTCAAAATAATGACGATCCCAAGATTTTCCAGTCATCTGTTCAAGTGATGAAAGTTCTTCTCAATCCAAAGCTTGACAGATGTAACAGCACGCCAGAAATTTCACCAGTATATGGGCGTAAACTGAGCACATCAGCTCAAGGACTTTTGGATTGTCTTGTAAAGTTACAGTTACTAGACCAACATCCTCAAAATGCCAATGAAAAAGATGCAAAATATCAAGAATTAATGAGTATTCTTCAGTCTCTGTGGCTTTCAGATCCAACAAATAGTAATCATGCTGGAACTGGCAAAGCTGACGAGCACCATTTTGTAGATACATCATCGTCTGGTGTTGATGTCAACAGTGGATCTGGAAAAAGTAGTGATGGTAAAAATATCGACCCATTTCAACCAGCACATGAAGATGAAAAAGAGGATGATAAACACAAGGAAGATGACCTAATAACCAATGAAACGGTCAGAGACTATGAAAGTCCCAAAGACCTACCAGAATCGCCAACCTCTGCTGGACAAGACAATTGTCCTTCTCTGAAAGAAGAAAGTGAAGCTTCCCATTCTGGAAGTCCTTGTTCACTTAAAAGAGAAGAATTAGCGAAAATAATTTTTAATGATCCAGATCCTTTGTGGGTCCTCACATTACTGACCAAGATTGAGAAACAGTTTATGAAACATTACATCAATGCAATGAAAGAGTTTAAAGTTAGATGGAATATGGATAATAATGAACAGCTTGATTTTATTATTAATGAGCTGAGAGGCGAAGTACACGGCAAAATCCAAAAAAGTATAGATAGAGAACTTAATAAGATAAAACTCCAATCTGGACTTCCAAGACCTCCAACAGAACCAAAAGAGGGACAGCATTTGGTGAGAAGTAGGCACAAACATTCTCATGAACAGAAAGAAATAAGTGAGGACTCAGCCACGGGCACATCCTACAGCGATCAGCGTAGTGAAAACGATGAGGAATGTTCTTGTCAAACATGTGTCCCAACACAAACATCAGATGCACCAGCTAATCTTCAGCCTGTGGAAGGTAAATCCGAAGAAGATGCTGCTACACAAGAGACCAATGCATCAAAAATGTCTATCACTGGTAATGAAGCAGAGGATAATAAATCTGCTGCTACTGATCAAGATAACACTGACAAAAGTACAACCGTAAATCAACAAATGGAAGAAGAAAATGCTGCTGAAACAGAAGTTGAAGCCAAATGCACAAATGAGGCTGAGGATGAGATTGAGAATACAAAAGAGACTGTAGGGGAAATGGAACGAGATAATGATGAAGAGAAAGAAACTATAAGTCAGAATGAGAACGAGGGTGAGGATGAAGAGACTTTTTCCTCTAGAGTAGATGAAAACATTGAAGTAACAGAAGATGGTGTTTCAGTGGAAGATCCTGCTGATGAGGAACTTGCTACACAAGATGCAATACTGGAAAAGGAGAATTTTGATGCCACCATAGTTGATGAATCTGACGCATGTTCAAACACAGAAGCAGAAACAGCTGAGGAGGAGGCTCCTGTCAAAACTGCAGGCGAGTCTGGTGACGAAGAGGAAGAGAAAGACATCAGTGGAAATGAACATGAATCAGGAGAAGATGAGGAAACAGAAACAAATGAATTATCAGCTAATGAAGCAATAACAGAAAATGAACTGGTCAAAAACTCTGGCAATGTTATAAGTGAAGCAGAGTCTAACACCAAAGAAGAAGACAATACCATAGTCGGAGAAAACATAGAAGAACCTTCTGCAGAGCCCACAGAAGCAGCCTCCATTAAAGAAACCAGTGACAATGAGGTTGACCAAGAAAAAGACAATAACAGCAATGATGAGGAAGACAGAGAAGAGGTAAAAACTAAAAGCAAAGCTGAATCAGACCAGGAAGAGGAGACAGATAAGGGACTAGATGAAACCACTGATGCCAATATGTCTGCAAATGAGGAAAATGAAGCCAGTGATCTCAAAGTCAGAAGTGAGGAGCAATCTGAGGCAAAAGAAGAAACTAATTCAGAAGTAGCAGACGATACTGAGAAAAATATTGAAAGTCAAAAAGAAAGTATTGAAGAATCTGACAAAGATGAGGGAGACACTGAGAAAGACAACAACATAGATCTAACTGAACAAGACATTGTTGCTAATGAATCAACAAATGCACAAGAGGAAGTGATCGAGGATGAAGCTGTAGAAGATGAGGCTGGAGGTGAAATCGAAAGCTCTGACAAAGGAGAGGAAACTGATAATGTTAACGAGGAGGAGTGTAATGATGAAGAAGAAGAGGAGGAGATTTCTGTTGAAAATGAAACAAAAGAGGAAAAAACTGAGGAGGGTGATAACACAAATGAAGATGTTGCTGAAGCTGACAAAGCAGAAAATGAATCTGACACAGCAAATGAAACAAAAGAAGGAGAGTCAGCTGATGAGGAAGAGGAAAAAGAGATTTCTGCCGAAAATATGTCAAATGAAGATGAGGACCCAGGTGATGAAGTAATTGAAAATTCACAAAATGATGAAAATCAAACAAAGGAAGAAGCTATTGAGGTTGATGATAACACAAAAGATGTTGCTGAAGCTGAAGCTGATAAAACAGAAAGTGAAGCTGAAGCAGCAGATGAAACAAAAGAAGAGTCAGCTGATGAGGAAGAGGAGGAAGAAGAGATTTCTGCAGAAAATGCAAATGAAGACGAGGGAACAGGTGACGAAGTAACAGAGAAAAATGATGAAGATGTAACAAAGGAGGAAGCAAATGAGGTTGATGAAAACACAAATGAAGATGATGCTGAAGCTGACAAAACAGAAAATGAATCTGAAACAGCAGAGGAAACAAAAGAAGATGAAGAGGCAGCTGATGAAGAAAAAGAAGAAATTGCTGTAGGAAATGCACCAAATGAAGATGAGGGAACAGGTGATGAAGTAACTGAAAACTCACAAAATGGTGAGGATGAAACAAAGGAAGAAGCTATTGAGGTTGATGATAACACGAATGAAGATGACGCTGAAGCTGACAAAACAGAAAATGAATCTGAAGCAGCAAATGAAACAAAAGAAGAGTCAGCAAATGAGGAAGAAGAGGAGATCTCGGCAGAAAATGCACCAAATGAAGATGAGGGAGCAGGTGCTGGCATAACTGAGAACTCACAAAATGAGGAAGATGATGCAAAGGAGGAAGCCACTGAGGTTGATGATAGCACAAAAGATATTAATGAAGACAAAAATGAATCTGAAGCAGTGGATGAAACAAAAGGAGACGAAGAGTCAGCTGATGAGGAAGAGCAGGAAGAAGAAGAGATTATTGCAGAAAATGCACCAAATGAAGACGAGGGAACAGGTGAAGTAGCTGAGAACTCACAAAATGATGAGGATGATAATGCAAAGGAGGAAGCCACTGAGGTTGATGATAACACAAAAGGTAAAACAGAAAGTGAAACTGAAAGTGAAGTGAAAGATGCCAATGAAACAAAAGAAGAGTCAGCAGATGAAGAAGAGAAGGAAAAGGAGGAGGAGGAGACTGCTGCAGAAAATGCACAAAATGAGGAAGAGGGAACAGGTGATGTGACAACTGAGAACTCACAAAATGATGAGAATGAAACACAGGAGGATGCTACAGATGTTGACGATAACACAACAGAGAATCCATCTGAAGCTGAAGAGGAAAAAGGAGACGAAGAAGAAGCTGAGTCAGCAGGTGAGGAAATGAATAATGAGACTGAGGAGAAAGGTGCTTCAGGTGAAGAAGCTGATGAGGAAGAGGAGGGAAATGAGAAAGACGTAACAGAAGACGATAATAATGAGCCTCCTTGTGAAAACTCTGACATCGACAGTGCAAATGATGTGGAGAGCGACGAGGAAAAAAGTGAAAATGAGAATGTGGATATAGCTGGAGAAAATGCAGAAGAATCAAATCAAGAGGAAGAGGGCACTCCCGTCTCCAGTGGAGATGAGTCTACAAAAGAAATGCAAGATACTACCACAGCTTGTGATGCAAAGGAAGAAACAACAGAACAAAAGTCTGATGAAGATGAGGCTACTGAAGAAGTCAATGAACCAGCAGAAAACAATACAGAGGCCCTTGAAGATCAAAATGAAAACCTATCAGAAGATGAAGACAAGACCTCTTTAACTCAAGAGCAGTCTGAAAATGACACAGCTGAAGTGGCCAAGCCCAGCACCAAAGATGAAGACAATCCTACAGCTGAAGACAATACTGAAGAACCTCCTGCTGAGCATCAAGAAGCAGCTTCCATTGAAGAAACCTGTGACAATGAGGCTAGCCAAGAAAAAGAAGATAACAGCATTGATGAGGAGGATGGAGAAGAGGATGAGGAAGAGGAGGAGGATACACCTCTAACTAGTGGAGATGAAGATGGCACGGCAGGTGAAGATGCAAATGAAGAAGATATCACTGATGAAGAACCTGAGCTCCCTGAAGACGAAAATGTTGAAACCTTTGAGGAAAAGTCTGATGAGGACATGACCAAAGAGGATGAAAATGTAGATACCAAGTCAAATGATGAAAATGACAAAACCCCTGTCACAAGTGGAGATGAGTCTGCAAATGAGGATGATGCTGAAACTCAATTGACAGAAGATGCAAAAACTGAACAAGAGTCAGATGAAGAAGAGGAAACAGGAACAGGCAAAGAGGAAAGAGAAGATGAAGAGACAGATAAGGAAACCAGCGAGAAAGAAGCAAGTGAACAAAAAAATGTTGATGACGAGACTCCTGTTACTAGTGGAGATGAGTCTGTAAATGAGAGCAGTGATGAAGATGAGGAGAATGATGAAGCAGATGGGGAGAACAATAATGTCAAATCACCTGAACCTCAGTCACAAAATGAGGACAATGGAAATGTTTCTGAATCAAGTGCTGCCAAAACTGAGGATGAAAAAGACTTGAATGTAAAAGAAGATAGTGACTGTGGATCAGCAGATGAGGGGGTTTCAAAAGCCACTTCAGATGATGGAAAGACAAAATCCACAGTGGAAAATAATTCAGAAGATGTAAACGAGCCACTTGATAAGGATGAGGAAGAAAACAATGAATCTAAGTCGGAGCAAAATGACGAGGACATAGAGGGAAAAGAGACTGAAGAAAATGAATCTATTGACAATGAAGAAAAAGTCAGCGCAGAAAGCGATGCTGATAGTGAAGAGAGTCAAAGTGAAACAGGTGACGAGAGAATTACAAATGACTCTAGTTTTGACAACGAAAAACAGGAAGATAACCAGGCAGAGGAGGCTCAGCAAGAGAATGTTACTGAGACAGAGGTCACAGAGGTGAAGCCTGATGGCGTTGATAATGTTGAAGAAATCTCATTGAAGAATGAACCAGAAGAAGAATCAAAACTGGAAGACATTGAAGAATATGATGATGGCCAGCAAAAAATAAAAGAAGAAGTGAATAACTCTACTAAAGAACAAGAAAAAGATTTAAAAAGTGATGCTCCTTGAGAAACTGAGACCACAGCAAAGAAAACTGATAAGAGAACAGCTACTGCAGACAGAGAAGATGGAGATGCAGAAGATTCTGAAAATGAAATGGACAATAAGATGAACAATGACAATATAACACCATGATTGTGATAGTTAAAATACAATGAACTGAAAAGAAAGTTGCATTTTGAAGCTACAAGATACCATACTGCACTATAAACATGAATGTGTTTTTAGGTTGTTTTGTTTGTTGATACAAATATTAGTTGTATAATGTTACAAGTTTTCAGTTCTTCAAAAGCATCAATGTACCAAGCACCAAGGTATTTACAAAACTTGAATGTATATAACTACAATATGCAAACGTTATATGTCAGTGAATATGTCAGTGTATAATACAATGTAAGACTGAGCCTTAGATTTAACAAATGCTAAAAATTGACAAAAAAAAAAAAAACATTGAGCTGAAGAATATATATTCTTACATCTAGTAAATGTAGTCCTATATTTATTTGCTGCTAATAATTTGGGATTCTAAAGAAAATCTCAGTATGTTTTTTCTTGACCAAACTGCAGAATGTTACTTGAAATATTTTATTATGTACATATGTGTATACAAAAATATATATTTACAAAATCTTCTTTTCCTAGTATATGATGCACTTTTTCTGCTGAGTGAGATTGATAATACTTATACATTTTAAATGATCAAACAAGTCACTTTATGTTTATAGCAAACACAAAACATACGTCACTTTTCTGTACATTAACAGAAGCCATTACAAGCTATTAATTGCACAGTCTCATTGAAAGGATATAAAACATATGTTTGTGTGTCACAACGATGATCTGCACCACTCAATGTACTGTAATGTTTCATTGTGAAATAAATTAAATGTTAAAACTTTGCTGTTATTTGCATGGGATGAATTACCAGTACTTTGCTACAATACTCTAAACATTCCTCCTTTAGAGCTCTGAGTTCAGAGGTTTATTCATGGGTCAAACTATTTTTATCAGTGATGTCAGCAGCGCTGGTATAACAGATTTTGTCAGATGTGACTTCCATTGTATTCACTCTGCTGCTACAGTGACAGAAGTGATGGATGTGCCCCAGTGAAATGTATATTCACGGTCTCTTGTGCTCATGTGACTTGTGTAATTGGTGTCACACAGGCTGAAATCATACCACCACACGAAGGATGATGAATAACAGGAACTAGTAACAAAACCTCATCAAGCAGTAACCTTTGCATATTACATGAAATACCAACATGAGTGAAACAGAGTGCTAAATACAAGATAATGCGGTGTGTCACATTTTTTAACAGAGACATTGAGGCACAGAGAGATGCAGTAATAATGTGAATAGATGTTTTTGAATTTGAGAAGATTAATCCTCTCATCTTAAAAAATAAAATTTCTGAGGAAGCACCTGCTTGCTGGCATTCTGTAATTTCCACGGTAAACATTGGAGGAGTGAGGAACGTCATCCGGAGCACAAGAACAAGGGATTTTCCCTCAGCTATGTTTACCTCAGTGCAACCCATTCCTTCACAGCTGCACTGGTCTTTGTAACAACTGGTGAAGTAATTATGATACTATTTCTTTATTATGATACTATAAATTTTTTTTATTATTATTAATTATGATCATCTGGTTTGAGTAAAAATTAAGGAAAGGTGCCTCTCTCATATCCCACAGGAAAGTTGAAGTGCTTATTGAATATGTTTAAGTGTTCAACCAATTGTCCCCTGCTTTTGACAGGGGACACAGTCTTTAAAGCCAAAAGGGAGATCAGGACCTTCTTGTATTTGATGTGTGAGAGACGATAGAAATGGTTCCCACACTGACAGGAAGTCCAAGAGGGGCCTTTTGTGAGTTTGGAGGGAATTCAAATTGAGTGGCAATGTGTGTTTACAGTGTGATGGTAATAATATTAAGGCGAGACACTACAGGCAAAACAAGCAACTCCTTTTTTCCTTTTTTTGTGGTCAGTTTGCTCCCTCAACATAAAATGTTTCACCTGTATATAACAATATTGTCCAATCTTGAAATGTTTATAAATTTGCTTAGTCTATTTGTATACATAGATTTTTATGGGATATTGTAACTTCATAGGCAGCTTTCTCAACATGCATTTGTCTGCATGATCACACCCTTAAAATACCTACCCACCTACACAGACCACATCTTCAAATCTTTTACTTAAAAAGAATTTGTTGACATCTTAATCTAAGCCTGATTTTTTTCAAGTTCTGACTCCAAAATTTGGCTTTTTTTTTTTTTTTCCTTTTTTATTGCCAATTTTCAATAAGATCTAGTTTTCTTAATATAATAAGCTGTAAAGCAAGAAACGTAAACTTAGCTCTATCCCTGTTCAGATTTTTCTCAAATTTTTGCAATTGTGGCCATTGTTCCACATTAAAGTAATTTTTTGTATATTTTCAAAGTCAGGACATACACTGAATACAAATCAACAAATGTAAATGTAAGTCATCTAGTAATATTTATGTTATATTACATAATATGTTATATTACGTGCAGTGTGTTAGTATATAATATTGTATAAATATATATATATATATATATATATATATATATATATATATATATATATATATTAATTTATTTATTTATTTTTAGAGCTATTTTTGTGTATATATTAATTATTTTTGATGTGTGTATAATATCTAAAGTGATCTGTAATTTATGATACCTAAAGCCCATTGTAAGTTCATATTTTAAAACTGCATATTAACAAAGGAAGATTTACAGTTGTGCGCCGTGCATACTCACATTATTAATGATGGACCAGTGGGCAGCATGTCCGCTTTGGCCTCACCATGGGCCAGCAGCACATAACTAAAGGAGACCCACGCTCCCTTTCTTTCCCACCGTTGTTCAGGTTATCCTGTGGGGCCACTTATGCCCCGTCTGCAGGCAGGATGCAATGTCGGGGGACCCCAGTCGAGCAGTACACAAGCATCCGCCAGGCCCTGGGAACCAAACAAGGCCTGATGGAAAACCAGAGAGGAGAGTATAAAGAGAGGGAGCAGTTACTAACCAGATTCACTCAATAACACTCAGCGTGCACCTGCAGCCTGTGTTTACTGAACTACAGCACAGTCCCCACACAGCGCACAGGTGGTCCAAACAAAAACCTGTGAAGTGTTGCCCAGAGAGTAATATCCCCATGTTACGTGTTGTATAAAGCCCCCCATAGGAAGCAAACACATCCGGTGCTGTAAGATTTATTGTCCCTTGCACTTGCATGTTGCAACTATGTTGAAGTTGTTTCTTCCTCAAATGCCCTTTTATTAATTTAATATGGTAAGCATTCATTGTTGTTTGGCAACTAGAAGGACACTATAAAAGTATGCAAGGGCATATTGTTTAGTGTTAGTGGTTTCCATGGATTATAGGGATGGGTAAATCCCTTTCAGAGAATTGTGTGTGAGAAAGGAAAGACCTGGTTAGCTGCATTGTGTGAAATTCAAAAGCGTATTACTATATTAACTATGAGCATCAGCAAACTTACTTTGCTGCTAAATATTGACTAATGCAAAAATTCATTTTCCTGGTTATTTATTTTATTTTTTTTTTGTAATCTTATAAGTAGGTCTATGAAATAGATAATATTAAGAAAAGAGGAACATTTACCTGAAACCAGTGCAGGGGCCTCGTTGCCTGAACTGTATCGCCCTCTGCTGAACATGGGCCTTGGGACCATACAAAAGTAGAGAACCGTAAACATGTTTTTTTCCTTCTACTTTAGGAACGAAACGTCCTGTGTCTTTGCAGAGAAGAAGCGGCACAACAAAAGTGGGGTAAATGAGTTAACTTTAAAAAAAACAACTAACCTATTCGCTTCGAGTAACCTTTTTTTTAATATATCGTACCTTAAATGCAATAACATTTTCTGTAAAAAAAAACGTGTGATAAAGGACTTAACTTAACCTGCCTAAACTGCTTGTTAATAAAACTCTTACTTTAACCTGTGACTGTAATACAGACAGTACATCTTGATTGTTTACTCAAACGTAGTAAACGGGATCCAGCTGCATTATGTCCAGCACCCGCGCCACTTTTCTTTTTAATTGTAGAAACTCTTGCACCATCTAGCGGCAGGGTTTGGAAAGTTGATTTGTTCGTCATGAACAAACGGGGGGAAATTCAAATAAGTTTATTTTTGCATAAAGCTGTGTCACGATACCTCTGAAAAAGACTCATACTTTAATAGACCTGTATGGTTTGAGTGTCTGTGTGTGTTTCATATAAATCTGTAATAATTATCAACTGTGTGTAAAAGCTTAACCGTAGGCCTAATATTAGGTCTAATATTATTATTAGGGTTCATTTGCAGCCCCCTTGGGAGATGCTCTAATGCTGTCAGGAGGAGGGAGCATAGAGGAGAGAGAGTGTGGGCTACAAACTGAGCTGATAAGAGAGATATAAGGAAGTAGAAGACAGTGCCACTAGAGCACTTCACTAACAAGTCACTAGGAAAAGATTCAGGTCTGTAGCCTTTTCTCATTTTTTTGTTTGTTTTCTGAAAGTATAATTACTGAGCTATTACTGTTAACTTGTAATTATCTATATTTGTATGTATTTATTTAAAAAATTATCATTGTAATAATTGCTGATCGGAAAATGTAAGTGTCAAGAAACTATAGAGTACAGTAACGCAGTAAGTCTCTTCTGGATCCTTTCTGTAGCCTCATGGCATCAACAAATCTCATTTCTTCTTTTAGGATGGTTATTTGTTTGGCCTCATCATAAAGAAAGTAGCATTTTTCTGAACAGATTATGTCAGCAGCAGCATGAATGTACTAAACCTGTCATTCAAAAGGAGCAAAGCCTGAACACTGACAGGTGACTCTTCATTATCTCCCACAATTACATTTTTATGCTGGAAATTATTATTTAGTTAGTTAGTTTTTTTGTTTTGTTTTGTTTTGTTTTTTTCTGCAGGCTACGTTTGGTGCCATTTTCAGCATCTAGGATGGGCTGTGCTTGCAGTGGCCAGAAGGATTATAATTTCAACAAGGACAAACAAAAACATCAGGCCTTAAGCTCTTCCAATCACACTGTAAATACTTTAAAGGAGAAGATCAATATATACAGTTTAGTAACCTACCTGATCTATTTATACTTTCTGTCGACAGGGGAATAATGGAAACGCATATCAAAATGGTAATAATGTAGAGTTTTATTTATTTATTTATTTATTTATGTTTTAAAAAAGACCAGTAGTCGACCCACACAATGTTACTAATTAAAAGAGAACTGCACACAGCGATTACAATCTGTTGTGACTTCCTCTGCATATGAGAAAAAGATGAGATTAAGAAAATTCACAAGTTTTACATTTTGCACGAGTTTTACACACTAAATATGTGGATAGCAACAGTAAAATGAACATATTATTTCTATTTTGGTTTTCAGATAATAATGTGTGTGTGGCTCAACATGACTTTGTAGCAACCAACAACACTGATCTACCTTTCAAAAAGGGAGAGAAACTCAAGGTTATACAAGAGTAAGTAATACTTAATAGATTATGTTAAATAGACTACTTAAGTGGAATATGAAATCCTAAGCCAGAAACTACTGTTTGTTTGCAGAAATGGAGAGTGGTGGGTGGCACGCTCACTGGTAACTGGTCAGGAAGGCTTAATACCATCTAATTATGTGGCCAGAGCAGATACACTGGAAGTGGAAAAGTAATATATGTCCTAATATGAAGTATGTCTGTGTGATAGTATGTAAATGTGTTTTTTGTTTAATATTTATAGGTGGTTTTTCAAAGATGTGAGTCGAAGAGAAACTGAGCGACTTCTTTTAGCTCCAGGAAACAAACCTGGGTCATTTCTGATCAGAGAAAGTGAGACGTGTAAAGGTAACTAAGACATTTCCTCCTTTATCTCAATTGTAAAACTTCATAAAGCTGCAACAATAACATAACTATTCTATAGGTTCTTTCTCCCTGTCTGTCAGAGATTATGTCCTAGAGGAAGGAGATGTGGTAAAACACTACAAGATCCGTAATCTGGACAAAGGAGGTTTCTACATCACCCCTTCGAATGCTTTTGTGTCTCTGCAGGACCTGGTCAGATACTACAACCGTAAGTTTTCATTATGGAATTCAAATGGTGTGTGCTGCTTATACTTAAGAGAGGAACTTGGACCTACTTGCAAATAGTCATGTGTGTTTTTGTGGTCAGAGCACATAATAATGCATGCTGAATTTGTATGATTTATCTTTGTTCATAGGTACAGCAGATGGCTTGTGTCAGCGGCTTCTTTTTCCGTGTAAACCCAGGACCCCACAGAGACCGTGGGCTGCAGATGAGTGGGAGATCCCCAGGGAGACGTTGAAAATGGTGAAAAAACTGGGGGCTGGGCAGTTTGGAGAAGTTTGGATGGGTAAGACTACAAATTAATAGACATCTTGGGCAATGTTAGTGTAAAACTGGGCTGAATGCGGCAAAGTTTATAAATATAACAATTTTCAGTAATGTGTTAATATCATTTTGGACACAGTAAGTTCAGTCAAGTTGAAACAAAACTGTAAATTGCTTTATTTAATTAAATCAAGGCCATGTGTGATATAGTTTTAGCGACATTGCAATTTATTATTTAGTTTTCTTTTTTTTTTTTCCAGTTTTGAGATGTTGGTTATCTTTTTGGTAGCTCTATAGTGTAAACTGTTGAGTAAATTTAGTTGTTTTGTTTTTTTTTACATTTCAGGCTACTATAAAAACACACAGAAAGTGGCTATCAAAACTCTGAAGGAGGGGACCATGGAGCCAGAGGCCTTCCTTCAAGAGGCTAACCTCATGAAACAGTTAAAACACGAGCGACTAGTGCGACTTCACGCTGTCGTCACCAGGGAACCCATCCTCATAGTGACAGAGTTCATGGTAAATGGTAAGAACAAATGAGGAACTATGTCAGTATTCAAAGAAAATGATTTCACAGGATATGCTAATGTCACTTTTACATCAGAGTTTTGTATTGAAATGTGTCAGTGTTGTGTCATGACCTGTAACACAGATTTAAAAAATATATATATTTTGTTCTTTGCAGGTTCTCTTCTGGAGTTCCTACAGACCAGCGAAGGCAAAAATTTGAAGCTAACTAAATTAATAGATATGTCTGCCCAGGTGGGTATCTCGTATTTTACTTTTCTAGTATGGTGTACCATCTGCTCTTCTCTGTGAAGAAGCTTTGCCTAAAATGCTCTACAGTATGGCATTAAAATTATCTATCTCCATGGAGATAGCAGTGACACCACCAGGTTACAGGTTTGATCTGCGGAGAGTTGACCTTGCTCAAAGAAAACATGTTTTTCCAAGGTATTTTTTCAGCATAACGTCCTATAACTCAGTAAATGCAATCTGAGGTTTGAGCTGCTATGGAAGATTCCATATGATCAACCTTTATCCCTAACCAACTTAGCCATGTAGTTATCATAAATTAATATATTGTTCTCAACTTTAAATTATAGCTTTTCTATCAACAATTTATAATTAATGTAATCAGCAGTACAGTTGAAATATAGTGTCAGTGTTGTAAGGTTAAGTGTCCTGTGTCTGAACAATTTGAAAATATTATGTTTTGTGGCTTTTGTGTGTTAGGCTGCTACTGTGAAAAACGCATTCTACGTCAGTTATTAACATCCGGACAGGAAACCATAGTTCCATCAAGACTGAACTGCTCTAAAAATAAAACTGGGCAATTTATTGTACTTAATTTTTGCTTTTATGTGTTCAAGTTTGTAAAATCTGGAGGCCTAATGGAATAATCCAGTGTTAATGTAAACAAACAACTTATTATTAGATTTTTTATTTATTTATTTTTTTGCAGATAGCTGAGGGCATGGCATATATTGAAATGAAAAACTATATCCACCGAGATTTGCGTGCCGCCAACATTTTGGTCAGTGAGACCCTTCACTGTAAAATCGCAGACTTTGGACTGGCACGAATCATCGATTCTGAATATACTGCAAAAGAAGGTTGGCTATATTATGCACACACGATATATATATAAACCGTGCTAGTGCATGTACCTCATACTGAACTGAAAGTCTGTGGTTATGCAATTAGTTTATTTAAAGGCATGCGAACTACTGTGTGATTTGAGTTGTCTATGTCTGCATTAAAGGAATCAATGTTTATTTATGTCTTAACACTGAGGTCTAACTACACTGAGGTTATTATTATCAATATGCACAGATGCATGTACAAACACTGAGCCTGCTCATGTTTTATCTGATTACTAGGGGCTAAATTTCCAATCAAGTGGACTGCTCCAGAAGCCATTAATTACGGCACATTCAGCATTAAGTCTGATGTCTGGTCTTTTGGGATCCTTCTCACAGAAATAGTCACCTATGGAAGAATACCGTACCCAGGTAAACAGAAAGAAACATTGTAATATACACAAATGTTGTATGTTAAATTATATTCCAAACATTATGATTCACTGCCCTTTTCACTTCCTTTGCCCAGGAATGACCAACCCTGAGGTGATGAAGATGTTGGAGACGTTGTACCGGATGCCGTGTCCCGAGGGCTGTCCCAATGAACTCTATGAGATAATGATGATGTGCTGGAAAGAGGAGGCAGCAGCAAGACCCACATTTGAGTTTTTACAAAGCACACTCAATGACTTCCTCATTGCAACAGAGGGCCAGTATGAGTTACATCCATAACCACTGTTGGATGACCTTCAATAATGGACAAAACAGACATTTAATACTTCTGAGAGCAAGAACACCTGACACATCACCATCTCAAGATGTTATCCCTGAAGTGGAAGAGTTACAATCAAGCACATTTTACAAGAGCTCTTTTATAGGTTTGTCATTAGTTACTATGTTGTATATTTTCTACCCTGTATTTTGGTAACTTTGTCAAAAGCTGGTGTAAACAGTACACCATGCTTTTTGTTTGTTTTTTTGGGGTGTTGTATGTAGAATTGTATAAATGCAGTCTAAGCCGTGCACTTGCATATAAGTCATTGAGATGCCAACAGGAAGCCCTACAGCCTTAGACCTTGTGGTTTGATCCCTGGTGGGTGAGACAATATCTTGAAGATAACAGTGGAATGGCCCCACCAAGCAGGGGTTAAACCCAGCCATTTCCTGATTGCAAGGAAACAGGAAGTGTGCGTCAGCGTTCCTCAAATACCACATTTAGAGCTGGAGACTGGTGAGGTCCTATCCTGTACATAAAATATCTTCTAGTTAGTTATCAAAATAAAATAAATTATTGGGTAAGATAAGTGGCTTTGTTGTCTTCATCGTGTTTATCAGGAACAGCAGCTTGTGGTCTAACAAGAACAATAAAAAAATGATGCATCTTTATGTATTTTGGAAACCGTTTCTGTTGTATCATCAAAACTGTATTTTTTTTGTTTACTGTAAGTGAAAGTTGGCCTTTGCAAAACCTAGTGATGTAACTCTGGAGAGAGCCCAGCTGGGAGGGGGGCAACCTCCAAGTGAATGTGTGTGTTTCATTTCTTTTATCACTGAAAGGTGCTGCCAAAATCACAATACTGTTATTGCTATCCCATAAATACAGTTTATTACCTTCATTTGTTTATTGCTTATAAGTGATGATTTTGTATTTTGTTTTTGCAAAATAAAGAGGAGGGGAATATTATAAATGTTGTTATCCCAACAGTAACCAGTAGATGTCAGGCTCACACAGGATGATGAAAAAATACATTTTATAAAGAACATGAGCTGAATGAACAGACCAGTATTATTAAAGTCCTTGTTTTAAATTCATTCTTTTTGGTGAAACATACAATGTATTAATTTAGTTTTTCAGATGTCTATGTGAATTCCCACCTCCCATCATATGTTGTTTTACATTTTGTTATATAAATAAATATGTGCATGGGGAAGTATCTGTCTCTGCATGCAGTGACAGCTGGTCACTTTCATCATACATCATCTAAAAACCTTAGTTAGCTAAACATACATGCACTAACAAGAGGGAAAACAAAGCATAAATATATCTGACTGAAAAAGCTGTGTAACTGGTTCTGGATTTGACCTCTTCTGCTGCTGGAGTCACTTTAATCAAGTTCTACATGCTGGTTGGTTTGTTTAGTGTGCAGCTGTTACATACATAGAAATTTCAGTGTCTGAGACTTGGACCCAGAACCCATTTAGCTGTGACGTGAAAAATGGAAAGATGTGCACTTCCGGTTTATTGTCTATATAGCTGTGTTATGTCTGATAGTCTAAAGTGTTTATGAGAGACAGCTTTTACAAAAATGAGACAAGAGGACAGAGTATAAATATCTGTACTTTACTTTAGTACATTTTTAAGTATTTTTACATTTAGTTCACTACATTTGAGAGCAGTTATGGGCTGAAAAGTAAACATGTTTTTATTACAGTTTGAGACCTTCTGAAAAGAAGGAGTAAATTTTTTAACACATTTGTAGCTTGAGCAAACAAAAATCTAGAAATAAAAACAGCAAAAAACTATCAGTTCAATTGTTTCTACTTAACAAAGTACAGCATAAATCTTTACCTAAATCACTACATTCGAAGCTTAATTAAATCTTAAAATCTGTACAAAATATGTCTACTTTTACTTTTTGGTAAATGGTCACATTTTTATACAGCACATTTCCACCTTCAAGACTCTCAAAGTGCTTTACAACAAGGAACCACTCACCTACTCGCACACACATTCATACACTATAGTGTACGCAGACACTGACCAGGAGAGCAGGATTCTAGCCACCAACCTTCGGCTCATTGAACAAATGCTGCACTGAATACTCCACCAACAGAGCTACTGTCACAAGGGCATTTGTAAATGCAGAAATTTAATACTTTTACTTGAGTAAATTTTTTGTTATACTTTTATTGAGTATTTTTTTGCTCCGGTATTTGTATGTTTACTTAAGTAACAAACTTGAGTATTTCTTCCACCCCTCGTGTCACATCATTAGCACTGTGAGTATAACCTCCACAACCAGCAGGGACAGAGGCAGAGCAGATGAAAGAAGCCCCACTTTCATCTCAGTAATGTGGCTGTTTTCAATGGCTTTGGTTGACATTATGCTCCTCGTGCACATATTTCCTCTCAGGAGCTTTGATGTCTTCATTTAATGGGCTCTATCCATCAAGTGCGTTTGCTCCAACAGGCATGAGAGCTCTTGAAATACACAAAAAAGATGCCATGTTTAGCAGGTTTGAATTTCATGAAGAATTTCAATTTAAATCTCGGTAAATTCATGATTAATTAACCACTAGGCTAATTATGTTGGAAAAGGAAACCAAGAAAAACAAATTATAAATGCTTGTGATTTTTTTTTTTTTTTGATTTGCTTGTTGAAATTAATAAAATCAAGAAAAAAATATATATGTCTGTTCATGGATTTCTTCAACAAGTGGCATAAAACAAAAATTCATCATATTCATTCATATTTGAAATGAGATCCATTTGTGGACTGGTATTTCAAATGTCTAGACATTTATTTGACAGTATAAATCATTGTCTGGTTCTCAGCAGTCAATCATTGCCTGCTGGCAATAGTTGTGATCAGGAAAATGCAAAAGTGAAATAAGTCAGTGTATTTCTGTGCCAAACTCTAGATAAATTGATATTCATAAACAAAGGAATTCTTGCCAAAATAAAAATGCTGGCCTTGTTGTTGAAAAGAAGAAATGTTGAGAGTTGAAATATATATTTTTTTCTACATAATTTGTCTGGTGCAAAACTACGAAGTATATAACCAAGGCATTTGCTGACCAGTGAGTCCTACACAGACTGACGCCACTAGTGCTAATAGAATTGTCTTTAATGACACTAACACAAACATGCAGTAATGTCTCTGTGGAATCTTCCTTTTTCCTAGGGCTGTACTGAGGAGATTTCGGCAAAACCCTCTGCTAAACTGATGCAACACGTCAAACCAAAGCTCATTTAGTGAGAGGAAGCTTTAGAGCCTGGAGTTAGCAGGGGCCCTACCACCTCCAAATGAATGTGGTAATGGACCTCCAGCTCAATGTTGATTCAAGGGCAAATGTAATTATAAGGGAGCAAGTGCAGGGAGAAATTACAGACGGATACTGCTGGCAAAACGACTTCATTTTGACTATTATGACAATGTTCTTTTATGGAAAAAAAATATGTAAAAAGGAACAAATGGAGTTTACTGAGGACAGCCATAAGCACTCTGCTGTATTGGCTATGGCCGTCTTACGTAACACCTGATCCCTTGTGTTATAAAGTCTTTTGTTAGCTCACCAGTGCTGACAGCTCATCATGCACTGATCAGTATTCACGTCCATGCTCTTCTCCATTCAGAGATCCCCATCGTCACATCTTCGCTCACCTTTTTGTTTGTGTAGCAAATGTCACTGTAAATATTCTTACCTGCAGCTTTGACCTTGGACTGAAAACACGTCTCTCTTGCATTATTGTCATGTCATTTTTTATTTTTTTTTTCTGAGGACAAAAAGATTAGATTGAAGATGTTATCAAATCTTTATAACAAAAATACATAACTCTGGCAATCAAGATGGGGGGCTGAACACTTTTGGCAGCAAGTGAAAAGTGTGTTTCAAACTTTTTTGTGTTTAAACAGAAGAATATTTTAACTATTTGTAAGAAGAGGGATCCATTTGTCCAACTAACTTGGCTTCTCCAAACGTGCAGCTCTTACAGAGGGTGATAGTTACAGCAACGTACACAATGTATCACAATTTGTTCCATATACAGTATGTTGTAATTTAGATCTGTGAACACTGGTCAAAACATAAAGTATTCATTATGCTATTACTTTTTTTTTATTATATCCAACCACTTGAGGAGCTATATAAAGCTCTTGGCCACTTCAGCCCTCCTTCTGCACCACATGCACTGAACACCAAGCAATTCACTTTTTTCATCTTTCCTAATGTAGCTAGGAAGAACAAAACTTTACCATTTGGGATTTTTAAAATTAAATCAGACATAAATGCTTCAAGAAAAAGAAAAAAAAAAGAAAGAAAAAAGTCAAACATTTTTAAAGGTTCTTCTTTAATTTATTCATTAAAATGCAGCATTTTATTATATAACTTTTTCAAAGGGCTTTGCAACATTCTTGCTTGTCATTATGCATGGATGGGAATAGAATGACAGCTTAAGTCCTGTATGGAGACTGTGTGCCAGTGCTCATTGCTCAATCTAAAGAGTACAGATGTATACAACCACCAGACCAATGCCAATCAAAAGATGGTAAAATGGCAAACAAAAGACATAAATATAAAATCACTCTTCATGTAACACATTTGCAAGAAACCATTAAAGAAGTCTTATAGTGTGCTCTGTATTCAAAGGCACCATACAAACCCAGGACCTTGATGCAGTTATATAAGATTGCAAAACTGTAATTATATCACCTTTTTGATTCAGACTTTTCTTTTTGTTCCTATGAGTCATTTTACATTCATGACATAATATTATCACAATTATAAGTATCTTGTACCAGAAAATGTGTTCTTTTCTTCTTTTTGACCACATTTTCAGCAGTTTGAATCCACAGTTATGTGACATTTTAAATATAGTACAGTAATGCATCTCATCTTGTATCTATATATTGAACTTTAAAATCCAATTCAATGGCACACAATGAAACTAATCATTTCCTTAAAACATCAATATCTTGGATCCATCTCACAAAGTCATAATACGAATCTGGACTCACTCAAAATTTGCTTTGCCCTATGTCTATTGCTGACCTTTACTAGAATTCATAACAAAAACTGAGCTAAAAAATAAGCAAAAATCATGTATTCTTGTAAAATGGTTGAGCTTGACATTTCTATGCACAAATTCTTGCAATAACTATGAACCACAATAGCCTAGAACTGTATAAATAAATACCTCTTAAATGTCATGGTAACAAGGACTTGTCAACCTATTTTTTCTGTATGCGTTTGCCAAGAGCGTAAAAAGAGTGCATAAGAACCATGGCAAGGACAACTTTTTCTGCTAAAAGGTTTGAAGTGCTTAAAGGGCCTGTTTTTCTATTTTCAGATCTATGTTTCAGTGACTTAATACAGGAAGTACTCCACTGTATTTTTAAAGTCTATACACCTTCACTATAATCATTTGGATAATTTCGGTCCTGGAATTGCCAATCTCTATTGAAAAAAAGGTCAAAGATAGCTGTTAAATTGAAAACTTCTTCATAACATCACAACGTGGAATAGAGCATTTTGAGGTTTGAAGTTGTAGACAGACTAATATTAAAAGGTCACTCCAGCATGTGTAAATGAAACCAAACAAGACTCTGGGTATGTTTACCTGGCTAAAAGCAATAGGACCTTTAATGGAATCAATACGTGGACAAAGTTGTGGATTAAATAAACATCTACAACAGTAACTATGCAGCACTACAGATTATGATGTCAAATACACACTAGTACTGTTGTATGTTGGACTGTGCATGTGGAGGCAGGCAGATTCTTTTATAGACAAGCAATTGGAGTGAGACCAGAAGGCAGTGCTCTGAGCTTATCAATGCGATTCATCTTCCTGATAACACGGCTGTCCTCTCCACTCTGCTGTGCCCCGCCTGATGTGTGAGAGCTGTACGCAGACCCTCACAGCCCCATGGAGGTGAAAACAGACAAACTAAACTGTTATTTTAGGAAGGTTTCATTATTGGCCAAAAGTTGTTATAAATAATTAGAAGACTATTTCTGTTGTGGGTGTGATAGTTAATTAGTCAAGACAAATTAGCAAAAAGTGATCTGTAAGGTTAATGATGCTGAACTCAATTAAAATGCTGAATTTAATATTCTTTTGTTTTTAACAGTAGGCTGCTTTAAATCTTCTGAACATATGACTTCTCACGAGACAACTTTCTTTGTTGCATTGTAAAGTGTAATATAAACCAGTTAGAATATGTTATCTTTTCACATATCACTGATAACAGAAAACAGCTAAACTTAGTCAAAGTCAAATAGTAAAAGTGATATATTTTTCAGTTATTACATCTACATTTGACAGATTTAGGGCTGGCTGATACTGACAAAAATTAATACCTCGATATTTATTTATTTAGACTTAAGCTTATTTAGACTTACAACATCAATATTCTTCTGGCCAGCTAATGTCATTCTGGGAAGGTTGTTTTTAGGTTTACAGAATGTTCCCTGAAGGATAATTTGGTTGTTTTAAGGTCATTTGGAAAGTTTTATAGCAGCTGGGTCTCTTAGGGTTACTCCTAACGTTCCCTAAATGTTCCCTAAACATTCCTCTAACCTAACTTAAGCTGTAACCTTCAGGAAACCTTCACAGTAGGTAAATGTTGTTTGGTTTTTTTTTGGAAGATTTGGGAACAAACCTCTGGGGAATGTTACATTTTTGGTTCCCTAAACGTTCTGGGAACATTTTCAGAGTAGGCCTCTTTTTTGGATAAGTGTTGATCAAAAATGTTTTGGTTAGTAAAAAAAACCTTTAGAGGTTACTGGCTAACATTATTTAAAGGTTTGGGTACAAATCTCTGGGGAACATTTGGATTGTTGTTCCCTGAGTGTTCTGGGAACGTCTGGTTATAACCTCATCTTTAAAGAACGTTTAGGCAATGTTAGTTTTTATAGGTTACAAACTAACATTCCCTGTTAACTGGGATCACCTTGCTATAGCCTACTTTGTTGACACAAAGCACGAAACGGGGGTCTTAATTAATTTAATCAGGTTTAGAGTTAAAGCAAATGCTACTAGGCTACATTGCCTATATTTAGAACAAACCTTACAAAACAGTTATGTGTAAATGTTTTAAAAAAGCTCTTGTGTAGTTTTCGGAGCCGCGTTGCCTCCTGTTCTGATGACACATGGGTGATCAATCATGTTGGATATGCTAATCACGCACTAGAGCTGAGACGCCATTGGCCAAACCTTCTGCGCATCGCTCATCCCTGAATGAACCACTCTCCACTGTCTGAAGTTAGAGGCGCTGTCCATGGTTCTTAAAGCGTCACCGTCTCCAACTCACTGCAGCGCGTACGGAGAAGACGCTTTTTGCAACCTGATGCTCGATGGTTGAAGAGAGAATATGGGAATTTACGGTCACACGCGGAAAACAATGAACGGATGAAAGGACTTGTGGAATCCGGGCGACAATGAAGACGCAAGGTGTTTCGCTCGTTACGCACTTTGACATTGTATTTGTTTATTGACCCGCGTTCAGCAAAGACCTCGCACTGATGTTGTTACGGTGAACTACGGACATTGAGCCTGTCTTCAAGCGCAAGAATCGTTTTTGAACTTACAGAGAATCCCATAGCCCGCTGCTTCTGCTGCTACCGCCGCCGGAGACATGGCACGTCTGTTTGTTTGGATCAACTCTACGATCCTGTTGCTTTTTGTCACCGATGTGTTCTTGGTGGGAGCAAGTAAGTGGATGATTACATAGCAAAGCAACATTACGTTTTCGGAATGTTGTGATGTTTGGCGCCTGCTACTCATGTATTAAGTCAGGATTTTTATCTATTTTAACCAATACATTCCGACTTTAAGAATGAAACACTATTTATCTTTTACATGTTTTTACACACACTCTTAAGCACCTAGTTCTTAAATCCCATTGCATTGTTACAGCCACAGCACTTTACTCTACATTGTTAAGGCTATTATAAAGCTATCACATTAACCACCTACACTTATCTTAATGCATGTGCCATCAGCTCCAGTAATTACCTAAACTGCCTCTGCAATGCCCTGTGACCTATACTGCTTGTTCTATGTAGAGTGGGCTATCACCAGCTCATTTCCATTCCTCTTTATTCTGAACATCGGCATCTCCGTCCCATCTCTATCTGGGGAATTCTTAGGGGGACTGATGCTTCCTGTGATCTTGTCTTCACTGTCTGTGTGGCTCCATGTCAGTCTTGGTTCGGAGCTTTTGAAATGTCTTGGTGGCGTGTGTGAAAGAGCTTTTCCTGATCTCAGCGGAGTTCTGACAGGAGCAGGAAGAAACAGGCTTTTAAAAATCTCTAAGCATGAACTCATCTATAAATAAGCATTATTACAGATCTGCGAACATGTGAGACAGTAAAAGTTGGGGATTTCAAGAAATTTTCAAGTTATTAAAAAATGATTCAAGCAGGTGATGACATTGGGCCAAGTTACAGGTCAGATCTGTGGAAGGTATTTTGACAATAAAAACACCTAACTGAAAAGATGATAGATCGATATGTTTTATGCCTGACAGTGAAACACAGCAAAGCATTAATATCTTGACAGGCAGGTGGCACCCCTCGGCAGAAATGTTACAAAGTGAAATTCAAACAAAGCATTTCAGGTTGCAGATGTCAAAGTTTTCTAGATTAGATAACATTTTGGCCTCATTGCCGTCATCAGTTATTTTTTTCTTTATCAGCACTTGTTTGTTTTTGAATTGAATTGTAGTGCTTTGTCCCTGCATCTGTAGCTCAAAAAACAGTTCTTCTCCTCTTTTTCAACAGTGATAATTACAGCAACTGAACATCACTGCCCATGCGCATTATTTAGCTCTCCACTGTTGTCGCCTAAAATGACCATCAGTGATTTTTGTCAGCTGCAGACTGTAAACACCTCATAGGAGCTGTATTCCATTGTCACTGGCCATATGTTTCCAGCTTCCAATGCATGAAATCATTGGAAAGATTTTTCACTTGTTGCCTAATATACAACAGACATTTACAAGACATTTCATTGGAAAAACTGGTTTATATCATTTGCATTCTATAGGGTGGCCTATAAATAAATAAATCGGAGTTAGGACAGCATACAGGCCAAATAATAGCCCATAGAACCTCCCTGCTGTCAAGTCAAACAGGATTTATTGCAGTTGACTTGAGTGACACATGTGATTGGACTGCCGTGTTTATATCTGCAGGGCTAGATGAGACAATCATGCTTGAAAATTAATCGTGAGATGTGCTTCAGCTGTTAAACAAACACAGATTAAAATGATATTGGGTCCATTGGAACGCCTGGGCTTCTATCAAATTGCCAATCTAGTGCTGGTAAACCTGGTGACACACTGTGGACAATACATTTATGAAATTAGAGCTGCAAGAAGTGTTTACTCATATAATTTCTCCTCCCATCAAATATGGAGCTGTCTGTTTCAATCATTTTATGTCATTTTAAATTTGTTCGCTGCTGCAGACTTGCTTGGACGTCAGATCAATACTGAGTTTAACCTTGAGCTTGTTGTTATGAAACAGTTATTTAACATTACATTCTTCTCTGTGATATAATCCTTAAGTGTTAGTTAGCCTGGGGTCTTAGATTACATATATATTATACATACAGTCACACCTGATGCTAGCACCTCCTCTGGCTGTGATGATGTGAGCGTAGACAGTACAGCACAGTTAGTTCTTGTGTACAGGAGAAACACTAAAAGGGAAAAGGCACAGGGCTTCACGCATGGCTGGTCAAGTCTTCTACTTTTGGAAAATGCTTTTATGAGGCTGTGCTTGCTTCAAACACTAAAGTTCCAGAGTAACCAGTTATAATTATTGTAATGTCAATTTTGCCTGTGTACATTTTCAGGCTACTACACATTAACAGGCTGCCTCACCTTGACAAGTGAATTTCTTTGTGATCAGTGCAGTTCTATCTCATAAACAGTCAAAATATGTAATATTTAAGTGTTTTTTTCAGTAGTATAACATGACCATACAAAGTATAGTTTAAATAATAATGAAGAAGTGTAAAAACAATTAAAGCTAATTAAAGCTAAAAAAAAAATGTAATGAACCATAGGTTGTGTTGTTGTATGTAAATGCACAGTGATTTAAGAAGTCAAACTGATAAATGGTAAACTCCATTGTTTGAGGGATCATTTATTGTAAATATAAATTTTCTTTTGACTGATTCATAAAACTGTTCCCTTGTGGAGGGAGATGAAGATTGTGGACCTGTTTTCCAATGGCACAGAAACCAACTTCAAATACTCAATAGTTTGTTTTTAGTATATCTCATTATCTGCACTTTCCAGCAACATGACCTGTTATATAAAAATATCCAGAAGCTATTCTGAGCATTGAAATGAAGTGTGTATAGCATTATTTATTAAAGTTTGGTGGAGCACACAGGGATTTAAACTTTATGTGCAGAGCATAATGTGAGGAGCTGATGGGAGTTGAATAGATGGAAGAAGGTTTTGAACAGAGCTCAAGTGGAGATAAAACTGTTGCTTTTGTAGCTTTTGTAGTGGCACAAGGCAATTTGCAGCTGCACGTCGGCCTCCCGCTGATTTGTGAGTCTTCTCAGGGCTGACGTGAGAACACATCTACAAGCTGTTGGAACAATACACAAGTGTCAGAGTCTGAGGCTGCTCAAAATTATAGCTCTCATTACATTGCACCCGAGAGTGTAGCATATGTAGCTAACTTCCCCACTTCAAGTGTCAGAAGTGGAGAATAATTTTGACTCTGCTATGAATCATATCTTCATTTCTAACATAATGTCTGTTCAATTACTTTATGAGGAGTATAAATGACATGCCTGTTGCTTTTTAGAGGTTGCAGGTGTCTATCTTAATAGCTTGGGGTCTCAAATAGTGCACTTTATGAGAATGGTCCTTTATCACAATAGCAATTAAACAATTCCAATTAAAAAAATAATAATAATAATTAATGTATTTTTAATTTTATTTTTTCACGGTATCTGCTGTAGCCACTCCTCCAGTTTGGGGGTTACAGCCCCGAGTGCTCCACTGATCCACTGATGCCTTCACTTTCCAGGCCTTCTCCAGCTCCTCCTTGAACCCTTGGTATTTCTTTAGTTTCTCGTGTTCCTTTTTCCTGATCGCTTGGTATTGCAATGTCCACCACCATGGCTTTGTTCTCCTGCTTATCCATCACCACTATATCTGGTTGGTTCGCAATCACCATTCAGTCAGTCTGTATCAGGAAGTCCCACAGGATCTTGGCTCGGTCATTCGCCACAACCTTTTGGAGGTGTTTCCCACCTTGACCTTGGGGTCTCCGTACTCTGCACAGATGTTTCTGTACACTATGATACAGTAGCTCACACATCACAATATTTAACAAACAGCAAAAATGTAAATGATAATAATAAATTCAAAGTAGCAAAATGAGACTGGTGTCAAACTAAGCATAATTATATAAATGTGTATGTACAAGTAAAAAAAAAAAATTAATATACAAATATAGTAATACAAATATCTGTCATCTACAAGAAGTTGTAAAGAGATGCAAAGATGAAATAGTGCCTTATATTGCAAGCTAATGTAGAGTATAGATGTAGTAATAGATGTAGTATGATGTTATAGGCTGAAGTGGTTATAATTGTGTTTCTTGTCCCCTAACGGACATTTAGAGATGCACTCCCCACTTTAGTATCTGTGCTCTCCGCTCAGAGGGGGAAGCTAATGTTCTTTGGTTATAGTTTATGATTCATGCTCGGAGTGTGGCTGCTTCCCAAGAGGGTCTTACCATTTATTTTCACTGACACGTGGGTTGGCTACAGCGACCTGCTGCTGTTTGATTACAAATCTTATGTAACATATTGTCTTGACCAAGATACAGGGCTGACATTTATTATTACATTTATTATTATATGAACACAGTTTAACAAGGTGGGATTTAATCATTGGCAAAAGTCATTCATAACAAAAACGCCATGATCTCTCAACATTTTATATTTCATAAAGTACCTTTCAGCATTATATGATGGGGTAACAAAAGGAAAAAGCAAATATAGAATCTTGGCTTAAAATCTCTTCCTCACCCTCCATGGATGTCTCATTTTTCCAAGCTCAGGAGTTTTTAATCAAGAAATGTAAATTTATTATACACATTGGAATTAGACTCTCATTACATTATTGCATTGCACTTTCCAACCTATTCACATTCAGCTTTATAGAGAAATGAATAATTTCCTTTTACTATGCTGACTCATTAATTTGCGCTGGATTCACTGGACAAAGTCACCTTACACAGGTGTTCAAGTGGAGAATACTCTTGTCCAATTCACTGCCAGTAATGGAAACAACATCATATAGGCATAGGCCTCTTATACATTAGTGATGATCCATGGCTGACTTCAGCTGAGTTGTCACTTCCTCCATCTCCAGTAAATGACCCTAGCACAATGCATCATGGGTAGAGGCTCTGTTTTGCAGACTCTTGCCTGTCTGTAACCCCCATTACCTAAAGGACGACCAGAGTCAGAGGGGAGGAATGTGCCAGACCTTAAATAAATGTAGTGAATCTCTATAGATCTCTAGAGTGTGCGCACTGGGATGCTATACACTAGATACTATATTGCCAATTCACTGATGACCTTTAACCGCAGAGACAAATGAATAAATAAATCAGTAGTTGATATATTGGCTGTTTATTTTTGTATTTCTATGATTTGTGTATAGTGTATTTTTTTTCTCTTTTTTAGCAGAATCATTTATTATTTTAATAGTTGATTAGTTTCAATTATTCCAACTAGTCATTATAATTTCTTGAATATTAAATTGCTAACAGACGATATTTTTCGTATTGAAATAACACCACATGTCAATCCAAGAGTCAAGGTTAAGGAACATTTTATATGAAAAATTATTCTCTGCATTTGACCCATCCTTCAATGCCACTGGGGCATCTCCTCAGCCTCTCCTTAGGAGTGGGCGCATAGTCCCACACTCAGGACCCAAATATCCATGATCTTGTTGCTAGGCTTGGTGAGGACAACCTTAGATGAAGGATTTGACATATGGTGCAAATTTTAGGTTAATGGGGGAAACTGGAGTACCTGGAGGAAATCCACCCATACACACTGAAAACATGCAAATTCTGCACAAAAAGGCTCAGGCAAACCAAGGATCGACCCCGGAACCTTCTTGCTGTGAAGCATGAGTGCTAGCCACTCAGTCACCTTGCCACTGCATTAAATATTCATACAACTCCACATACTTTTTTGTCTTTGTTAACTTATTTTTCCAAGGACTTCTTGTTCAACAGCAGATATGAGAAAGCCCTGACCTGTTAACCTCTGTCTTCACAAGCTGCATTGCTTCTTTTTCTTTACAGATATAATGAATTTCCTCTCACATATCTCACCATACTCTATTACTATTAGCACAAAAAGCAATCTTCTACCGTGATATGATCCAGAGAAGAAGTATGCCTACTTATGTCTGACCTTAACCTCCTCGCTACATGATGCTTCACACAGCCCGATGACTTTACCCGTAGACCAATAGCCAGCGTGTGACCCCTGTAGCCTTGTGGTGCTCTTCAATGTCACCTTTTGGACCGAACAGGGAGGCCATCTTGATTGTGAGATACGACAGATAGGCGTGATAGACAGAGCGGAGAGAGATAAAGGCGAAGAGAGATAAGAGCCAGACTGTTCAAGGGAGACCACTTGAATTAATGTCCAATTCATGTCATCTTTTACTTTCAAGATGGCAGATTATATGTTCCAAAAGATAAGGGATGTTGCATGTATTATCTCTCGTCTCATACTCATACTTCTATATTTTTTTTTAGGATTGTTCAGAATAAATGTAGGGCTACTATATATATTTTTTCTTTCTAAACAAAGTGGCTTTCAATATTAACTTCATGAACATAAACAAGACTGTCTTTGATTCAGTCCTGTATAAAGAGTGCATAAAGAAGAGGACTAAAGGAGTGTAACATCACCCAGCTCCAGTCAAATGAAGCTCCTGAGGCTAGCAGTTGTAGGAGCGAATATGGAGCCAAGTTCCATATTAGGAATAGGAATTTACTGACAAAATAGCAAACTAAAAACACCAGGATCCCGTTTAAGCAGGTTAATACGAACATTTTAAGACCAAAATGACGAGGCTCACTGCAGCAGTTACAGAGAGAGGTGCAATGTTTTTCAATGTAAAGTTAATTGTAGCTGGAGTCGATGGAGCGGGAAGCGCCCCCCCATGTTCACTTTTGTTTGGAACGAGGCAGCTAGCAGGATAGCTATGTCTATTTATATACACAGTCTATGTTCAGTCCATATTAGTCCTTCCTTCAATCTCTGAACTCTTCTCCAGATTACATGCTTTTACTGACAGAGGATTGGCTGTAGGCCTCTCCTTTAAAAAGACTGAAGCTGATAGATTTTTTATAAAATTTTATTAATTGCGTAGCTCTGATGTATGGCATATTCTGTGAGCAATGTAACAAGAAATCTGCTTTTTGAAGAAAAAACAGTCCTGTAAATCAAAATAAACGGATTAAGGATCAAGGGCTTCAGGGAAAACTAAAACTCAATGAACCAACTCACCTTTTGTCACACCAAATGGAATAGACAGCTTTTTTAAATTTTCCATTTTATACAGACTTTTGACTAGCACAGATAGTACACAGATATATGACCTCTTGTGGCTCAATGTGTCCTTTGTATTATAGTTTAGCTCAATATATTTTGAAGCTTAAACTCTCTCCAGTAAGCTGTGTTACTCAACTATTTGAGAAAAGCTGCAAACTAGAGATTTGTTCTTTTACATAACAGTTCCAAGAAATTACAAAAGGTTACAAAAAGGCAACTGTGAAAAATAGAAGTCTCGGAAAAATCTTTAAAAGCACCATTACTGAGAAGAGTAAATCAAATTCACTGGCTTCTCCTCATACATGTCAGATGAAGACATCTCACATTGCATCAGTTACTTTTAGTGTGATACATATAAAACCCATTAGAGAGACATTAACAACAAAAGCCCTGAGGACAGCCTGCGGGCCCTGTTCTACCCACAATCCCATCTCCCCTCTCCATCTGAGGCAGCCATTTCTACTAGTGTCTTACTGCTATAGAAAGATCTGTCACCTTCTCTCCCAGGGGTCTCTGCTAAAGGCCTTTGTACCATTCACTGTCTGGCCGATTCATCCAGCTTACAAAGGCTAGATAGAAAAATACTATAATGAAAAGGAAGAATAGATAATATCAGTTAGAGAGTGGCCAACTGGTTTAAATTCCTTGTTTGTTGTTGCATTCTCAGATTACAATAAAGTGTAATCATGTTTAAAGACTCTCTCTTGTGATTTGTATTAGATAATAGGCTACTAGACAGAGATAGATAGATAAATACTTCATTGATCTGCCAAAGGGAAAATTCAAGTATTGCAGCCATCTCAGACACACCTTTAAGTAAAAACAATACAGCATAACATGAGGAGAGGAGGAGGAGAAAAAAAGAAACAACTCCCAGACCATGTTCCTGTAGGGGAGCATAATGTGGAACCAGGACACAAAAAAAATACCTCCAAACATAAGCACATAAAAACATAAGCTCAAGTTGAAACAGGGGAGGTGGAGTTAGAGGCAAAACACGATAGGATACAATACAAAAACACAATACAATAAAAAGGCATGGTAAATTTTCAGGTAGGGGATCAGGTGGGTTTTATTATTATAGGCCAAATTACCAAAATTTGGCCTATAGTCAAATTTGACCCTGCTCACTGTTGTAGAAGTTTTCAGCTTGCCCAAGAAAGGGTGTAGATCAACTGGATGTCTTAATACAGGCCAGTGGGGACTCAAGTCATTATGATCTTTGAGTGTTCAAGCCCCTTGACTATGCTTTCAAAAGAAGGGGTTTATAAATCAAGTGTAGTGAGACTATGAATGCCAGTAGACTCCAGTTAGACAACAATATACCACAGTTTAGATAATGGTATGCCAATGGTATGCCAAGAGATGATGGTGTTGTAAATATAGCTCTTGTGAGGCGATGTTAAAATGAGAAAAGTAAGAGGAGAATATAAGACTTAAATTCTCTTACACTCACTGTAAGTTGTGAGTTTTATATGTAGTTTTGAGCAATAAAAACACTTGGAATTGAATGCAAAACAAATAATTTAAAAGTATAGTCAATGCAGTTGAGGCAAAGCAATTAATCTCCATAGAGACAATCAGGTGCCTGACACCAGAAAAGTTACACAGTGCACCTTTACGTACTGCATTTATTAATTGTTTTTTTAATATTTTGAAATAACCCAGATTTGGACTATTCCCCACACTTTAGGAAACATTAATTTGATAAATAAATCATACTTTCTGACTGATTTTATTGACTGTTATTTATTAATTATTTTCAGATCGGCCCCCAGCTCCTGTGAATGTGTCTGTCATGCACCTCCGGTCTGACTCCGCCACTGTGTCCTGGGATGTTCCAGAAGGAGACACAATCATCGGCTTCTCCATCTCACAGCAAGTACGAGACCTCTTTGTTTTTGCTTCATCTGAGACTAAAGGTGGACTGTAAAGGTCAAGGCTGTGACATTATGTTCTCATTTAAATCAATAACTCTACGTAAAAGGGCAAAATTCAAAGAGGAAACTGCTAGGGTTGAGTTTTGGCAAATGTTGTGTTTGGCAGTGAGCCTTCATCATATTGTGCTGAAATGTCCTGGCTTGGCTCCCAGTAACAGGTGAACTGAGATACACCAAAATTTGTGGCACAAGGTGAGACAGGTGTTTTAGGCACAGGAATATATTGTCAAAATTAATAAATGATTGGTCTGGGTAGCAAGTTGCACAAATGATTTCCTTCCAGTGTGTATTTTTAGTAACTTGTTGTTTTGCATGGAATACATAGTGCCTTTCAAGCCCCAAGTGAAAAGATGTGGCTCTGCTGATTTGTCAAGAGTGACTATATGTAAGGCTGCGGTCTGAATGCAAAATAGTAAATGCAACAGCTACTGAGAGAAGAAAAGAACACAACATCTTTACTAACTTTGTACAAGAGCTTTGAAAAGCATATTTCTGCACAGCCATTTTGCAACAAAACTGATTCAACAGGCCTACGTCTCTAGCGGAATGTTAAGTTACAAAGACGTGTGGTCTGTTTTTGCTTTATGATATTGCCAAGCAGCTCCAAGGTGCTCTATGTGACTTTTCGTTGGGTCAGCCAAATGTTTGTCCCAGTGAAGATGTTATTACTTTGCCTGAAATGTCCCACAGTATGGCCTTAAATGTAAATGTCATTTCAATGTATATTTTTTGCACTTGAAATTCAATAAATACAAAACAGATAAGTTGAATGCCATAATATGGAGTCTTCAGGGCAAAACAGTAATGGTCACTCACCACTGTTTAATGGTCTACAACAGCAATTTAATGTAGCAGTGAGTGTGTGTATTTAACAGCATTCCCCGTTGTTTAAAAAGTTATCCACTTTTCTGTGAATACCTGAATAAAATCGGACGATAAAGGTGCCGACATCTGGCAAAGACCCGCTCTTACAGATGGGCTGAGGGCGCACAGAGCAGTGAAAAATCTCTTATTGCCCAGGGCCAAAAATAGCACCAGTAACAATCTAAAAGGTCAATAAATAAAACTGGCTTGAACGTTCATGCCCCCAAGTGTTTACTCAAAACTACTACATTCACGAGACAGCTTTTCAGTTTTCAGTTTTCTCCAACTCCATATGTTGGGAATGTGGTGAACTGTTAGTGTAATAGTGTAGTCTACATGCTGTTTACATGGATCCTTAACATTTTCTACCTGGTCACCTTCTCATTGTCATGCTCCAATTACTGAGATATGGTGGTTTTTGTAACATTTTCTGTTTTTCTATAGCGCAATTTATCACTGCTGGACGTAAGTACAGGCTGTTTCTCTCAATGTTCAAAATTCATGCATAAATATCAGTGTAAAGACAGTGAAAGGGTTTCATCAGGAAGGACACCCTATGTCAAATCAAAATGCAAATCACAGCCCAATAGGCAGCAGATGATTCGCTTTGGCGGTCGGTCCCATAATGGAAAGATGAAATATGTAAATATGTATATCTATGCATCAGACTTTGTGAGATTATTCTTCACAACTTTGAATATAAGTATTTATTTTATCAGTTATCTTTATTTGAAAAAAATATGAGTGTTTTTTTTTATATGGTTATGATGCTAGATAAAATGAAATAGATAGAAGGCCTATTTCATGTCCTACATTTTAGGGCCTAAGGATGATTGGTCATAGTGCACATGCAAAAGGCTCGGTGCTGGTCTTCAGACTGATTATTTTCTGAATGTCTCTCCCCTCTCTTTGCCCCCCATTTCTGCTCAGTACCCTGTTGGCTCTAGAGGATCACCATGCCAATCCTATCGATATCTTCTGTAAATACATTCTTCTGTCTGTCTGTGTGTGTTTGCAGAGGCAGGATGGGCACATGCAGCGCTTCATTCGGGAGGTAAACACCACCAGTCGCTCCTGTGTGCTCTGGGACCTGGAGGAGGAGACGGACTACATCATCCAGGTGCAGTCCATTGGTCTGTACGGAGAGAGCCAAGCCAGCAAGAAGGTCCATTTTCGCACGCTCAAGAAAACTGACCGCTTCCCCTCCAACAGCTCCAATCAAGGTGAGAACACTATCAAATATCATGAATTTAGCGATATAGCAATATGGGGCACTAAAGTATAATTACCATAATACTGCTGTAACTGTTGTACTGTTGTATGTAATAAAATGTGTTTACAAGCATTCAATGGAACCACAAGATTACAGTGAAAATATCTTCTGTATGTGAAGAGTTGCAAATATTTCTTGTTACTAGTTACTTGGGACTAGTTGGAGAAATACATATTACTTCTTCAGAAAGCAAAATTTCACATCTCCACAGTACAAAACTTGCTAAAGCTGTAATTTTGCCTTCAAACAATGACAATGAAACACTAAAATTCATGAGATTCTTGAATCTGTTTAGTAGTTCATAGTTTTAGTTCAGTGTTCTTGTAAATAAAATTGTAATATTTGTTAGATCATATTTTTCTGCTTGTAAAAGAGAATTTTGAATAAAGAAAATTTAAGTTATCTGCACTTTTTAGAAATTATGGCTAAATCAACAAGCCATTCATTAATGGCTTTATAGCAAAACTTTTACCACACTATTCAAACCAAGCTGTGTTTTATGGGTGCTTTTCAACAGAGTCCTTGAGTACTGTTTTCCAACCACAGCAGAATGGGCAGTTATTGCAGTGCGTCACATTTTATAATTAAAAGCTTACACTAAAGTAATGGGATTGAGGTAGATTCAGAAAACACACATATTGATCTGAGGAAACGAAACCCACAGGAGCCCATTGAAATTCAAATTATCCTTCTTCATGTGGATGTTTAATATGGAAAAGAGGGTTTCCAGGCTACCTTTACATTTAGCAACGTAATCACATTATCAGTAAGGCCCTAAGTAGGAAATATAAAAGCACCATTGATTTCTATGTATAAGAGAGGGGCTTTGCGGGCTTTTTGTTGTGTTTGGTAACTAAACAAATTGGTTTAGTTTTCTATAGGAGGCACTTGCCTGTGACAAAGGGATGCTTAAATGTACATGGGTTACATAGACCAGATTATTAAGGGTTAAAGCACTGTCAGCATGAAGGTATACTGTGTCAAATACCTGTTGGTAACTGGAGCCATTCAATTACCTATGTTTTTAATCAGTAGTGCTTTGATTATAGCTGTTTAGTTGGTTAAGGTTAAAGGTGCACTGTGCAGTTTTTCTGGAGGAGGGCTCGCTGTGTGTTTGTCTCCATGGAAATGCTCTTACTTTGTCTAGAATGTTCCACAGTATAGATCAAACTTACAGTATCCATCACATGGGAGAGCAGGTTACAGCACTGCACTATGTTACAGTTCAGATCTGTGGAAATTGCACTTATTCACAGAATGACTTATTGTATTTTTGAGCAATAGAAACACACATAATGAATAAATGCAATACGAATGTGTTTAATGTTATGCCATGGAACATTCCAGGGAAAGCGATAACATCTCCATGGATACGAGCAGGTAGTGGACCCTCCACCAGAAAATACTGGATACTTTATTGGCACAATGAAGTTTGGTTACCAATAAAACACATCTATGTTACAAAATTATTTACAGAACTATTTTACAGTAAGCCCAAGCTACTGTAAAAACTATTTACAATGTTTGTTATTGCCCAAAAACATTGACAACCTCTGGTTTAATGGATGTCCTAATAGACTCTAAAGGACACCATAAGTGCAGTGTTGAATACAAACTAATTGCTTCACTGATTACTATCGAACCTTAAAGGTTAAGTCATCCATTAAATTGTACTGAACATTTGTCACTTTATGAGGAGAAATCAGGCTATAATGAGACCATTATTAATGTAATGACTAGACATTTTAAAAGAGCATTTGAGACAATTAGCAGTGGGAGATATAATACTTACTTGTAATTGACTAAAGTTGGTAGAATGTACTTCAAATGAGTGATCTGCTTCCCCTTTAGTCACAAAAGAAGTTTTATGGACTTCCTATCAAAAATACTTTTCAATCTGGGTCAACCGTCAGATGTATTAAATGGTGAGAGCGAGTGAATAACAAAAACAAAAACTGTTTTTCTGACCTACTTGGATGAGTCAAGAGGCCATAAATCTTGATTAATGGTGCATCCTCAATCTTGACCCCTTTTAAAAGAAGTAAAAGCATTACTTAAACTCAGCACTTTGCCTGGACACTTGAAAATGTATAGTCATCTAAACAATTTCCTAATGTAAGACAATAGTAAGCAGTCACCAGTGGAGTTAGTAGCAAGCTAATAAACATGCTAACGTGTCAGACTTGAATTGGTGTCTTTGTCTATGGCTGTGTTCCTGCCAGTTTAATAATGGTATCTCACCTGACTCAGCGAAAGGAACACTTTTATGAACGACCTTCGTCAGCATTTCCTGTTTGCACCACTAGGACCAGTCTATAAAATTACAGTGAAAATACTTTCTCGGTCAAAGTCAAACACGAGGCATCAATAAACCAGATTTGATTTTGTATGCCAGCCAATTGTACACGTGAAAATCATTTTACTGTAAAATTCAACAGCTTGAAGGGAATGGGTGACTTTTATAACAATCACTTTTAAATGGTGTCATATCATACATATCAGTTCTAAGCAGGAATGATGTTTTTAGTATTAAAGTAATATGAGTTAAGTCATTATCACTTGACTGTAAACTGTAAACAATGACTCATAGCTACTGTTACCACTACTACTGGATCCAAATCGAATCTGACTCAAACTCACATTTAATTGTATGAATTTTTCATCATGAGCCCTTAACAATAATATATATTTAAAAATAACAACATTGAGAGAGTACATTTTCCATGATATATTCATATTCAAATAAAGTTACATAAAATGTTCATATTCTGAGATGTCTGACTGTCATGCTTGAGGAGATTTGAATGAATTTATAATGACTGCTGTCTGAAAGTTCACACACACACACACACACACACACACACACACACACACACACACACACACGCATAGAGGTGTGCATTTCTAGAATCTTCTAGTGACTGGCTGTTGCCTCACTTGGCTCTGTTCTGTGCTTTTCTGTGTGGGCCTAAAAGCATTGGGACGTTAGACGAGGCTCACAACAACACAGAAATGGGATGTTCCACTTTGGGCCCTGAGAGGAAAGCACCAATGTTATGTAATACAAAAGCCCCAAAACAGCAACCTCCTTCTGAGTCATAAGCATTTGGTGTGTGGAGACTGGAGAGTAGTCTATTTGGGGATAGAAAGAAAACCTTATTCAACCGTTTATTTAATAAGCACAGCCAAAATACAGAAAACTGCTGATTCCTTTGGAATAACTGAACCCTAGCATTTTACCACACAGTAAATAAGAGTATGGATGGGGAAAGCGTGATAACTAAAAGTGGAAACAGGACACATGTCATTCTGCATTATTCCATAGAAATATAATTATTATATCACTCTACCCCAGTATGAAACATTTTAGGTTAGTAGTTTCTTGGTAATATGCTAATATACATGTCTTTTGCTGCAAAATGCATTCATCCTGTTATCCCAAGGCAACAATTCCTACACAAAGTAATTCAAAGTGCTTCACAGAATAAGAAAATTCACAATACAAACAAATCAAAACATAAATAATTAAAAACGTCATTAAAAAACATCATATGCACAGCTAAACAGGCCTGTCTGTCTCACATCAAGGCATTCCAGTTGGTACCACATAAAAAAGCAATACTTCCTAGTTACCATTTTTGTATTAGGATTGAAAGAAAGCAAATAACAGCCACACAGCCTCAGAGAGCACTGTGGTATTTAGAAATAAGTCTTTAGCTTTTGTAGAAATGTAACCACTATATCCAAAAGCGTGGATTTAATTTTTATTCTAACATGGAGCTTCTAAATGATTTATTAAGTTGTAAGTGCTAAAAAAGCTTATATATCTCTTTCTTTTTCAGTTTATTTTATTATTTGACTTTTTCAGGGACATTTTCCAAATGTGTATTATTTTGCAAGCAGACATCAGTAAACTGTTGTAAACTTATCAACCTGCATTTTCAACTCTGTCAGTTGACATGCCATTTGGAGTGTCACATCTAATCTTCTACACCAGCAGCATGAACATCACTATTCACCAACTCTTCAGTCATATCAATCTCTTATATAATGGTCGCCCCTGACAACCACAACCACTGAAATGATGGCACCTGCGGCTGCATGAGTTGTCATGCACTTTTACATGAGAGGAAACAGGTACAGTTTCAAAATGGCAGCTAAACTTCACTCCGTTATATTATATTGTGCTGTAAAGACAAGTTGTTTTAGCTATCTTAGTTTTGTTATGTGTGTGTGTGGGGGGGGTGCATGTGTGCGTGTGTGCGTGTGTGCATGTGTGCCTGTGTGCAAGTGCATGTGTGTGCATTATGATTACTGTCTTAACCGTAACTGTGATTTTATTATCACATTTATTGACAAATGCATGGAAAAACTTGTTTAAAAATGTTTACTTCACAGCTGGCTATTTATAATTATCCTTTCTTACACATGTCAAAGAATTTGTGGAATATATATTTCATATTATATCTGTTTCAAATTGATGAAAAAATCGGTTCTTGTTTTTTTTTTAACAATTTAAAAGAAAATATAAAATCTTTTCAAGAGGAAAAAGTCAGATATAACATGCCAAATGTCACATACAACTTGAAACTGAATACCATTAATTGCCACTTCTAAAAAAGTGTACACCTTTAATCAGGTGTTTAAACTGATCCTGACACTATATTAAACAATAGCACTCATGGCAACATGTTTACTTCTGTAAGTCATAATACTGTACAAACCTCTACATCTGCTGCTGTTTCTTGGCACAGCTATATGACAGTGGAGCAGGAGCCCCAATGTGTTATATGTAACACTTCTAGACACAGTTCACAGACAACATCCTGGGATTTGGGCTCTGGACAGGACCAGGGAGTGAGGTGCACTCATTAATTCAGTGGTGCAGTGGTGGTGCTACAACTGCCATACTCCTGTATGATCTAAAGAAAGCTCAGAACACAAGCCTATGCAAGTATAGAGATATGAAATATGTATGAAACAGCAGCAAGACAGTCCATTCAGCTCATCAGAAGAGACTGCTGTTTGTTTGAAGTGGGGCTATGCATCAAACATGCTTCAGGAGACATTGTGCATATGTGTACTCTGAAATACTGTGTGAGCCTTTAAGCACATGTGTGTTCATGTGTGACTCAGGTTAGGCCAAAGAAGTGTTTGTTTGTTTCTATATTTGGTAGTTTTCAGAAGAGCAAGATTTTCCTTTTGGGTTTACTTGGTATTCTAATATCTAAAAGATAAATTCACAAATGTTTCACCTGATCATTCCTATTGGTGACTACACTCAGGTACTTGCTATATTACTATCAAGATATGCATTTTAACAATATTCATTTTAGTTTCCTCCATTTGTATTAAATGATTGGCTGAGGGATTATTGGAATGAAACTAAGTCATTACTGGAGAGATTTTTAGCTGTGGGACTAGACATTTAAGTATTGTTAATGTTTCAATGTTCATTTTATTTGAAGTCGCAATTCTCTTTTTATAATTAATGGAGGATTGAAACCATAAAGCTTCTGCACAGCTATCAGAATGCAATGTAGAATGCAGTCAATGGATTCGATGCACAAAATACTAAAGCTATCATCTGTAAGTTTGCTTTATTGTTTTTAACCAGAATGCAGATTCCCCACTCCCCCTTCACCTTGTATTTGTTCATATGCTACTTGGTCTTTTGCTGTCAGACCAAAGGGGGCACACTATCAGACAGAAGTAACATAGATAGTATCGAGTGGTGATGTGTGAAAATGCAACTGGGGAGTGTCAGACAATTTAAATACAGATGGTACCTTGAAGTCTTTTTTTTTTTTTTTTGTCTTATAATATGATGAAAATGCACTTCTGCTTATTTAAACCTTCAGTTATTTATTTTTCCTTTTTGTAATAAGTTAGTATTTTTTATTTTTCATTTTTTTGCTTAGCTCTTTTTTATGGTTTATTTTTGTGTGGCTGTTGAGAGCCTATAAATATGGCTGTCAGTCAGTAGTGCACTCTCTGCTCTGCTCCTCCGCTCCATGTGCTTTGCTCCTCCCAGCCCAGCTCACCTTGTGCGCTCTGTGCCCTGCCACTGGCCTTGCTGCTGTCAGCAGGGTGCACGGTGCTGTTACCTAGCTTTTTGTTAGCCGTTAGCCTTTTGTTTTGATCTGGTGGGACCGGCTGTGTTCTTTTCTTTGGTGCTGGCACCAATAAGACAATAAAACACTAACTGTACAGAGTTGGCCTGATGTTGCACATTTTTGTTCTATTTGGCCGGCTCATCAGGCTCATTATTACTTCCTCCATTATTTTTGGTTTTTAAATAATTTAGAACAACTAAAAACAGGAACAAACGAAAAGACAACATCAAAATAAAGAAATTAAAAGTCAAACCTTGACTCCTGTGTCCTTTTAAATATGTTACCCTTCATGTGGCAACACAAGGTCAACTTAAAATTTTGCTTTGGATCAACATAAGACAATAAAAAGATGATTTCTAGGTCAACAATTTATTTGCACAATGTTCTATACAGTTGCTTTCCAAGTAATATTTTCAACCCTCTTCTTGACAGCACAAATAATGAGTATTTAAAAAGCCTTGTTAGCAGCTCTGAGATGCGCCATGACACAAGGATGATAGCTTTATTACATGGATTATGGTTGTGATAGAGCTTGGTAATAATGATGTACTAATAAACTGGCTATGTGATGGCCAGAGTAGAGCAGTGACCCCAGTCTTCACTTGACATTTGAGAGTAATACTTACGTCCATATTAACTCATCTACAGAGCTCTCGTGGGAATAGACAGACAGACAGGTACATATACAAGAGATGAACCTTTCATTAATTCTCACATAACGACCTTAAACCCAAGTGAGAGGCCAGTCCTGCTTTTTATAGAGAGCCCTGTAGCAGTTAAAATGATTTCGAGGTATTTTGGTGTATTAACATAGGCAAGAATAAATGGAAGTTATGATTCTAAAACATATAATTAAATAATAATTATAATTAAACATTTGAAAGTAGATTTTGCATTAGCCTTTGTAATACATCATCTGTATATCTGGAACCTGCAGCAATGCATATTAAAGGGCCTAAATCATGTTATTTTCAGATATATGTTATAATGTGTTTTCATCATCAGAAACTTACCTACAGTTGTTTTTTGTTTCATTCATACTTGTTGAACACAAAAATCCTGCAGATTTAGGCAGATGTCTTCTCTGAAACAGAAAACTTCCACTTTGTGATGTCAAGTGGTAATACAGGAAGTACTCCATTGTGTATTCAAACAAAATGTGAAAGGTAGCTGTTAACTTGAAAACTGCTGCTTCATGATGAAGCATTTTGAGCTTTTGAGATATAGACCAACTTATAATAAAGGGTTACTCAAACATATGTGAATGAAACAAAACACAACTCCAGTTTTTGAAAAGGTAACAACATACATGATTTAAAGCTCAAAAGAGTAAAGTTTGTGTAATTTAGGCCCTTTAATCAGAGACAGGTCAAAATAAACACATATTACCAAATAATCATTGATAGTGGTGGCAGTGAAAAAAACATCTGAACAATATTTCAAAGCATGACTGCAAATTTACAATAATGTAGCACTGATAAATAAAGCTGTAAATAAAACATAGTATACACTGGAGCTGGGACAACTGGCAACTGGATTCTCTAAAAGATTCAATTGGGCAGAGTGCTGGTCTGGATCAGGTCCATGGGGAGATAGTTTGGAAAGTGGGAAAGAGCCTATAGTCAATCCACTTAGAGGAGGATTAATGCTATAAGATTAATATGTGGTAATGCACATTCTCCCACAGCTACACTTTTTGTTAAATGCAGCAGCGTTATTGGGGATAAATGAAGTGAAGCTGATCTGGGCTGGCTTTCTATAACAGAGACTTACATTACCTGACAATTATGATGAAACCATTTTTTATATTTTTATTGTATTTAAGATTTTATTAAGTATAGCGTCCATGTTTTCCAGATGATCCCACAGTGCAGGGCCTGGACAAGTCAAGACACCTCCAAACCGGAGAGATGATCATTATCGTGGTGGTTCTGGTCATGTGGGCAGGTAGGTCCTCACACACTACTATAAATTCTTACTGTATATATGCTCATTAACAAAATACTGCATTGAGTATATATTGTTTCATTGTATTTAATAAAGTACAATAAAAGTCACTAAAAGAATGTGCCTGGAATATTGTACGGGATGGTATTAAACTTACCTACCTCCATGGAGACAAGCAGGTCAAGTTACATGTCAGATCTGTAGACAAGCGTGTCCACCCACAATAAGAATGCATGCTTTTCAACTTCTTTTTTTTTTTTTTTTTTAGCACCAATAACACCTTAAATGAATAATGCAAGACGAATGGCTTTAATGCCATACTGTGGAACATTCCAAGGAATGTAATAACATCACATCAGAAAAGTTATGAAGCGCACCTTTTAGTTTAGTTTGTTGGCTTATATTAACAGGGACCATGTGCAGACACATTAATCTCGTAAAGGAAGAAATGCTTTATTACAGATTTAGCTAAAGCTAGCCTCCATCTGCAGTCCCCAGGCAGATTAACAAACAATTAAAATACATTCAAATATCCATCCATTTACAATCAAACCATGCAGTCTCTAATGCTTTAATTTAAAAACACCACACTCCATATTTCCATATTTAAAATTACCCAAATACCAAGTCAGATGTTACTATATAAAGTACCATGTACAAATCAGAGTTAAATGCACTTATTTGATAAATTTTCCCCATTAAACAATACATTTCTACCACACGGTCAGCTCTTCTGGTGGTGCATATCTGACATGGCTGATTTACCTGTATGTTATATTATCTTGTTGTCACATCTTTACATTGACCTGAAAATCAATAGCCTCTACTTAATGCTCAGTCACCCTGAGCTTGACCCGGAGCTTCCCTGTTAACTGCAGTTAGGTCCCTGCTTGGCTGCCCTGAGTCTCACTGTAAAATAAACCTGACATTCCCTTTGGCCTTTTGCAGCTCCGTCATGTCAAACTAACGTCACACTCTCTTACTCTAGATCTGGGCACTTCCTCAGTAAAAGTTTGTGAGCTCCTCAGAGGGAACTGCCTAATGGTGTAGACTAGGCACAATGAAAGGTTTATGTCTGACAGGATGTAAGGAGTGAAGCTCTTCTCCCAACTGAGAGAAGTGTTGTCAAGTAATATTAATCATGAGAGAAGGCAGAGTATACCAGAGGACAAAGACTCAGGAAGGATGAGGTTAGAGAAAATATTTTTACTCAAACTTATCTGTATTGAATCAATCACACTATTGAGTTGCCATTTGTGCTGCAACAGCCCTTGGCAAATTTTATTTTCTAGTTCAAGAAAATTAATTTTTACGGCATTATTATAAAAGCATGTTATAGAAAAAGATTTGACTGACAGACAATTTTGTTGGATGAGGACCATAAAGAAACAATTTCAAGGAACTAACATTGTTGCTCTCTGTATATTTTTTTCCATCATGGTTCAACATCAGAGCAAGAGAAGGGGCTAATAATAAGGTTCAAAATAGCGTGCAGGTCCTTTAATATTTAGATTCTGTGCAATAACTGAAATAAAATAACTGAAACATTATAAAAGGCTCTGATTCTGAAAAAAAGTATGGACACGATGGAGTGGTAAAGCCAGAGTCATCACCAAAAACACACAAATGAATCATGTAAGGGTATGTGCAATATGAAGCTGTGCAATGCAGTGGGATGAGATTTCTAAATGTCTGTTATTCTCCAGCTTGTTTATCATGTTACTGCACAGCAAATTCGAGAGTTTTAATTCAACTCGTACATTGTTAATTTTAACACTTTTACCATGCAATATGGGGTCCACAATAACGGGAGTTATAACTACACTTCCCAAAGTGTAGAAGGCTCAACACTGGTAAAGTGACATAACCACCTCCTCATAGCTGAATTTGACACGATTTGAAGATTTGATTTTTTTTTAAACATGTATTATGGCCTAATACATTTACTTGAGTCACTATTTAAAGATATTGTACTTTCTTCCCACTGTGAAAATACCAGACATGAGTACTATTTCATGTTTCATCCTCGCAACTGCATTAACTTTAAATGACAAATCAGATGTTTCGTCCAGTTACTTTTAACTTAAGTTACCTGAGGAGTAGTTTCCCCGAATACTTTTACTCTTAGCTGCTAAACACATTTTTTGGTCTTTTACTTTTTACTTAGACTTGAGAAATATTTTACCTTACTCTTAATTTAGTACAATTTGTGGCTATTTTACCCAATTTTCATGGACATCAGTGACAGCAACATTGACTGTCATAGGGTAAGTTAGTTAGCTTACTACTACTCAATACTACTACTAGCATTAGACCAAATATATTTAATATTTTTATGAATTAAATTAACTGTAGAGTGTCCTAAAAAGGTAAAGTAATCTGACTCGGGGCATGTGAGAGCTCAGGTGGTTGGACTTGAGGCTTGTTGAGTTCAGGTTCTGCTGAAAAACAAACTCTATTAACTGTTAGCTTTGCACTGTTAGCTCTTAGTTTAGCTTCGGACAGTGAAATGTGGCTTCTCTCTCGGACTGTAGCTCTCCTCCTGGAAACGTAACAAAACCCCACACTGTTGTAGTATAATACTCAAAATAGACACTAACTAAGTGTTTGACGCTAACAGTGTGAATCAGCAACTACTAATTTTATGTCAACACTGTGACTCAACAACTACTTATTTTACTCTACAGCACTGTCATAGTTGAAATAACTCTTTACTATCTTGAAACATATCTGGATTTTCTTCACTTTACTCACAACAACACCAACACCGTGAATTTAACACTTTAACAATTTGCTCTGTGATGTTCGTTCTAACATGACACTGTAATCACAGTTCTTGTCTTTGTTCTAGTCTTGCCCTGTCTAAGTGTACATAATCTCTGTAAATAATTTGTGGTTTTTTTTTTTTTTTTTTGGTGTTGTTTTGGACAGGTATTTTGGACAGACTATTCAATATGTGAACCTGTGTTTGAATGCCTTCATACACTGTGCTGTATTATCTCACCATAAGATAGAAAGTGCACTTCAGTTTCATTTAAAGACTGAAAAAGTGCTAATATAAGTGCTGTATGAAGCCTTATCAAAAACATATTTGATGGAAAAGGCACTTGAAAATCCTTGCTTTTCAGAAAGTGGGAAAATATGTGTAAATGAGGAAAATCTACTTGGCCCAGAAAAAATACACTACAATACTTCTATTGTTTGGGTAGAGATAGCTTTCCCTTAAAGATTTTGTAATAATACCTGTAAATGAATGTGTGTTAGCTTGATAAAATGTAATTGCACACCATTTAAATGAAACCTAATCTGCATCAAGGACAATGATTCACGGCTATAATATCCAATGCATATGTAATTTGCTCACTGGAAAAAAAAAAATATTGTCTGGTATTTAATTTCTCTTCTTGATTGCTTGCATTCCCATTAGCCAAACTGTGGTATCTCTCTCTAATGATATCCTCTTATTTAAATTCAGATTGGCAGTGAGGCAGCCCAAGTGAACTAATTTGGAAGCGTTTGGAGGTGAAAAATACCACACAGAAAACCCCAGCAGAATTATAGATGAGTGTGTAACTGTTCACATGACAGTAGAATCTCAGTTATATTTACTTATTATTTTGGCAAAATTGTACTTCTCAGAGTAGTTTTCAGATTTGAAAAGTTTTGTCTCTTGCGCCACTTGTTCAATTTTTCTTATTTTTGTGGTTTATTCTTTGAAAATACCACATTTTGAGCATTACTTATTGTTTTGTCCTTACTTTTTTCTTACTCGAGTAATTTCATGGACCAATACTTCTACTTGAGGAATAATAAGTAACGTTGAGTAAATTTTTTGGCTACTCAAACCTCAGATCCTGCAGTGACTGAGTGTGTCTCTCTCACCTCTTGTAGCTGTGATCGCCCTCTTCTGTCGTCAGTATGACATCATCAAGGACAATGACTCCAGCAACAACAAAGAGAAGGCCAAGCCGTCGTCTGAGCACAGCACGCCCGAACACCACAGCGGGGGCCTACTTCGGAGCAAGGTGAGGTCAAGGGATCACAGTGGGGTAATTCTCGTGAGAGTCAGTGCCTGACACAGGCTAATGTGTTCAGTTAATGGGCAAATACATGTTGGCCTTATGGTAAGTTCAAGATTTTTAACAACTAATATAAACACAAATCCTCTTCAAAACTTTGGAGCATAGATAGATAGATAGATAGATAGATAGATAGATAGATAGAAAGATTTGATCAAATTATAGTGAAGAATTGAATAGCTGTATGGCATGTGGTACAAATGACTTCCAGAGTCTATTAGTGGAGCAAGGCAACGATAACAGCTTGTTCCCAAAGGTGCTCTCCTGTTCAGTGATGGTGCTGTGCACGAGGTGCTGGGAGTTATCCAGGATGAGCAGGAGCTTGTTTAGGGCCCTCTTCTCAGCCACAGATGTGAGTGAGTCAAGCTCTGCACCCACCACAGATCCTGCCTTCCTTACCAGCTTATCCAACTGCACTGTGTCCTTCTTCATGAGGCTTCCTCCCCAGCAGATCACAGCGTTGGAAGAGGACACTGGAGATAACTGTGTGGTAGAATATCAGCAGGAGCTTCTGGCAGATGTTAAAGGATGTCAGTCTTCTAAGAAAGTACAGCCTGTTCTGTCCCTTTTTGTAGAGCAGGTCTGTATTTTCTGACAAATCCAGTCTGTGGTGGAGATGTAAGCACAAATACTTATAACTCTTTAAAACCTCTACAGTGTCCCCCTCAATAGTCACAGGTTGCAACTGTGGCCTGTTCCTCCTAAAGCCCATCACCATCTCTTTGATCTTTGGAGTGTTCAGTTGAGGGTGGTTAGCCCTGCAGCACAAAACCACAAAGCCCCCGATGAGCTGCCTGTACTCCTCTTTGTCACCGTTCTTGATACAGCCCACAGTGGCTGTGTCATCAGAGTACTTCTGCATGAGACACAGCTCTAAGTTGTGTCTAAAGTGTATAGTGTAAACAGAATTGGTGACAGTACAGTCTCCTGTGGAGCTCCAGTTAAATGCGCTGGAGAAGTCAAAAATGGTCATCCTCACAGCACAACTGCCTTTGATGATGAGAAAGGGATCTATGAAGCAGGTACGCCCACTCCCACTTTCTCCCGATAAGCAAACTGCAGAGGGTCGAAGGCATGGTATTGCTTAAAGTGGCCATATTATGCTATTTTCTGATCATGTTTCCTCATCACAAACATACATGGTGTTGTGTTTTGTTTCACACATATTTAACACATAAGCCCTGCATCTTTAAGCTGAGTTCTTCTTTTAGTGCAAGCAATACAGGAAGTGCTTCACTGTGTTTTCAAACTCCATACACCATCGCTATAATAATTGATGATTTTAGCCATGGAATTTCCTATCTCTACTTAACAAAAGAAAAAAGGTATCCATTAACTTGAAAACTACCTCTTCTTGATATTTTGGTGCTTTGGAGGTATAGACAGACTAATAATAAAAGGCTACTCAAACTTGTGTAAATGATACAAAACACATCTCCAGGCTTGAAACTCACAAGAGTCAATTTTGTGTAATATACGACCATTCAAGCTCTGAATTCAAGTTGATATTATATTAATTAGCTTAATCAGTCACAATATTGCATCTACATTTTTTAATTTTGTGGCAATGTAGACCTATAGCTCAACAATATATCCATTTATCTATATCATGTTGTAAATGTTTTTGAAGATATGTAAAATGTAGATATCAGGTACATCTGTATTGTTATTGAAATATATATTACTCAAAATGTTGCAGTACTGGAGTGGGTAATTTCACAGACAGATTTGTTAGGGTGAAAGGAGAGATTAAGAGTCAAAATGCAGAAGAAATACTGTTCGGGAACTTACAATGTAATCTCAGCAAGTCTGTAAAGTAGACCTGCCAGAAGAAATGATTGATAGGGTTAGGTATATAATAGAAACAATGTGTTTGCTTTTTACTTACAAAAAGTGTATTGGATCCAAACAAAGTCACAAAGTCATGCATTTGGATTTCCCCAGACCAGGCTCATCTGTCTATTTGAATTGCTCATTAAATATTTAAAGTTTCTGACTGTGGGGGTCTCTAAAGGCTGTCTTGAATGTGGTGTAGACTATTAAAAAGGTTGCAATAATGAGGCCATGAGGCTGGATAAACAAGAGCGTCTGCACTGAGAGAGGGGACTAGTGTCTCTTGCTCTCAGACTGGACTAAAGGTCTAAAGGCCTACAACATACAACTCATTTATCTGCTCATTAGTTTGATAAATAACAATTGAAGGGACATGTGCAAAAGGACCTAGCATGAGTCAATTCATATATGCTATCATACATCAGGGAGGACAATAACAATAAAACTATAAACTTTATTCCAACTTTTGTTGCTATAAAACTTGCCTGGTTGACTGATGGGCTGCAAACTTGACACCTGGTCTGTGTTTGGGGAAGGAGAACCTATGAAATGAAAACACAATATTGTAAAAAGATGGAGCAAGTAAAAGTCTAAAGTTGCTGCAATAATAGCTAAACTCTTATATATTGCACATGTAAGGCCTAAATCAATGCTTCAGTATTATCATTTCAGTTATTTTAGGTGTTACAAAGAAACCAAAAAAACATTATAGAAAAAAGTTATACATTCAAAATACTGCAAACTAAAATCTAGTTACATACACTTTCAAATAAATATCTACATTTTAAGCAAGTTTTAATCATTCATTTGATCTTTTTCTCCCATTTTTTCCAGTTCCATCCTTCAGTTCCCTCTATCAACATTATTGAAGTCTGAGAAGTCCTGTCCCCTGTGTCACTGCACTGAAATCTTTGGAGTGAAAACAAGAAGCAAAAGACTGTGGCATGTACAGGACCACCACTCCACCTCGATAGTCGCCATAGCAGCAGATCAACCAATGAGACCGGATGTCTTTGCCAGGTGCTTTGTACATTTCTGCAATACAAGACACACGTGTCATCTCTGGGAGGCCTGGTTGTAAATATGCATTGTATTTTTGATAACTGCATGTGCAATTAGATGAGTTTAGCTAATAGAAGTAATTTAGCTAATAACCAATGTCTTCTATTATGTTTATTGCTTCCTATGACAAATGCAAATTAGGCTGATAATTGGACAGCAAATATTGTAATATTAAATATATTATATTAGCTATCAGTCATTTCAGATCATTCAATGTAAGGTCACTTTTATAAGAGATAAGTTAATGTTTCTCACATTCAATTGTACATATTGCTATTTTATTCATCTTCACCAAATGAAGTTGCATGCAATTTAGCAGTTGGTGTGTACTCAAAGTTAGAGGACAAAAGTTGAGAATAAATGTTATGGCAGTACGGTGAAATAAAAGATCATTTTCCCCTTATGTTATGTTATGTTAGACTTTACACTTGTAAATAAAATAAGGTGTTTGTGACAGTATCATCAGCAGCATGTTGTGGTGTAGAGAGACAGTACTGAGGAGGGGAGGAAAGGAGTCAACCTGATGTTCTTATTATGACATAAGGAGAGTCAGACCATGTTATGTATTTTAGATAGAAAAGAGAAGAATTAGCTCTATAGCACACGTGTCAGATTTATGCTTGGCTATTACAGTTGCTAGAGCATATTGATTTATTAGTGGTGGCATCAGTATTACCCATGTCTGTGAAATGTGAATTGAAAACATTTAAGTTTCAGAATTCTGGTGAATTATATCTCATTAGACCTCTGTACTTGCTCAGTCAGTCCCTTCTACTTTTTTTGTAATATATTGTGAAAGCGTGTGGTTTTGGATAGCCAGGCATCCTCAGTTTTAAAGTTAGGAAAATTAACCTTGAACCATTAAGAAACAACAATATATTATCCATTTCAAAGGAATAATGCACATTGTTTCATATAAATGGTCTCTCAGAACTGAAGCAAAACATGTAGTTTAATTATGGACACACTCTTAACTCAATAACACACTTTTACAAATAGTCAACAGTATTGCATTGTCTTATTACTGCTTGCCAAATCACAATGGCTGATATGCATTTGGAAGAATCAATTGTAGGAATGGCTTTTACAAACAAAGGAAAGAACTCAATGCTGTTAATGCTACATTATGACTGCAATGAATTATTCAAAGGTTTTGAGGTTTAAGGTTACTTTCATTTAAATCATTATTTGCAAGAACTAAAAGTCTACACTAAAAAAACAACAACTAACTAACGCCAGGTTTCACTATAACAATTCTCAGAACACACACTATGGCTTGCCACTTTTTGTCAAATGAAACCACTCCACGCAGATCTATCAAGAAAACTCCAGTTCAATAAGTTCATCCCACTTGGCCTTTAAATGAGAACACTTTTAATTAGAAATATAACACAGAGAATACCACACAGCTTTATATAGAAAGTGATTAGCGCATTCAGGGAGTTGGTGATATAATGGCCTTTAATCTCAGTCTTTACTATCTGAAGTTATATGGCCTATGGATTACATAAAAATTGCAAAGATATATGAAGATTAATGTAACATTTTATCAGTGCGATCCTATCTGGAAACCTGTGCCAGTGTTTGTATCTTGTAATGCAAAGAGCCTGCCCTCCACAAAGCCCTCTCCATAGATTGTCATTATCAAAAGCTACAAGCCTCACAATATGAAGCGACGAGGCAACCAGGCACCTTATCTGGAGCTAATTAACCGTTTCAAAATTGTCTTTAGCAATTAATTACACACTTATAAATCCTAAATGGAGTGTTTGTGTGCGGATCCCGAGACACAGCAGGCAATTACGGCAATGGCAGAGAACAATGAGGCAGAAATAAATAGTGGCATATCTCATACTTATAGAGACAGGTGCATTTTAACAGTCTGAGCAATGCGGCAATGATATCAGTGTAGAATTTAGAGAATTAATATTTAGTAGTATAAAGTATTTTGGATTACTTTGAACACAGCCATATGTCGACACTTTCAACATGTATATTTTATAACCTGTGATTAAGGTAGTTTAATTTGGTTTGATTATGGAAAAACTGTCAAGGTCAACAGTTTCCTATATCAATATTAACATACAAACATTACGTCACTGCTTGACACAATGGAGATGTGTAAACTTCTCCATGGAGACAAGCAGGTGACGTCAATGGGCTGAGTTACAGGTCAGGTCTGAGGAGAGGTGACCAGCAGGTGTCATAAAATTTATTTGAAATAAGATTCTGTGGACTATTCCAGGCATCTCTTGTTTCATTTATATCTTAAAAAAATACTATAATGCAATTTATACTAGTCAAATTTAATTGAACTATATTGACTGCACTCTGGTATCACTTTCTCAAATACTTGATGACACAGAATGAACTGAAGGTGTGCGATTAGAGTCTCTTGTGAAAATAAAGTTGTATTTCCCCCAGTTTCTTTACTGAGAATGACCTGGCTCCAAACAGCAGTGGCTTACCCAGACACTGAACAGACCCTGTGGATGTTTTTCCCTTTCCCTTTTCTTTACCATTTTTTGCGCACTACAGAAACAGGTCACTTTTACTTACTGTTCTAGTTTTAAAATGGTGCATATTTCTGAGAGAGATGTGCGTCATTCATTCACGGGCAAAAGTCCAGAGCAGAGTATTGATGTGAGCAAACAGCAGCGTGTCCTTGCTCCTGATCGACCACTGTGAGCTGGGAACTATTTCTAAGAGCAACTGTATGGATTAGATTTCATGTTTCATTTAAAGATGGAAAAGGTCTAAAGATCAGAGATTTGATTTTTGATGGCCTGTCCGAGCCCAGAGCAACGCTGAGTTAATCCATTCAGTTTTCCTTAGGAGGTTTTATTGATCACATTTTGAGGCAATTTTAGGAGTCAAATGCAATTTCTACAGAAAGACACATAGCATGCCTGTTCTTTAAGACCAAAAGTACCCCAAGAATTTTTAAGGTGGAAAAAAAGACTTTTACTTGACATATTTATAGAAATTTTATTGTGCAGAAACCAAACCATGATATTTTAAGTTATGTACAACTTTAACTCAGGGGACATTATACAATGTTCAAAACCTACTAATTGCATAGTAAGAACTAAGCACCAAATACTGTAAACTGTAAGTAGTAGTTTATCAGATGTATTACTAACCATATAGAAGTCATTAAATGAGCAGGTAATGAGTATACATGAATTTCGTATGGAATTACAATAATTATTTCAGATTTTGGAAGCCATGAGCATTTTGTTGAGAAAGCACTGAAAAGCCATATGGTGTGAGCTTGTGCCAAACTAGAAACAGTGGACCAAGAAGTATCTAGCCAGTTTGTTTTCTAATGTACTGGTGAATATATTTAAAATGAAAAAGGCTACATGATCTCATAGTTAAATTTACTATGGCCAATAATGCTTTCATTTTTTTAAATAAAATGGTAAAATATTGCTATGTATGCTATTTAGATTGGTTGTTTTGCTAAAGGGAGGATTTAATTGTATATACACATTTGTATATAAACTACAGTCGCTACAAATACAGCCATTTTATCAGGGCACAATTCAGCACGGGTTAGTTTTTAAAGATATACACTGTGTAACTTTTCTAATGGAGACCCAGCAACCTACTTATCTCCATGGTAATATTATTGCATATTGCATTGCTTTGGATTGTTCCACAGTATAGCTTTAAACTTATATTCAATTACAGTTGTTTTCAATGCTGAAATACTGTGAGCAGGGTCCCCTTTGACCTATCTTTAGAAAAATGTTACATTGTGCACCTCTTAATTCCATTGTTATTGTTTCTGCTCACTTTAAAATGTACCAAAAATACCCTCTAGTAAAGTTACGTATTACAACAGATATTATGTTTTTGAGTGTAAATCAGATCTAATTTCCATAACACAATGCAGCCTTGGGCATTTTATTGTAAACAATGAGTCAATGCACTAACAGTAGTAATATTGCCATGTGGAAAAACAACAGAAGAAGTAAAGCCAAGGTTTATGAACAGAAAAAGTGCGGTCTGCTGCTCATGATTATAGAAAACCAATTGAACGACCTTCTATGTGTTTGCCCCTCCTGTAATAGATAGGCTCGCACAAAATCAGCACATCCACACATCAATGTACGATCAGACAAATGTGGTTTATAGAAGAAAAATGTGTCTGTTATAGAACCTGCTGCTGTGTGTGAATAGTTTTACCTTGACCTCCTTTGACCTTGACTTTGAATATGCCTTATTTGAGGATAATTATTTGATCTGATCTGATCTATGCACTCCACTCCATGTTGCTTGCTATCTTGGGTATAATGATGCATTTTAAGCTTCATGGCAATAACCTGATAAGCTGTTCAATTACTCTGCAGTGGGTGTCATGACAACAACAGCATCCCCTGACTCCGCCTCCCCCTGTTCATCACTATTATTCCCAACTCTGGTGTGGGCAAGGCAAGCAAGGGCCACTGCAGCATGTCTGGACAAAAATGTATTCTTGCCAGCAGATAAAAATAAAAGGTAGATTCCATGGATGCAAGCAGGTGACAGCACACACCAAGTTACAAGTGAGATCTGTGGAAGGGTGACGTCGTTCACAGTAAGAATGCATTATTTTCAAGGTATTTCTTAAGCAACAAAACACTTGAAATTGTAATTGAATGTGCATGATAGATGAGATTAATGTCATACTTTGCAAAAACAGCATGAAGACAGGCAGTTAAGAGTGCCTCCATCAGAAGAGAATTGAGATTTGACAGTCAGCAGAAGAGGAGTACGTGTGTAATAAAGAAAAGTGTTGTAGAATGTATCTTTCCTGTGAATGTTGCTCAGTATAATGTTTGAGTCAATTATTAAGCCAATTATTGAGAGGCTAAATATAACTCAATGATGTGTTGCATAGGAGCTGATGTTGTAACAAGCGTTTGATGTGGTGGAAAGTTGGAGATGCATTTTATTAAAACAATTAGCTGAAAAATATTGAGTTTAGTTTTCAGAAACAGTTTGGAAATAATAAAAAATAAGTTAAGTTTGTCTGTATTGTATTTAAATGAGTGTTGGAACTCTACAAAGAGTCTTATTGAAATACAAGCATTACAACAATGCACAGACCTGATAATAGTCTCTTACTAATCTCATGGTACATAAGGTTACAATTTTACAAATGAACACAGAATAGTACAATTGATAGAAAATACAGACGTTACTGTAATTTGGCGGTGTTTCTATAAATATATTATGCTGTTTACATTAGATTTTACTGGTAAAATTATGGACAATAGCCATGATGGGTAATTGTATTTTTACATAAAGCAAGCAAACTGTGACATAAAGCTCACACTTCAAAACAAAGCAAATAAACTGAGCGGATGTGCGGATGTCAAATAAGGAAAAATATACAAAAGATTTCTATGAATGTTTTCTAAAATTGTCCAAGAAAAACTGTCTTTTCATAATATTATGTCCATGTTTGTGCTAAGAAACGCCAGCTAACTTGAAAATAGATACTGAATCAAACTCCATCGGGACCAGATTGAGTAATTCATGTGTACTCACTCTCCAGTCCTTTACACTGAAACATCTCCAACTGGTCTGGCAGCTTCATCAAACAAACTGTCTGACAAGAGCCTTATGAAAATCAGAAATATTTACTCTAGTTAAATCACAAGAGATGTTTGATGATGATTTCAAAAGTTAGGATCAAAAGGTAGATTCTCACATCTTGAAAAGTCTTCAATAAAAAATCAAAAGTGTCTATAATCCAGAGTGATACCACGCACACTGTGAGGAGCATCTTTCATCTTGCAGTTTGTGAATTGGAGAACAGCAGGGAATGTCTGTTTACATTGAGAGTGTGTGAGCTGGCACTTGCTCAAAGAAAAATAAGTTTTGTTAAAAGAAGGGTAACTCTCCATGGCCTTTGTGCAGCAGGAGGAGAATACAGAAGAGCCTCAGATTCACCATGTCCAAGTGCAGGTTTAGGAGCGTTTTGTGTCTGAGACCTCAAAGCTGCATCGTCAGGGTGGGGTTTGGACTCGGGCAGTCTAAGAAGAGAAGAGAGTGGGTATGTTCATAACTATGACTCTATATATTACAAATGAGCAATAAACAAAGATAATTCTTTATAATAACTACACTTGTAATGGCCTTAATAAAACAAGAACAAAATAAATGAATACCATGACTCTAAATCATAAACCCTTTAATTAAGACGTTACTAACCCTGGATCATTATTAAAAAAAGTATTTGTTCATTGTGAATTAGTCTTTTGCATGGTTTATTAAGGCTAATTCAAGTGTAATAATTATAGTTGCAATAAAACTGATGCAGTGTAATTACACTCTGAATTCAGTGTCACTGAATCTTTAATATTACATAATAAAACTGACAAGATAAAACCTGTTTAATGAAATGTATGCTTACAGAAACAGGTTAATTTGCACAACTGCATAAATATGGTAAGGTGTAAAACAAAGACCTTGTTTAGCTTAACTGCCTTTTCTGTTACTATGTCAAGAAATTACATAAACTAGCTTTTGTGCACACCATACCATGAATTCATGTTTTATGAGCAGGGTGAAGGAGGAAGCACAGTGAATGATTCATGTTTGGTTTTCTTGTAACATCTCAAAGTAAACAGTGGTTGTCACATAAAACACTGCTATTACTCACCAGTATCCATGTCCTCCACCTCCATGTTGCTGCATGTGAGACAGACAAGACCATGTGACTCCGGACGAAAGGTTAAGTGCTGCCAAGTCAACACACAGGTAAAAAATATCTCTGGATTCGAAGATGACCATGTGCTCTCAAATCTTTTACTCAGATCCTAAGCTTGAACACTCTTGGTTCCCACATGCAGTTTTGTTTCTGACTATCACATAGTTTTATCTTTAATTTCTATGACACAGAAATCCAAATAACTCAACCACCATGAAGCACTGTACATTTCAAGGAGTGCTACTGACCCCTACAGGCATTGTAATGTTAATGAAAGTTAATTAAAGTTAATTTACTGCATATTATACATTTTAAGACAAAAGGCAGCTAACACATTCACTGTGCAATTTGTGGATTAAATAGTAGGCTATGCTGTGTCAACACTATGTCATAATTTAATGTCATCATTTTACAGTTTACAGGATTGTTAAAGAGCATGCACAATGTCTCAGACAAGCCAGGTCCTGTATATATTGTCAGTAATTCTATTGGATTAAATGGCAATGTATATTGCCAATGGCAATATAAAGAGATGATTGCCTCTCTGGTGACTGTGATATACATAGTATTGTCTTTCTTGTAGGAAAAACAAGTATATATAACAAGATGCAATATGTTCCAATCAATTCTCTTGGTGCAGCACAATAACACCTCTGTGTACACAGTAGCCCTGTACAAAGAAACGTTACCTTGAGAATGCATCCTCCAGACCATCGTCCACATCCTGTCAACAAAACAATATCCATCAATGCCAGCTCGTTTCTCCTTGTTTCCCTTGATACACAATCATTGTAATGTTCAATAATGGCACAAGAGTGTTTTCTGGGTATGGATAGTTGCTATTTTAGTATGTACACAGTGCATAAATAACTGTGTACAATTCATGACAGGGTAAGAAGAGAAGTCCCCTTCTGAGCTTACAGTTATACTGCCATCTAGTGTTCTGTTTATTTATGTCATATGGGATTGGTCAACTTGCCACTGCATAAAAATGAGCAGTAACACAAAATGCCTAGTTCATACACACAAGAAAATACAAAATATGCTCATAATTGTAAATGGTAGTTGCTTGTATTATTTACCCATGAGTCATGTTTGATGGGTCTTCTGCGTGTGGGGTTACTGCGGGGTAAAGGAGAGTGGAGTAAAGCAGCTAGGAAGGGTCTCCGCACCTTCTCTTCTGTCTGCACTGGCTTATGTTGTACCTCTGTTTTTGGGAAAGACAGAAAAGAAATGGACAAGATATTTAGTTTAAATATATTTTAAATAATAGAGACTTCTTTCAGTGTCTGAAGACCCTTTTCTTTACTGAGGCAGTATAGTCTGAAAAGCGAGTCCATCTTTCATTTTTGGTTCACAGACTGCTTCTTCAGGAACTGGGCACTTTTAATTGAAAGAAGTTTGCCATTAGATAGGAGCACACTGAGCCTGATTAGATCTCACTTTGCCCAAAGTGACCTTATTGGGACAAAACATTTTGACCTATAAATGTCAGCGCCGTTAGAAGCAGCTCTAGCTCTCCTTCCTCCAGGACAAATGAGCCCATTGGTGTGAAGTTATTTGTCCTCTAACAGAGCCATGATTGATATAAAGGGGAGTTTACAGCCTTAATCATGACACTGTAAATTGAAGCCCGCACATCGTTAAATAAAAATGGTGCCTTGTTGTCTCATTGACATTCAGAGACACTTACCTTCTGCAGCACTCGTCTCAGTCTGACTGTTACTGCCTGAACATGAACATGGGCATGACCCCGACTTCTTGTTTTTGTCTGTAAAAAAAAAAAAAAAACAAGCGTAAACAAGTCACATCTGAGCAACAGTTTTCAGTTTAATTATTAGAGTACAGATGAGTAAAAATAAAATTTTAATGTTGTTATAGGTCTAAAAAATTATATTTTGAAAATTCCACACTGTGACAGAAGTGCAAATAACTATGCAGGTACTGATGGCAAATAGTGTTGCATTTCATAAATCATTAGTTTTACACTGTACATGGCCTGGCTCAGGAAAAGAATTTCAGTGCAAAATCAGCAGATGACCCTCTAGAAAAGAACAGGAGTGTTCAAATAATGGCTGACCTAGTATTTTAAAGCATTTCTGAACTGAAGTCAGCCTTCTCAGAAGATTACCTGTCAGCTCACAGTACTTTAGCCATTAATTATACTATTTAAGGCATTAAATTATAGGTAAGTAGCAGGAAAGTTCTTGAGCTTACCTTCCTGAGCGATTTCCCAGAGATCAAGGGCTACTTTGAAAGCCTGGGCCACTGTTAATGTCACTGCTTGGGCCTATAAGGAAAAATTTAAGAATATTAGCATATTAATCACATTATTTAACAATTAAATATATATATATCCTTGCTGCACTAAATAACATTTTTTTTTCCAAATTATCAGCACTTTCAAGGCTGCTGTATTGATCTTTCCCAGCTTCAACCACTAGATGGAGCCCAACACCACTTAAAATATTACTAGTGCAATATGGAGCTACATCATAAATAATAAGATATATTACAATGTCCTGTAAAATAAACATAGGTACATTTACTCACAATCTTTCTCTTTTGGCAGAGGAAGGCGTGGCACTCCAGGGTTTCATTGAATTGACTCTGGGACACATAAGCAAACACTTTGTCCTGAGTTTTATCGGCTGTGCAGTAGGAGATTCTGCAAAGACAACACACAAAGACAGTTATATTGAGGACAGATACTGAGGAAAAACTACTACTATTTTTTGGTTGTATCCCAGCAATGCTCAGCGATGATATTCAGATGATATTATGTCAATCCAACAGAAAAGTACTATAATATGTCTTAAAATTCTTAAAATGTGCCTAAAACGCTTCAGTCCGTAGAATAAGTGTTCAACATTATTTTTGTGTTATTCCTGAGTTATTTTTGTGTTATTCATGAATCACTGTAACATGATTAATGATTATTATTTGACTGAAGAAAATAAGCTATCAAACTAACAAAAGTGCAGAAATATCACATTTTCCATCTTAATTTTTTTTAATGAAATTCTGCATCTCTTGTCATTTATTTTATTTATTTATTTAAAACAAGGACAGTACACATTAATCGCAGAGAAAAAAAGATGCCCTGTACCAGATTTAGCTACAAGCTACTTTCCATCTGCAGTCCTTGAGCAGGTACAAAATAAATCAAAGAAACTTTTTACATTAGACCAACTCCAACAACAACATTTCATCAGTAACAGTTATCCTTAAAATAACCACTAATAACCATAAATGCAAGATTTCAAATGCATTATTATCTTCTAAAAATATAAAATTTAATTGACATCAGTATCCTCTAAAATGTACATTTACCAAATTCATATCTCAGTAATCTGCCCACCTTAATAAGTGCTACAAACAAGCAAATATGGACTATAAAACAGATGAAATATACAAATCTACAGAGTGAAGAAGTTCTTGGTTTTTTCTTTGTCATCTGCATAGAGGAGGTAATCAGTGGAGGATGGAGGAAGAGACTTCATGAATATTTTGCCGATGAAGACTCACAGCTGAAGCTACTGGAGTTAAGTGAGATTAATGAGGAGCAGCAACATGCAAAGTATGAGTCAAGCTTTCATCAAAGTTTGGTGGAGAGGGTTTACTTTAAGACTCTTAATCTGTAGCATCGTCACTTTTAATGTTTGGACTATTCCGGATTATTCTGTATTGAATTATATTTTTTACTTAGTTTAGTGGAAATATGAGACAATGATATAATGTCAGTATGTTTCATTTTCACTTTCTATTTAAAAGTGAATAATGTAACTTTTCTGGTGGAGGAACCTGCTTGTCTCCATGAAGATGTTCCACAGAATGGCATTAAAGCTATCTAAAATAATGGAGACAACCCCAAGTAACACATGGACAATGTACTTTGAACTTTGATGTAACACTTTAATATTATGGCCACTTAATCTTAGTAGCTGGTTTATTTCACAGTGTCATATATTGTCTGTAATAACTGTCTGTTGTTTGTTCATGTGGTTGCTTTTAATGTCTCATCATGCATTTTTTAAGTACAAATGGCAAATAAACTTACCGGTAATAAGATTATCATACCCAGTTAGCTTTGTGTATGTAGTTTCATTTGGTTTTGTTGCAGTTACAGGTCATTTTTATGTAATCTAAACAACAATCTAAGATTCAGGTATACCTATTTTAACTATACATTAATATCATAAACAAACATTCATGCAGATATTAGTAATTATGTCACATTTTTTGACCTAACAAGAGCAAACCTACAAAGGACAAACCTATAGCTACTGGGATTTGATAGTTTTTTTTCTTGCAGCATAAGCTAAATTCCCTCTGAACACTGCTGATGTCTCGTCTGTAAATGATGATGTGAGCATTTTGTTTAACCAGCTAAAATTCACACTGCTTCTTTCATGTGTCACCTCAAAAACTGCAAAATGCTGTTACAGGAAATTATATTTCCACCAACACTGGACACACGCTACAAGTCTTTTGATTAAATTGTTTATTAACAAGGTAACTTGTTAATAAGAATACAGTACAACGAAGAAAGAAAAACATTTGGCATACTTAAATCAACAAATAACAAACTACAGACTAACTTGAATACTATCAAATCCAAACAGAAAAATATACTTTATTTTATTCAGCTCTTTTTGCAGGATTTCTGTTGATATTACATATCTTACTGAGGCACTGATACGACACTGTTATCGAATATTGGCTCCAATAATGAAAATTTAGTTGGATCGGATATCAGCTTCCAAAATATAGGTTCAAACTTGTATTTTTACAAAGCCAATCTATAGTTACAAAACATTTGTCTGTCATGTTGTTTATAATATTGGAATATATTTAAAGCAAGTAAGGCAAATTTCTTTCCATTTAATCTCAGCTCAGATCATAGTGAATTTTACACGCGTTTTCTCTATATGAGACACACAGCTCTCACTGTTACCTCTCCGACACAGTGTAATGGTGTTATTAAGTCTGCTTGTTTTGAACTGTACATTGTTTATTGCTGCGTTCCACTGATGATTGACCCACATTGCAAAGCCCCAGACGCCTCTCTGCCTCGTATGAGCATCTCCCCAGTTTGGACTTATATTTGGACTTTAATTGCACCAAAAGAAGCAGAGGGAAAGTTAAAAGACATGACCTATTTATGTGTGGAAAACAGGATCGAGACACTGGAGAAATAATGGTCTCATCAGCATATTTCACAAGAATTGTAAAGATTTATAGGTCACAGTAAAAATTTCAGCATTCATATGTTGTATATATATTCCATATTTATTTTCAGATTTTTATTTATTGATAAGAACAAAAAAATCTGATTAGTCAATATTGCCCAGTCCTTTCAAAAAGTAACAATAACAACAATAATTTCTTATATGTGCATGTGACTTAAAAGACAAAATCAGTAGATATATAAATTAGCTTTTTTTTAAGTAAAGCAAGATTAAAAATTGAGAATGGTCATCTAGACATTGAAAATATATTAGTCTAAACATAGAAGCGGGCACAGAGCGATACTAGAACATATATAAGCTTTTAGAAACATTTGCACCAATTTTCCTCACAGTTTGAGAACCAAACCATTCCCACAAACACATTGGATTAATAAAGGTATTAAAGAGAATATAATAGTGTAGTCTTGTGTTGTATTGTCTTGTGTTGTGTTGATGCAAATTGCCTTCCTTTCTCTGCAAGTCTTTTTCCAAACAATTCTTTTTGGAAACTAGCAAAAGCAGCAGGCAAAGAGACAAAGGAGAATACACACACAACAATAAGAATGTAAAGGTCATGGATTTATCAGAGTTGGGACAAAGACAATCTATGCATTCATTCTGCACAAAACACTGACAAATCAATCTAACTCGCAAGCGGCGTTCTAAAAATGTTTTACTGTTGTACTTTTTCTTTTTTTTTTCCACCAATGATGCACAAATCTGATACAAATAACTGACAGACTCTGAACAACACAAGGCGAGCTGTCAGTGAGCATCACATCTCCAAAGGGGGGCATCACTTTGATCTACTGGCTGCCATGAAAATATTTTAATATACATTCACTTCAAAAGCCGGTGTGGTTTCTACACCAATAAAACGCAATGTTGTTTTGCCTCACCCAATTCATCAAAAAGTCATCAAAAGAAATACACTTATCTATGTGGCATGAATGTTATCTGATTTAGTTGATGGAGAAATATTATGGAGCGATTCGTCTCCCAAACCTGTCATGGTGAACAGGCGAGGTGTCAGTCAAACCAATGTGACCTGTTTGATTTGTGCGATTCAGATGCAGCTCAGGCCCTCACAGCTCCTGACAGAATGTGAATGACAACAACCAAGCCAGATGGATCCACCGCATGCTCTGATCATTGGCAGACATTAGGATCAACCTGCGTGTTTTGGGAATAATTAGACCTGATTATTTATGTGCAAAGAAGAACGATGAGTGCATATTAAAAAGCTAAATATGCTCTGCTAAAACATAACCTTTAAAAATATCACAATGTCTCAGTGGCTCGGAAGTTGAGTCATCAGCCGTTGCTATGTTAATTTCTCTCACAAGGAGTAAGAATTTTGCGTTTGCTACAATATATAATCTTAATAATTGCATCCTGGTAATTCCTTTTATCTTTACATTTCTTTACATTTCTTTACATCTTTACATTTCATATTTCACTCATCTCAGAAAGTGGATGGATTGTGCCAACATCACTTAAGGTTAAGATTTAGATACATTTCATTGTGCTTGTTGGGAAATTTGACCTTTGCATTTGACCCATATTTCAATGCCATTGGGGTAACACGTCAGGACCAGGGGGCATCGCAAACCAAACAGGTCACATGGATTTGACTCACACCCCACATGCTCACCATGACATGTCTGGAGGACGAATTGATCCTTAATAATTTTCCATCATATTATATTCCCCATGTTCCATAGATGCAGTTTATTTACTTTTGATGACTTGTGTATCAGGTAAGGGGACCCATCACCAGAGCTTGATCTGGAGTTAAATTAGGATTAAGATGATCTGCATTTGACCCATCCTTCAATTCCACCAGGGCAGCCTGTCAGGAGTAGCAATGACTACCTCAGATTTTAACTATGGTGCATGTTTTTTTTGGGTTGATGGGGGAAACTCATCCAGCCTGGGGGGAAACTCAATCCTTCAATAACAAAAAGACCCATAATGTTATATTATTGTCCTGCTACTGCACACTTAACTGAAACTGGGGCCATGTTATAATATAATCTAAAGTGATGCTGCAAATTTAATGCGCTGTCAACAGCTATGGGGTGTGTGGAGTCTGCTGGATAAGATCAGGGACGACGTAAATGCCACTGATCCTGGATGATACTGCATTTCCCATTGTCTTTGAGAGCATGTGTGTGTGCCTGCACGCGTGAGTGCGTGTGTGTGTGTGTTGTGGGGAGGGGCTGGGTCATGCATGTGAGGGTCCCAATTCTAATGCACAAAGTCTCTTTTTCTTGTTCTTTCTCCCCCACTAAGCTCTGCCCGAGGGAAACCGCCTGTCTCCTAGTATGAATACACAATTAGCCTGACAAACACACACATTTGCATACACACACACACATACACAAACCATATGTAGAAATATTGTGTACCTCCTGAGTTTATCCATACAACTTTCTTTCACCCTTCAATTGGTTTCGTGGGCAATAACTGGATTATGCACAAAAAATAAGACAAGAAGCGTGGTCTAAAAAGGGGGAAGGGATCATGAAGAGGATAAATCAACCCCCAGTGGAAATGCTTTTTAGTTGAATGTTATAAACAACTTTAAAAGGCCGAACAGTGAGAAAATAAAGATAAAATGAAAGCGGTTTATGGAAATTAATCCTCAAAGGTAAGTGTTGTGTGTATGAGAATTATTTATAAACAAGGAGAGTATAAAATTAAATATAACAGAACCAAATGATCAGAGTTTTACATATAGAGTTTAGGCATATACAGTTATCTAATTCACAAAATATCCACAAGGGTTTCAGCTTCTTGTTATAGGTGACATTTTGAAGATGTGAAATGATGATGAAATATTAAGTTTAAAATTGTCAACTGCAACTTCTGAAACCTATAGATAAGCTTATAAAGTTGTTTTGATCATCAGTATTTTTTTAAACACTGTAAATCTGATGGTAGTTAAATTCTACCAGACCTAATAGAAAACAAGACTTCAAAAGCACCACTGATTCCCTCACCCTGTAGTGTTAGCACTGATAAGGTGCAGAGTGGACCTCCTGCCCCAGTCTGTGTATAGTGCGATCAGGGGGCAGCTGTATGATGTTTACACTGTGAGCCTCCATGACACAAAGCCAGCTCTATGTTACAGGAGGAGGCTATCTCCACAGCAGAAAAAGCAACCCCATACAACATGCTACAGTGCCTTTGGTTCAACTGAATCAATGGGGATGCTGCTGGGAAAGGTTATCAAAGCGGAGAGGCCAGCTTCTCAGCATCCCTCACTGCCTTTGTGTTATTGGTTTGAAACAACATTGATCCAACACAAAAGACTGAGCAAAAATAACCAATATTAGACCTAAGAATAAACAAACTGGACTGATCAGGTTTGAAGATGACTGTATAGATCTTTGTACACACAAGACCATTATACGGTAGTTTTTTTTCCTCATCAGCAATGTAGTCTAAGATTAGTTTTCCCAGTCATATCTTAATCTACAGAGTTAATTTATTAATGAGGTTTAGAGAGCACAGCAATTATAATGTGTTACTCTAATGCATAGGGCATATATTGTTTAATAAATGATAGATAGAAAATATTTTTGGCCAGTATTTATCATGAGTACTTTTTCTTTTTAATAATTTATCGGAAAGGTGTAGTTATTTTTCGGTACTACAATTATATTTCAGCTGTAGAAGATACTACTAACTACTCAAGTGTTTCATTCTGTTATTGCTGGTCATACTTTTTTTTAACAATATTGTACATAAATAATATTTTTAGGATAAAAATGAGATAATCCTGATTTTGTTTATTGTGTCAGTGGTAGAAATTCATTTCAAAATACTATTGTCTATATTTTCTTCAGCAATATATCACATTTCAAGATTTTGTTATTGTGACAAGTCTGCTCTTAGGTAGGTAGAAAACCAGTCTAAAATGCCTTCTTATCTAAAATAATATCTTAAAATTACCTGTAAATCGAGACGTTTTCTATGAGGTCAGCGGTCTCTGTGTCTGTGATGATGATGCCTTTGGGTGAAACTGTCAGAGTCACTTTTCTGAACTTCTTGGCGCTGGCTCGGGCCTGTGGAGATCAAATGCAAATTCACATAAATCTTTATACCAGCTTTAGTAATAATGCAGAAAATCATGACTACTGAACCCTGGTGATGTCTTCTTCACTGTGACTGTAGCTATTGAGCAAAAAGGACCAACCAGTGAGTGAGTCCCAGAAAAGCGTTGGATTTATGAAAAGTGACAGTGGGCAGAATGAGGTTGGATCTGGCAGGCAGCGTGTCCCCCTGCTGCTCTGCTCCATCTGCGCTAACACATTAATACCATAGTGGTGCTGAGCTAGCGGTCTGTGGGAGCGCCTGTTGACCTCTTTAGTATGCAATTAGCTGATAATGAAAGAAAGATTTCAGCAATTCAACAGTATTTGGACTCCTGTGGCTTTAAGTCTCTCCTGTCTGTGTTACCAGGTACTGGTTTGCTATTTTCAGCTCAAAAGTACACTGGGCCACAGGACAAAAAATAATCACTTTCATTTTCATTTTCTTTCCGATATAGATTGACAACAATTACCATCCAATTTTATTTTGTGAAGTTAATATTAATCATTGCATTTATATAGCAGCTTTCAAGATACCCAAAGCGCTTTACAGTTTATTATTCATTCTCTCAACACTCAGTGGTGGTAAGCTACTACTGTAACAACAGCTTCTCTGGGGCAGACTGACGGAAGCGAGGCGGCCAATCTGTGCCATCAGCTCCTCCGTCCACCACCATCACTCACGCATACACCACGTTTTGCCACTGGTGCCCCACTGTGGCACCTGGAATTCCCAGCGGTCTCCAATCCCATAATATGGCGTTCAATATTAATTTCCTGAAGATAAACCATACAGACTTTTAATCCTTGCCATTTATCACAATGTCTGAAACACACTTATTGACAAATTAAAGTTACCCAAGTATATCACTGACATTTTGCAATGACTGAAACCTGATGTGCAATTAAAATTAGATGAATTGTGCCCCTTATTTTTTGATTGCTGTGCACTGTAAGTGAGGTATAGGCTTGTCTTAAAAAAACTTAAAACATGTGGCCACTGGTTTCTGGAATATATAACATTGACAAAGACCATATTGTATTGAAAATGAGTTACTTTGTTAAAAAGTAGGGCAAAGTAAATAGTATTTTAGTACATTTATGCTATCATCACATAAAATGGTAGTAGAATTGCTGACAATGAACTGAAACAGAAGAGAAAACTAGGACTTTTCAAGGACGGCACGCTGCCTTAATGCCCTGGAGAAGAACTGTGAAATGTGCCACACTTAAAACAAGTGACATAGTATTCGACAATGTGAAGACAGACTGTGGCAGCTCATTTATGTGATAGTGATAATGACGTTCTCTGCTGTATTTGTGTCAGGCCACAAGGCAAAGAAAAAAAAACAGTCTGTCAGATTCAGATACAGCACATGGAGCTGCTGTCTAACACTTGGTCCTTGGGTCTTGTCTTAACCCACCCATAAGGGAAAGTCTCTGTAATATTATTCACTTCATTTTCAAGGATATTGGCATGCTTTTTGTAATAATTGGAATTCAGCTTTCGTAGTTGTTTGAGCAACAATGTTGATGGGGCTTTGTACTTTTTGCATGCATACATAATAATAACGTCTCTTGATGTTAACATTTTTTTTAAGATGTGTGTAACTTTTATGTTGGAAGGTTTGCCACCTTTTTGTCCCCATAGAAATGTTAGTGTTTTGCCTTGCTTTGACTCAATTAAAGGTCCCATATTACACAAAAAGGTTTTCTCTTTAAAAGAGTTTTCGTTTGTTTGGGTTTTTTGCTAAAAAAAAAAACAACAACATAGATTTTGAAAATACACTTATAGTGGGAGTGGTAACATCTCATTCAGAAAAGTTATAGTTATTGCATCTTTTACATTTGCTAGTTTCCAATAAATCCACCAGATAGAGCAGATTGCAGTTTGAGGGTGGCATTTCACTCAAATCCATAAGGGACAGTCTATAAAAAGAGTCAGTGTAATTGATGTCTTCAGCTTGTCACTCTTTGCATTCAAAATTTTAACCACATGCTTGAATATGCTTCCAAAGTGCCTATGACTACCTACTATCCAGTTTATCGTTATATGAATAATGCAACAAACATTTTAAGAAACTCCATATAGTGCATATTATTGACTCACTGTGGCCACGATCCTGTGTATGGCTGCAGAGGCCATGTCCTCTCCTTTGGGCTGTCCCACAAGAGTCATGCCCAGGTACTTCACATTGAACACCATGCCCTCCAGGAGAGTCTCTTTAGTGTCAGTCCAGTTCTCCGGCAGCTCTGCTCACATAAAAACAGAAAAAAAGACATGTTTATTTCTATTGTGCTAAACCACTCTGACTTGCTTGTTTATATTCATATTTTGTTGTTGAAAAGATGAACATAAAATTTTATAAAAAACGTGAGATTGATCAATAGAAGAAATTTATTTTTTTTATTTTTTCCATATTGCTCAGTCCGGGGTTACACGCAGTCAGTTATTGACTGGCTTGTGAAGACCATCAAGCATTTCATGCCCAGGAAACTGGGAATGAAAGATTGCATCTTGCTATTACACTGTATGGCAAACAGCCTGCACTCACTAATAGGAGAAAAAGAAACAATAAGACACCATAAAAACACAGGAACTATATCGAGCATGTTGTTTACAAAGCTCTGTGCAGTACAAAGTTGGCATAAAAACATAACAAGTAAGCAGACAGGGCTATGAATAGAGGCACTTGAGACAAAAACAAAAGCTTGGAGAATGACGATAGAGCTTTGATAAAGATCTACTGTATAAAACACAGCCAGCACACAACAAATGTTGAAGTGATTGCTGAAAATGTGTCACTTTAACTCAAATCATAACCTTCTACTATATTATAATAAAGACAGAAGATTATAGCTCAAACATTCAGTTCACATTAACATCACAAACTACAGTGTGCCCATGATATCAGGATTAGCCTAAAATAAAAGAGTCAAGTGTTTTGTTCTTAGTGGGGTTTATCCTGTTGAGATTTCCATTAGCACGTAGCCTTCCTCTACTGTATTCAAAGCTTAATATCCATTCAAAACCTGAGTACCTCTCGTCAAGTACTCACTGATATTGTTGGCTTGATTTGAGAGCTTTAGACTGACAAGCAACACTCACAACATTCACTCTTTAAGAAAGTGAATACACAGGATAAAAGCCACAAACTGTCAGAGTCCAGTCCTCCGCTGGTTTCCTCTATGGACCGGACCATCTGTTATTGGCAGGTCCTATGCAGCTGTACAGAGCCTGACAGCGTTTACACAGCTTCCAACAGTCCTGAATTATTAAACCATCTTCAATCACACGACGGGGGCCTGCTTCAAACCCAGAGACGCCGTTTGATGTTATTAAATGTGGCTGTGGATGCGTGCTGTGGAGTCATAGGCATACGACGGGGCCTTGTGTTTTGTTTGTGCAAAGAAACTGTCCTAATTGTTCTTCTGAGATTCAATTAGAAACTTCATTTATTCCTGTGGAGCACACTTGTTAATTAGAAAGGTCAGAGATGAGGTTTGGTTGAGCAAGTATTAAGATATGTAAATGTGAAGAGGAACAAATCATGGTCAAATACGCAATGTCCATGTTTTGACTTGACTAGATTAATAATTAAGAAGAACCATGTTTTTGCTACAGGGTTTCCAATGGATTTGTCCCTAAAAAGAAATCACTAAATGTTTAATGAGTCCGGCTGGGGTCCAAAGATAGAAAGGACAGTTGCGTAAGAAATGTGGCTGCATGTCTGATTTGCATACTGAAGCATACTAAGAAGAACATAAGCTGCGGAGAGGAACAATGCATTATACTATAAAGAAATTACCGGCTAAGTTACATTACTTTTAATACTATTGTCTATTAGGATTAGTATAATATATTTAACTGATGGATGTGAGCTAAGCCATGTTAAAATGTTGAAAACTACCACAAATGAGATTACAAGGTGGCACAGATGTAGACAGAGTAATAATAAAGGGCTACTCAAATATGTGTGAATGAAACAAAACACAAATCCAGGTTTTTTATGCTTAATTTTAACATCAGACATTTTAGCATCAGAGAGATCAGAAAATACTGTAATATGGGCCATTTAAGGATTTTCCATTTGATTCTTTCATATGAATATTACAGTGTACAATAATAGCGAGCTGCACTCCATCTGAGTGCATGACATCACCGCCACATTCCTGTCTGCCATGTTGAAAATGATTAGTTTAAAATGGATCTTGTTGAGGAAAACAACCTTTTCCTTTCGTGCTCGTTAGTTTCTGCTTAGATAAAAAATAGACTTGAAACTAAATAAAGTCCAGATAATTTACTTATTCCAATATTAGAAAGCCATACTGTCTGTGCCGACATTCCCATGCAGAGGCTCAATGTTTACGCCTATACAGCGACTTTTATACGTAAACTAAAGTGGGAGGCTACCATGGTTTAGTAGAGGTGTAACGATATCCAAGTTTCACGATACAATATTGTCAAGGTATGAACCTCACAGTATGATATTTATTGCAATATTGTGGGAAAGCTCACGAAATGGTGGGGAGGCTCACTATTAGGGATGTAACAATATCCAAATCTCTTGGTACGATAAGTTCACAATATACATCTAACGGTACAATATTTATTGCAATATTTTGTGGAGGCTAACAAAACTGTTAATATGCTAATTTTTCCTCTTAAAATGCCTTGACAAGACTTAACCCAAAGAACTAAGATTTAAAGGTGCTTAGAAATGTTATTTCTTCTTGTAGTCTCCACTGAAATGGAGCAAAGGATCAAGGATATGTAGTTCTCTCTGTCTTTTTTAGCCATTGCTGCACCATAACTCTTAATTTAAGCAAAGAGACTTGTAATTTGATATATTGTGATGGTCCACGATATTATTGTGAAAACTTTGACGATACGATATCACAATATTTTGATTATTGTTACATCCCAATGGTTTAGACTTAGCACTTCTTCAGCGGTGCACAGGCCAGCCAGGCCTCTTGACACGTTGCACAGTCAAATCAGACTCCATTCGGGGTGTTAACTGGCTAACAAGTCATGACATCATCCCTATCAGTAGTTTTTGTCCTATTTAGTTAGTTTGTCATTAGATAAACTGGAATATCATGCATTTGTCTTGACATATATCTATGAGTCTCACAGCTGTGAGCCATTATCTTCAAATGACCTTGGTACAACAATGGACTATAGAAGTGATTATACAAAATAGCCAAGCCTAGTTATTTACCCTAACAATCTGCATAGTAAATAATGGTAAAGTAAATAATAAAATGAAATGAATCTGAAAATAGCCAGCTGCAGTCAAACCCATGCTTGTAAAGCCCACCTGTGTACAGTGTGGGGAGGCAGTGCAGCAGGTGATTTCATTTAAAAAGCGCTGACAGGATTAGGCAGAGGGGCCCCACTGCTCTGATGATGTGACGATATAGAGACGCCAGGCAACGATTCACACCTCCACTCCATCTGAAAGCACCCTGATTACATTATGCTTTCACACACGCACATAAATACCCTACTAAAATGAATCACAAGATAAATGATAAAAGAATCTATAGACTAACATAGCTTCACAAACATCTGGTAGTCATAAGAGCTGACTGTAGTGCAGAGAAAAGGCTGCATTTGCTCTCTCTGGTCCCCCCTCAGTGACATGCAGTGATCACCAGCTGTCTCCCTCTGCTACATGGGCCTTCTGTTCATTTGCACAGGCATTGGACCAGGCGAAATGTGTTCTGCCACAAACAATAGAATGGAGTGTTATTGTGAGCTTTGCTAAACTATTTTGAAAATACACAAATAAAGTTCAGTCTGACATTTTTTTCATTCATATACTTGTTCCTGAATATCTTTGCAAAACAGCATTTCTTTCATAGTTTTGGTGCAGTTTTCGAATTGTGGGAAACAAAGATGATTTCATTGTTTTCCTAATATAAATTTATACCAATACATTTCTCAGACCAATCAAGAACAAAGATGGGCCCCTAAAATTCTGGAGATTAATTTGAATGTTGCACTTAATGCGGAATAGTTTGAGAATTGACATTTGTAATTTTGGAACTGCATGTGGAACGAAATTAACTAAAATAAATATAGCAGTGGCATCTGGGTAAAACATACTGCAACATGGCAAATCTTCATACGCAAATACCAGAAAAAAAGGAAGCATTTTTATTACAACAAAACACTTCTCCCCAAGAATGTGGCTTTACTGTTTCACGCATGCAACAGAACTTTGAATGTAGGACAGCACCTTGACTGAGAAAATAGGGCGCAGATTGAAGGGAGCTAGTGGGCGTTTGCAGCGAGGGTGGGGGTGTATGGTTAGTTGGCTCTCAGACTCTGCCTTAAGGGGAGTTAATCTGGCCCTTCCTTTCAAGATCTAGTTCTTCTCTCCAACCCATCCATCACCACTTCTGATAGACCACAATTTCTCCCAAACACAAGACCAACCAAACATTAATCACTCAGTAAGTACTTTTTAAATAGCTCACATTAAGCAGCACTTATTCCCAATTAAATTACAAACAATTCTATAAACAACACAGAAAACAATCTTGACAAGTCAATGCATCAAACAGCCCATGTTGCTATAGCGACCAGCTGCTGCTCCATCACTCTCATCCGGCAGCAGGAGGCGGTACCTGCAAATTCTATTACTGAACGCCCTGGCCCAGCTTCAAAGGGAACTACAAAGCACCTAAAGTGTGAAGTAGAATGATTAAAGCTGAAAAACGGGCCAACCAGACCACTCAAGTTAAACATTATAAACCTGAGTACCCACCTGAAGCTATGGTAGTGATATAATACCACCCACTGGCCTGGATACTTTTACAAACAAGTGGATAGAAAGAAAACTTTACTACTACATTATGTAAACATATTTGGTAAACACATTAGCTGACTCAGTAATGTTTAAAATTTGCATAACATTCCTGAAATTCCTGTCATTCTAATGCTATTAAATCTGGGATGAAAAGATTTACACTGTGAGTTGATAAGTCTATGGTGCTATATGTTCACAGTACACAGACATTGTTTGTGTAATAACATCACAGTATAATTCATGAGTTATGAAAGGACATGCAGCCTAAAGGGACAAGTCTCTGGTTTGTTTCATGATTGGCAATCACACGTGCATCATTTGTCTGTCACTCTCCATTCAATTCAAGATACTATATCCAAGAATACAGAGGTGTCATTTGGGAAATCAAACCCAGAACATGTTGGCTGTCTACTAAAAGTCTACCTAAAAAGGTCCACCACCTACTTGTAGACCTGTCACAACAATAAATTTTGAAGTGCTAGATAATTAATTTGCCAATACTCGATAATATTTAATAAAACATTGAACTGGACTGATAGGAGGTAGAACCCTTTGAATGGCAGCTGCCTGCACACTGTAATGTATGTTTGTCACTAAAGTCACATAGACCTAAAATTACTATTAATTGTAAACAAATCAGTGGAAGTCAGTTTAATGTTATGTTATACTTTATTTACCATACACTCTAATTATCCTATAATCCTTCTGTAAATAAAGTATGTTTTCATTTATGTGGTGGAAATGGATGGCTCTGAAGTGAACTATGTGTCTTCTTTACTTCCTTTACCTCATGTTTGCATAAGCTGGTTTTTACTGATAAGAACATGGAGCTATGGAAGCAGTATAAAGAGATAGCAAGTAATCAGGCATCGTAAAATAGACTTATATCCTGAATACTAATTAGTGTATATTGTAGTTATTATGCAAAACACCAGCCATTGTGTATAATTAATTATGAGAATGGCAAAGTCTTAGTCGTTTAGAATTATCCAAAGAAATGGTAAGACTGCAGCCATTGTAAACATTGTGCTGATGTTTAGTATGATGACAAAAGCAGTCGGCCTATATTTTCTTCACACATACATTTGACTCACTTTCCACTTCAAAATACACGGTTGGCATTTTTTGGGAACCACTGAAATAGTTTATTATAGAGTGCTAAAATAGAGGTGACTTGCAGTGCTATCAGTCCCTGCTTGTTTTCACAGTATGACTCAGCGCTGTGGGTTTGCATAAAACCACACACTTAAACTAACAGTGCAAATGAGGCAGGTCTAAAGCATCTATGTTCAATAGTTTGTCTGTCCCTAGATCACAACAGTCCATTGGCTTAGTCTTTCTTGTATCCACGGAGATGGATTAGATTACTGCCATACTACACCATTCTAGGCAAATCTTTAACATCTCCATAGACAAGGGACAGGAAAAGTTACACAGTGTAACTTTAAGGGTAAGGCGATAAAAAGCTTTGTACTAAAAGGTGAGTGAAAATACCATCATGAATCTCAGTGCAAAGCTATAGAAAGACAACACTTTCCTGTAATGATTTGCTTTCCCATTTTGAGGGCACCTTCCAAAGATGCTGATGTTGTTTGGACTTGTGTAAGGGATGAGGGCATCCCACAGGATCCCCTTTAATGCGATGAAGCACTTAGAGCCATCCAGCCCAGTGATGGATGTGTGTCTGAGCGCTGGATACTTGACCTCACTGGACTAGGCCTGTCCTGGACCTGCTCAAATCAATGGAAGAGCTTAGATAGGGCAAACACAAACAGGGTTTGTAGGCATTATTGAATTTGAGGCATGATACACTTGAGCAAAGTGGTTAGCTAAAAATAGAAATGGCTGTATTATTGTATTATAAGATATGCTGTATTTGCCCTATAAAATATTTGGGGGTCATCGGGTTGACATAACAAATTCTATTATTTTAAATAAAGTGATCAAAACTGGAAATATAGGGTGAGCAGGTAAACAGTAAATAATTAATTATCTCAATAGAAAAATACATAAATTGTGATGAAATCGAAATCATGACGCAAAGAAAGAAAAAACAAATCGTTATCCATTTTTTCATTTTGGTTTTGGAGACAAATAGTGAAAAAAAATAGTTACGTTTTTGTTTTCTTATTTTTAGTTTTATATTGAAAAACGAATGAACAAATGATATATGGATTCAACTCCATGTGACGTTCAGTGTCAGACCAGACCAGTTTTCCTAAAGTGTATTATCTATATCATAACATTTTAAAACTATATTTACTGAAGCTCTTTAAACCACAAGCAATTTTATAACAAAAAAGCAACACAATATCAACTGTGATATTAAAATGTACACCTGATTCCAGACGGTGGAGATTATATTTGCCTGCAGAGCTGTGAACACTCCAGAGACAGACCCTATACATTTCCTGGAATTGCATAACTTATTTCTCCCTTACTGTTGTCAAATCCCCTTTAGAGCTATACAGAAAACAGCATCCAAGATCATTATAGGCCAACACAGGTTCAAAAACTTAAGATCTGTGGATGGCTCTGGTAAACAGTTCATAGACTGAACCATGCCGTAGCATGGCGTAGCATAGCATATCAAAAACATATAAGCCATGAAATGTGTTATATAGCTGCCATATATCACAGCTCCCAGAAGTACCATGGACAAAATCAATAGAGAATATGACGTGGGGCAGCTTTAATAACACCAGACTCAGGCTTTAAAATCAATGTGACAGAGAGGAAAATACACTCACTCCAACAGTAACAGGCACAGACAAGTGAAAGTGAAACAAGCTGGATTATTTGTGCAATGGTGTAAGAAAAGCTACTTGATTCAGTCTGGGATGCAAATACTTAGTGGTTTTCTGTAGTGATTGTACTGTGGGTATTATTCAGGTTAGTTAGTTAATTTGCACATGACATTTTTACACAAAAGGTTAAATGTAACTCAAAAGTGCACTGTGTAAATTTTCTGGTAGAGGGCCCACTAGTTACTTGTCTCCATGGAGATGCTATTGCTTTACCATCAATATTCCAAAGTATGGCATTAAACTTTTCAAGAGAAACAAGCAAGAGACACCACCAGGTCAATTTACAGGTGAGATCTGTGAAAAGGTGACCCCACTCACAGTCAGAATGCATGTTTTATGGTATTTTTGAGCAATAAAAACACCCATAACTGAGTAAATGCATCTAATTTAAGTTTAATATCTTACTGGGAAACTTTACTGGCAAAGCAATAGCATCTCCATGTTCTATAAGTTACGCAGTGTACCTTTAGCCTAAATAAAATGTGTTAGCAGTATATGATATTGGCATTTCCTTCATTGTAGGTCTCGGCATCAGAACAAATTCTATAAATCATTTATTATCTACACTATTCATTAACCTCAAGTCCAACCCCAACAATGTTACTACTTAAATAAAACATATTGCCCAATAGATTATCTAATGGCATTTCCAACTCCCACTATCATCATCAGCCCCCAGATTTCTATAAGGGTCTGGCTCCAAATATAAATTACATTATACTCTACCACTGCACCATACATCCTTTGACATCCATTAAATAAACAAGTTGGTTTCCTTTCATATTTGACTTGAAAGTATCATTTCCCATAGAGTTAAAAGTAAATCTTACCTTAAAGGTGGATCCATCAAACTTTCCTGTGATTTGTGCATGAGACATCTGCTGATCTCTGAAACACTAAATCTATTGGACATGGAAAGGTTTCCCAGCACCGTGAAAACTCATTAGCAGCACTTTATCACTACATCTCTGCTCACTCTGAATCGGATGTGAGCGTGAATTATGCAGAGTAAAGATGAGAAGTCTGTCCTGTGAAATCACTGTGTAACGGACTGCAGATAAGCTAAGCATACACTTAGTCAAGGTTATATCTTTAGGTTTAATTTTTGTAAACTAAAATGCAAGAAAATCCGCTTTAAAGGTACACTCCATAACACTTGTAGTGGAGGGTTCACCACCTGCAATTATATTACATCTGTTCAGAGTCGCCCCATTCACAGAAGGAATTATTGTATTTTTGAGCAATAGAAACACCAATAATGGATAAATGGTAGATGGAAATGTTTAAAGTCATACCATGGGACATTCCGGGTGAGGCAATAATAGCCCCATGGAAACAAGCAGATGGCAGATCCTCCACCAAAAGAACTGCACAGTAATTACTAGCAATACGAATGTTATTGTTTCTTGTTTGAATGAAGTATTACCTTAAAGGGGCTGTAATAGACTGTCAAATTTGCCTTGCCCTAGTATGTCTAGGCCTGTCACAATAATTACTATATTGAGTTATCGTTCAATACATGTGAGGTGGAACAATAATTTTTGAGAGTCAATATTTATCATGGCTCCTTTTTCTTTGTACTAGTGGGGACTTTTTGTTATATTCTATATTCTAATAAGTAACTTCTGTGACTCATTTAAGATACAAACTAACTACTGAAGTGTTTTTTCTGCCAATTTTTTATGGCTGTGTGTGTTTTTTTAATATCATACATTTAGAAAATTTCTTGGGAGAGTACTTTAGGATTATTGTGTCAGTGGCATTAATTAGTTTAAAGATTATTGTTTATCAATGATATTTTCTTAAGCAATCGTACTTCAAAATGTTATCGTGACAGGCCTAAGTACACATATATTGTAAATGCTGGGTTAATCCACCAGCTAGGTCCTCTTGACAATGAACTTGGCTCAAGATCTAGAGCAGGGTACCCAAGGCAGTGCTGCACTACAGTTGCATAGGGCTCCCAGCTGCAGTGAAGGGTGTATAAAATGCAGAGGTGCTGTTGCTAACATTAACAATACTTGGCAATACTAAGGCATACTTCCTGTGCTGGCTCCAGTTTGTATGGACACCAACTATTAATAAAGACATAATAACATGTGAAAATAACAACCTGAAAAGATAACAGCATCATACCTGGTGATAAGCTAAGCCTCCTTCTATCATGGTACCTTTCGTACACAGTTATAATGTATATTCAGTTATGCTAATTTCACCTTTCCTGCACCTCATGCAAAAAGCCTGATCCTTATTACTGTTAGTTTATTTCAAGCGGCCACTTCAGCATGTGCTCATGTGCTAAATATCATCAGAAGTATGATAATCGCTTAATGGATACACAAATTAACTGAAGGTTATAGTAGAGTAATCCAGTATTAAGCCAATATCAAAAGGTGCTTTAATTCCCCATCACAACACACATCCACAACACCACCAATTATCATCCCCTCCTCGTCTCTATCAACAGAGGAAGAACTCAGGAATCCCCCCATAAGAGATCCAGTGCTCCATCTCTACGACTGACACCCTCTCCGTCATTATCTGCTCTATTCCCACAAAGCCTTGCTTCATGTGCATGCATTTCTCTGTGACTCACGGGCGGCTGAGTCTTAACGAGCCATCTCGAGATAATTGCTCCTGGAGGGTCCCGGGCTAACCCATACCCCCTGCCCCCTCCTGAATGTCACTCTGTCAAGCCCCTGTCAGCGCTGATACAAGCCTGTGGCTGTCACGACTAACAACGACAACAGCAAGTCAATGCAGACCACTCATTCCAGATCACGCCTCCAGTGAGACACGAGAGGCCATGTTTTGACATTCTCACTTTAAACAGCAGTTAGTTAGCGTCAGACAGGAGAGCGGTGGAGTAAGTGATGCAACATAGCAGTGCTAAAGTCTCATAAATAGTCTATGAGTGTCAGTGCAGATGTGTCAGTTCAGAAATTTTGGCATATACTTTTTATTTTTCAAGAAAGTTCAGTGGAAGTCCACTTTTCTTTTTTTTTTGTCCTTCAGGCAGGTAGATGCACACTCTAAAGTGATTCTAGTCAGTGGGGGTGCACATGAGGGAGGCTAAAGTATTGACACTTCGCACAACAAAAACACTACTCACAAAAATCATGTTATCATCTAATGGCAGAAATGGTCAACATTTATAATTATATTTGGCCTATGCATGATTACCTCACTATTTTTCCCAAACTAGGTGACTCTAAAGTCATATCAGAAGGTCCACTGGTGCAAAAGAGAATCAAATCCTGGCTGACCTCACTTCAGAGACCATGAGGGTGAGAGATAAAAGAGGAGCAGACATGATGATTTCAGAAGTGATCTTAAAACTGTTATGAGGACCTAAGGACCTGCGCAATAACAACTCTGCTATTTTCAATTCAGTTCATGTCACAGGCATCCTTATGCTTCTGGGCCTGTTCCAAAGCCTGATTTTAAAGTGGTGCACATTGTACACTGTGGACTGTGTCCTTGGCGCGAAGGGCAAGTGTGAGGTCTGTGGAGCGGTGACAGGATCCAAGGGGAAGGCTGGGTCCCTGGACGCCTGCTGTGCGCTCCTCAGTACCATCCACTGCCTTTGACCCCAACAGACGACAATGGCAGAGCACGGGGGAGGCGAGGGATTACAGAACATGTCTGTGTGTGTGTATCACTAAAATAACCCAAAAGTCCATGTCGGCTCTGTATTCTGCAACACAACTTTACTCTGATTCATGTTGTGTTTTAAATGTGTACAATTTAGGATTGTCAGTAGCTCAATCACCAAATATAAATCAATACTACTAAATAATATTAAATAATCAATTTCAAAAGTACTAGAGCTGAACTGGTATTGATACCTTTGATGTTTTTCAGAAGGATGCCCCCATGGTAAAATTAAACTATGCTAATAGCTAGATAAAGACAATTATTAACAATTATTGGACAAAACAATTATTAATCAAAAACTGTATATAACATCAATCTGCTTACCTTTTCCATCCTGTTCATTCCAAGCACAAATCACCTTTGACAACTTGCACTGAGAGGCAGTCAACACTTTTCACTTTGAAATCAGAAGCAGGAGAGAAAGCGCAACGCATCGGTTTCAAAAGTGACACAGACAATAACTTTCAGGAGAGTATGCTGTTAGGAAATGTCAACTTTCCTTATCTTCAATGTAGAAAAAAACTTCTCCACAACTATAGTAACTATATATGAGCTTCTATGGTCAATCAACTCAATTCCATAAGGGCTGAATATCCAAATGAAGTACAACTCATTATCAGAAATACTTTACAGTAACTATTTAAAGAGAAACATTTCAATTATTTATAATGAACAAGAACATATCAGTGCCCTTTAATGAAAATCCTCCAATTGGCACTGGCACATTATTCATTGAGCAGACATTCAGGCTGAGGCCGAACCCGCATGCTCGCGTTTTTGTCAATGCGAGTTGTAGTAATTGGCTGTGTGGCTCCAGAGAGCGGGTATTCAGACAGCACTTCACACATCAATAAGACAGCACAGCCCCAGCAGCACAGCGCACTGATGGAGACAAGGGCCACTGCACTGACCCTTCACTTACAGGCCTCCAGCTACAGCTCCTGCTCTGTGCAAACGGGCACTTTAACACACTGTTTAAAGGTGTTAGAGAGGAATATGAACAGATTCAATAAATATAGACCTAAATAAAGACTCCAAAGTGAGTGTAGCATTGTAGGCTATATGTATTCATATTCCTGTTATCATAACCAAGTTACTTAACATCTAGCTATAAACCAAAACACACCTAATCTGATTCATTTCCTCTTATGTCTAATGGGCTGACTGGCAAGTGATGCCGATGTGGTTACCATGGAAACTTAGAGTAAGTCTACAATGCACTGTCCAGTGTGAGGATGCATAAATCTATGAATCAAAAAGTTACCATACGTACTACTTAATGTCTGTTACCAAAATTAAGAAATATGCATAGAAAGGCATGTTGCCATTAATTATGCTTAATTTGTTCGCATAATACTAAGTCATATAGTCAGACGTTAGCTTTAAGCAAAAACTCCTAATACCAAAAGCCATTGCTATGTAAAATACTTTGAATTCATAAAACGTTATTTGCAAAGGTTTGACTCACTTTCGTGTTTGGAAGTTCCCCATGTGTGGCGTGGAACTCCAGGGCTCTTGATGATGGCTCTTCCGGCGGATTTGAGCGCGTCCATCCCGGGGCGTGTGTGCTCTCCTCCGCTGCTCTCTCTCCACTTTGCCCAGTCCCGAGCACCGACAGTCGCGTGCAGCGTGGAGGATGCGCCAAATAAGTGTACACTGTGGTAACGAGCTGCAGTTTGTCACGGTCCAATCCTGCAGGAAACTGAGCGGGAGCAGCCCAGTCCTCTGTACTCACAGCATCGCTCCTAAACCTAAGGGCGTGTCCTATCACCCGTAGGATGGGCTTCTTGTTGAAGTAATCCATTTTCTAGGTGCGATCTTATCCAATAACACTATAGGCTGAGCTTATTCTGCAGTGTTCTGGCTCAAGAGGCATTCAGTAGGTCGTAATTTTAGTTTTACTTTATGACCTAAATGAATACCTGTAAGTCAGATTTTAAATGGTTGCACTGATTCTTTTTCTCTTCAATGGAGTCTAATAATTTCTATCAAATAAAAAATATATATACGTTTTTTTTTGTTGTTTTTCCTTGAAAGATATGAGTTACAGCTTATCATTTAGCTACAACAAAAGCTTTGTCTAATTGGCTGATATGGAAATACATTATAGTTGTGCTAGAAGTTTGTTTCTTCAAAACCGCAATCATCAAACCAAACAAATTTTACACAGCTATGGTACCTTGGCTCCATCTACTGGCCGTTGGTTGTCATCGCAGTTTAATTGCGTCTTCTTCCAAACGTATGGAAAATAAAAGTTTAGCTACAAACATTATTTGTGCAGTTGTGTCTTTTAAAAGGTCTTGCATTTAAATACCTGTGTTCTATCTACACAAGATTAAACTGTTCGGATTTTCCCATAAAACAACTCATGCTTGAGGGGCCTCTTTATTGGCAAACAATGTCAATCTAATAGTAAAGCCAGACAAAGAGGGGAGTCCAATTAGAAGAGTCCATTAATAACATTAGGGGTTAGGTAGTGCCAAACTGACCCCCTGAATTAGGCATGCGCTCTCTTTAAGATTAATAGGAGTTGCTATCCTTTCTGCTCGGTCCAGTCTCATGCTAAAATGTATTTGTGTCATATACATTCAAACACACAATCTCTGTTACTTGTCCTTAGAGGCTGGAGCTAGAAGGCATCTGGTGGAAGGGTCAGTCGAGGAAGCAGGAGGACAACCTTGGCCTTTCAATTTCAGATAACATCCTGTTTTTTGTTTATCTCTTATAACCAATGAAATGTCAAAATGTAGCATTTCATACAGTATCCATTTCAAAAACTGGTAAAAATGTTCCCTCTGCTGCCCCTTCTGGTCTGGTCTCTTCTTTCTTTTGGCTTTCTTCCACTTCTGAGGCACACACGTGGTCCTGGGACTGTGACTGGGGCCGTCCCGAAGACTCGACAGACAGGATGCTACTTAGGCTGGACTGGCGCGCTCCTCTAGGCTGGGTCTCAATCTCAACACGAACTTCAATGTTGGTCCCATCCCTGATTAAAACAACAGAAACAAGTGCTTACATGAGATATAAAACATACACTGACTGTTATTAATATGTAAATAATAATTCTTCAACTATTTCCTGTGTATAGTGTCATAATTACCGGTATACGTTTGAGACTGACGAATTAAGAAAGAATATATTTCTGTCATGAGAAGGATCATAGGATTTGGTGCAGTTTGGATATCTGATTATGTTAAAATAGCTGCACAACTTGCAACTTTTCTGGTGAAGGGTCCCATAGATGTGACCCTACCCACACAAATAATGCATGTTTTCTAGGAATGCACTGATCCGATATTGGTACTGGCACTGAAAAATTTGCTGAATCACATATTGACTGCCAAATTTTGGAATCAGCATCAGAACTGAAAAAGCCGAAGATATTTTTGTACAATGAAAGCACCCATATTGAAATGAATGCCAGATAGGTTGTTATACTGAGGATCAATTTAAGGTCAAAGTAATAACATCTCCATGGAGAACAGCAAGAACAGGACCTTCTGCCAGAAAAGTTACATAGTACACCTTAACATTCTATACATATTTATTTCTAACAAAAACAATCCCCAATAGCCCAAACTATTTTGATATCTAATTACCTCAGAGGAACATCTTCTTGGTCAGTAAGCTTACTATCAGGCACAATAACCACCTCGCAGTCTGATTGGCTGTCCTGCTGGTGGTATCCATGGCGTTTGGTGGCTTCATCTAAAGCCTCATATGTATTCATCTGTTGGGGAGTGCTGCTTGTACTGGGCAGCACACCTACTTCCTGGACACTGACCCTCACTTCCTGAAGGCTGGTGTCATTAGGCGTTGGGTTGCTCTGGCCTGTCCAATGGTCACTGACTACATGAGAGAATAGGAGATCTGTAAAATAAAGGGTAATTCAGATCAGTTGGTTCTAGATACTAATCATTTTTATTGGTTTCTAGGATTAGATAATGTCATAATTTCAGGTGGAGGGCAGGGGCCTGTTTAATCCTGTGGGGAATTTACCATTTCAGTATTAGTAAGGCATTGGCTCCACAAACTTTCCGTGTTGAGCTTATGAATGAAAGTTCTTTTACTGAAACCAATCCAGTTTTTAGAGTTTAATAATTTATGCATGCTGAAGTAGAAGATATAGAACTCTGTGCCAGAAGGACCCATTAATTACAGTGATATTAACCATAAACCAGGACAACAAATCTGCAATCTGCCAGTTAAAACAGAAAATTCCACCACAGAGTTATGGCCTGTTCCCCAGCTCAGTTTTAAACTATAGGCTTTCAAAAATGCTGCGATGTAATCTGTTGACAAGGTAAACGATGCACTAACAGTTGGCCAGGTCTTCCAATTGAATATTGTGAGGTTCTGGAGGGTCACTCTGTGGTCGACACCAGCCGTTCCTACAGAGAGACATAGGAACAACTCCATACACATAAGTCAACATAAGTGGAACTCCTACACCTGCAAAGACAGAAAAAAACAAGAAAGTAGAGTTAGCAGGCTAATTAACCATCAGCAAATATGTAAAATTTAGATTTTCACTTTACTGTATTTGTATATTTTTGTATTTGTACTTACAACATATATTTACAGCAGCATACACTCTGGGTATACTGACTCTAAGCAGTATGACTTTCTGTTTAAAGTAAAATTTTATTGTAAGTTCCTGTATTTTTTGGTAGGCTGTGCAGAACTTTATGCTAGGAAAAGCACAAAATGAACAGTTTATTTCAATGCTATGAAACGAGAACTAGCAATAATGCGGCATCTGTAAGTCACAACTTAACCTCTATAGGACAGGTACCAGGTACCCCAATTTTCTTTAGCGTTTGAGTTTTTTGTTTGTGTTAAAATACTGAATAATGGAGATTTTTGGGAATCTGGCAACACAATGCTGAGCACAGATGAGACAAAGGGACATTATTAACACAGCAGGGAGAGTGGAGCACAATTGACTCATCACCCGGGTAAAACCAGGGCAGCAGGATCGGCCTGTGTCACTGCCAGCCTCTCATTGAACAGATAATGTATTTGAAACAGTCTGATCCAGGCATGAGCAGGAGCAAAAATGTAACAGTGACAGAGAAAGACAGGTGAAAAAACCTGCTCAGGCATTTAAAAGTGCAGCAAGTTTCGGTGATTTGAATTAATCTGATGAGGAAATGTAAAGGATAACACCAAGTAAACTTACAGTAAGAAATGTTGCTGTATAACCTGCTTAACCTCACTATTTCTATTTCTTGAGCTGTACACATATGTATATGTGCTGGTGAAGAAGCAATTGCCTACCCACAGTAACAGCTGCTATAACAGGCGACACAAACATGGACATCATCACCCCACTGGCCACAGTCAAGTAGTGCTTACTTCCTGAGATATTGTTTTTCTTACAGCGACCATGGACCTGGTTAAAATAAAACATTAGGTAGTTGGTTCTTTTATCCTGATAGTAATGAAAACAAATGGTTTTATTATTATGTACCTTGCGGCCCATATAGATAGGTATTCCCACTATAATAACTGGAATGGCAATACCAGCAATTAGAGAGATGACCACTGGTGCTCCAAGCAACATGCCCACCTGCCACAACACCTTGCGGGTTTGTGACCATGGCTTCTTCCCCCAAAAGGTACATCCTGAGGGACTGAAATGTATAAGACAAATAAAGTCATATATATATATATATATATATATATATATATATATATATATATATATATATATATATATATATATATATATATATATATATATATATGTAAGAACATTACATCCTGTCAAAGAAATAAAAATATTATAAAAATGTATAATTGTGTGTATAAATGTATAAATGTGTATATCATTCTCTGGATGATGCTAGAAAACCTTTGGTATTGACGGTGGATTTACATCTGGTGCCACAAGAAAATATGGAGCTGAAACCAAGCTGAGCAATAATGACAAGTCAGCAGTGGATCCCAGGCAGGAAAAATCAATAGGAGGCCAGACGAAGAGTGTAGAGTAATGCAGCTTCTGAACAATGACAAGCTGAATGCTGACTTTCACAGTTTTGATGTGCTACTAGATGCTACGATGTGAGTCAGAAATGGTGTGAAGGCAAGATATGGAAACAGTTGAAATGTAGCTTTCTTTTAAAAATACATTGGTGGATTAAGACTTTTGGTCTTTCTTTGTTCCTTTGTCTTATAATTTTTGAAGTTGTATGTATTGAACATTTACAAAAACATTTAGAACCATTTAAATCTGTTGCCGGATGGGTCTAAGAATTAATTTTGAGTCGACGTGTAATATGATCTACAAAATACTGACTTTATGGCCTTCCTAACGTGTATCTTCTCCAAAACTTAAATTTGGAATTATACTGAGACAAATAAAGTTGATTTCAGTTACCTTATATATGTCCTGACCTGGATTTAAGTTCAATACCACTTATCAATCATGTTTTTGTTTAATCAAATAAAAGTAAATTCTATATTATAGAGCTACGTTCTGTGGATGAGAGACCTGAGGTAGTGCACATCGGTGATCTCCTGCATACAGAGCCAACAGAACTGACAGGCACACACAGTGCAGTTCATTCGGTTACAGCTGCCATCATTGGTCTTCATGATGTAAGCACCACAGCGTGGGCAGGCTTTAATCTCCTCTGCCTCTGTAGCAATAGATCAATAGATCTATAAAAAATAAGGGCCTGAGAAATTATGAAAAAGGTTTCTGGTTAGTATAAAGAGTTCCCACCTCCAGGTTCTTCATTGAAGACATACAGTGCAGAGGCGTCATTGCCCCCTGAGGTGTGGCGAGCTCGCTGGCGTCGAGCCTGGTCACAGGTCTGATAGGGGTGCCACAGCTGCCGACAGTGGTAACAAAACTCTGTCTCACAGCCCTCCCGCCCACAGCTCAGTTTAGGACACTCTGCACATCCATAGGCTATGACTGCATAGCTGAGGAATAAACACGAATGTGTATGTGAGTGAACTTATTTCTGAAGTGTTTTACTTCTCAGAGATATACTTGTATTTTGTTTAGCTTGTGTAAATAATTAGATGTGATATCATTGTCATATATTTTCTAGAAAAAATTAATCCACACATGCACTTTGACAATGTATAATCTCCCGTCTAAGTGTTAAACCACAAAGACCATGAGGAATGCATGTATATGTAACTGAGCTATGACTATAGTTATGCAACAGACTTCCAGGGGTAAAAATTTATTTTCTACAAACTTTTCAATACAAAACCCTTATCTAAAAAAAATAAATGGTGTTTTATTGGCATTACTGTATATAAAATAGTAGATGTTATTTCCTGATGCTTTATATAATGTAATACCTGCAGTCGGGGGCAGGGCACCAGCGCGTGTCTGGGTCAGAGGCCAGGAACCTCCGGAGCTGGTACTCCTCATAGCGCTCCAATAGGGCCTGGTCATCCAGGATGGCCTGTATATCCAGAGGCTCCAGGCTTTCGGGGCACTGGGGGCAGGCGATGCCCACGCGGCTCTCTGAGATCTCGATGCGCAGGTATCGGCGCAGGCAGTCAGTGCAGGTCCGGTGTGAGCAGGACGACAGGTGCGGGAAGTCGCAGCGTGGCTGACTGAGCAGACATAGCGGGCACTCCTCCAGGTGCTCATCCAACAGCTGCTCCTGACTGGACGAGCAGAAGGACAGCACGCCCGTGGGGCCAGTGCTGACTCCACCCACTTCAGCAGTCGCTGTGGCAACAGCACTCTCACCTGCCTCAGTCACTGTCAGTGCAGCTCCTCCATCTCCTCTCTCTGCCTCAGAAACCCCTGACTCTCCAGCTTCTTCTGTTCTGAGCTCCTGTGCACAAAGACACCACTTTTAAAAGTACATTCTGATAGACTGAAATATTGATACTGATGGGTGTTACCTGCTCTGGATGCTCACTCGGGGTTAGAGTTATGGCCACTTCTTCTTTGGTCCTAACCTCCACATTCTTCTCGGGCCTTGGCTCAGCTTTGGGCTTTCGGCTGAAGAAGTTTAGGAAACTTAAGGGCCCTGTTTGCTGTTTGGGCCTCTTCATGACGGAGAACTGGGGCAGAGGCAGCAGCGGAGGAGTAGAGACCAACGAGCATGAGTTGTTAGCAGTACGCTAACGCTGTGTGTAGTAGTTGTTGTTTTAAGGAGGGGGAGCTCAGTGAACCGGGCCTCTGTTGTGTGGGACGAGGGGGGGAGCCATGAGTCGAAGGAGGTAATCCTTGCCTGAGGGGGACATTACTAAAATGGATCCTCTCCCCAACATGGTTGTGTTGTCTGCTCTGTGAGTGTAGGAATTAATTCAATTTTCATACCACCACTGTATGAAAAAACAATCACATGTTAAGATATACATTAGTTACCAAAAACCTAAAAAATAAATAAGACTATTATAATTTATCAATGAAGCCTCTAAACAGATGGACTGTGGAGCTTTGAGTGACAGAGTGGACTGAGGAGACTCAGGGATAGTGATAGACAGCAGACGATGTTTAACAGTAACAGACAGCCCTGGGCTTTTATCATAACAGCTGGGCCAAAGGGCCAGTAACAAAAGCTGTTATATAACGGATTGTATTTAATAGTATCAATCATAACAAGGTCTTTGTAACAACTTTATGTAACTTGTTCAGTACAGACCACTTTATTTTTGTTATATTGAACTAACTGTAGCATTTCAGTTAGCCTACAAATGCGGCCATATACTGTCAAGTTATTGGTAAAGTTAAGTAACCTCTTTACAAGAAAAGGGAAAAATTTACTGTAGTGACTCTGGTCCTATGAGACATAAAATATTCAGTGATGGAATATTTTTAAGAAAATCAGCATGCAATATGATTTTAGAAGTGACATTAACAGAGCATTGATCAGATGTTGATATAAAACATTTTGTTTAATGAAACATACTGTACCCTTTGATTAAATTAAGTGAAATAATCTGTGAGGTTAAGTGAAAGTTTTTGAATGTTAGAAACGAGATGTCCTAACCATTTACAGCATATGACATAAAATGACAGATGGCCTTACACAACTAGCATCTGCCCTGAGGTTTATCCTGTAGGAAGCCTATCATGAGAAAGAGAAACATCTTCACCTCAGTGCAAAGGTGTTGGAAGATAGGAAACTTGTTAACGAACTGTTGCTAGGCAGTAGCCTTGTTCAAAGTGAAAAAATAAAAAGATTTTTTTTTTTTTTCTCCAAGAGGTGAAGCTTAGAATAAAGCCTATTAAATTCCCCTTCACTGGACAGCAGCCCTCATCAGCACTGCGGGTCCTGGAGAATGAGAATGACCTCAGTCTGTTGCATATAAACACACTGCCTTACTCCTATAGGCATCCCTGACATCACTCCAAAGAGATGAAATACATCATATGGCCAAGTAGGTTGTGGCATGGGACACCCAAGCAACACATTATTGTATAGCTAGTTTACTCACATAGAATTCCCAAATTATTATTGTTGCCTTTAGCTTAGTAATAAGATTTTGTTGATTCTGGCCTAGAACATTAAGTTTATCCACAGCCCATGTAATATAAGGTTGTGCAATTCATGACTGAACAACATAAAGCACGTGGGTACTGACTGATGCTCTTTTAAATCAGTTAAAAGAATACAACTCAACGCTCAATGGATTTAAATGATCCTGATGACATCCTTTTAAAGCAGGGCTGTTCATAGCATCAATGTTGCAGGGAGTGGCACAGTTTAGTCGCTATAGCCTACGGCTAATAGCATTAACCTCCAACAACAACAACCATAAACAGGATGAAATAGGAAAAGACGAGATGAGGAAAAACAAATCGTACAGTGGTTATCAAACAATGAAAACATATTAAATAGTGCGTAAAAGGGTGCTCTACCTCTGTGCGGTGTCTTCTCTTTGAAGCGCAGCATCAACCAATGGCTCCTCCTCCCCTGAAGGACCAAACAGCAGCCAAGTTATCCCCAGTCTCCTTGGCGCTCACTGCAGCACGACGAGTGTATGTGACCGGGAAAACCGCAGAGAGGGAAGGTACATCAGAACAGCAGAGACGAAGAGGCAGCCAGTACAGCGACTGACTGATGGATCTGCCGAGGGCTTCACTGCAGTCACTTAACCAATGGGAACACGCAAAACGCCAGGATCTCCGTTCCATTAACCATCTTCTATCTATTTATCTTTTTATTTTATTTATTTATGTATTCATTTATATAGGCTATTTTATGTTTTTTGCTGTTTGTCATCAAGACTGACCCTGTTTACGTTTTCGTTTTTGTTTTTTTTAGCACCTTACAATAATTAATCATAAATTAAATTGATTAATGCATTATCACATTATTATCAGATTATATATCAACATTACGTTTAGTTAAAGTATTTAATTTAAAATGAAAAGCTAAATAATAAACTCCATTAACCATAATCCACTGCTGGCATTTTTTTTTTTTTTTTTTTTTTTTTTTTTTTTTTTTGCGGAAACGGAAACATTCGTTTATAAATCTTTCAATTTAAAGCAAAGATAAAGTTTCGTACACGTTTACCAAGTGGCATCATAGATATCTTGAATACATTTGTGACTTTTATTTTAATTATCTTGAATTAAGACACTAATGCAAAAAACCTTTTGTTTTTATTGCTGTGGTGCTAAGCGCTGAAACGATTTGGTTGTTTTCACTTGAAGGTATTTTCCGGAACTTCTTTATTTACTGCTGTTGACAACCTAAAGAGCAGTAGAAAATCAATTAAGTTATGAAAAATACCATTAATTGCCTTTCTTTGTCACAGCAGCACTGAAAACATGGCGGATCTTTTCGCGATGGACCTTTAAAGAAGACGATATTCGTTGGTTATAACAGGTTTATAGCTACTTGCGTCGCTAACCAGACCGCGAGGAATATTTATCTATTTTTGGTAAGTTAGCTTGTTAGCTCAGTGTTGAAGTTACAGTAGATCTTTTGCTTTTCACGTTTTCAGTTACATCAGCAGTAACATCTGTAATATGTCCGTTTGAAATAAGGGCGTAACATTTCAAACCTGAAATTATCTCATAGTTAAACACGATTTGTGTAGCAAATTGCTGAATTTGTAGTTAGTGTTTTGCCCCCTGCCATAACAGTGTGCAGTGGGTTTGACTGTTGCCTCATATGCGTTTTCAGTATCTCTCTGATTAATATACAGTGCCTGTTTATTATTTTCTTCAGTAAGTGCATATAATTATCCCTGTAGATGGTAATGTAACTACTGCTATTATGTATTAATTCATATTAATGAATGCCAAAATACAAATAAAAAATGACAACAGTAATTTGTCAGATAACATAATAAATATTACGGCATTATTATGTGTATTACATGTATATTCTTCTTCCAGGTCTGTACGGGAAACACAGACACTGATGGTTGTGAAGGTGTGTGGAGGGACACCACAAACAAAAGTGAGGCTGACCAGAAGATGCCCAGAAAAAAACAGCAGAATCCACAACCAGTCAAGTGTACGTATTTTACTAATGCATACTATGCCATATATGATTGTAACTGATGATTGTTGATGTTTATGTTTGGCATAATAAATCTTCTAAGTTTATTTTAGGGTTGTTAAAAAATCTCAGAACTGAAATACCAATTATTCTACAACTGTAATTAAAAATAATACTCATTTAAACAAGTATCAATAATGTAAAAAAAAAAATATATATATCACATTAATAGGACTACTGTTGTCTGAGTTGAAAATAAAAACTCATAGTCATTGTGGTATGAAAATTAGTATTGGTACCAAGCCCATTCCTTTGTATAAATATCTGGTTTGAAATTATAGTATACTGACAACACTTTAAGTCTTGTCTTTTTAATCTGTTTAATTAACTGCAAACATTTTCTCAACAAATTACAAATCAGATTGTCGCAGTAGTAATGGTGTCCAGTAGAGGGTAGTATAAAGCCAGGATTGTTAAGTACAATGTTGTCCTTGAACTCTCATAATCTGTCTGTGACAGCTGTGGAGCAGTGCTTTGGCTGCCATTAAGCTACTGAGATAGAATCAGGCTTCATTAAGTATGTCTGCAGTAAATGAGCACCATCTGTCAACAATGACTTTATAATACTTGTGTTATTTTGTGTTGGATTTCAGTGTTAAATATGTACATTCATTATTTCATACCAACTAAAATTACTTTTAAAATCATTAATATCTGAAACAGTACTATATAATTAGATGTAGTTGTACTGTGATAGGTAATAATAATAATAATAATAATAATAATAATGATAACAACAACAATAACAACAACATATTTTTGGGAAGGCAAGGACTTGTGCAATGTGAACACAACAATGCCAAAAAAACAAACATTCCAATGTGTTACAAAATGATTAAATTTAAAATGTAACCCTAACCCCAAATGAGCACTTTTCACTGTTTTAAATGTTATCATACTTGAACACCATGTCAAATCTAAACTTAAGTCATTCCATAATTTAACACCAGAAACAGAGATGCAAAAGCTATTCATTGTTGTCCTAACTTTGTGTATAGTATATTTGTCAACATTGCCCGAGGTTATAGACTGTGTTGCTGATGAAAATGTTTTTGTATTATGTATTGTTTATTGGTAGAGAGTTCTGCTGTACTCTAAACAAAAAACATGTTATTGTGAACATATTGTGAATTTTATAGATTTATTGTTGTTTCCCCATATCTCGCAATATCTAAAGCAAGATATGGTAAGACTAGAAAATAGTATAATACCTGTAATGGTTTGTGATGAAGAGAATATTTTACATTATTTTACTTTTTCCCCCCTTGTAGTGGATTCTGAAGATGCTTTAGCTTTTGAAGTTCCTGGACATCTTCCCTTAGATACCGACATCCTCCTGGGACCTGAACTTGATTTTGACGATTCTGATCATGAGAAAATTTTAGGCCTGGAGAAGTTTGCAGGTTTGTAAAAATATATGTGCATGTTTTAGGGTTGGGCGGTATCCAAATTTTGACCGGGGTATACAGTATTACCGTATTACCAAAATGTTTTAGTACAACTTTGGTAAACTACGAAGCCGCACCGCTATGACCTGCAGACTATACGCGTGTAGCCGCACGTCAATGCGAGGGCAGCTCCATTGGCAGCTGCAGCAGGATGTAAACGCGCAGCACTGGCTCCATGTCTGTCAATGGGAAAGAAGATCAAACTTGACTGGGCGCGTTTAGCCACTTGTATCATGTCTACAGTGAAACTAACAGCTGAACAGACTTGTATTTACCTTCTGTACAGGCTCACCACGGCAAACGCGAGGATTTAAATTTTAATGCACTAATTAACAGTATTTCTGGACCTGGGCTCTTTCACATGACACAGAACTGCCCCAGGAGCACATTGTGCTGATGGTAAACGCACAAATACAACCAAAGATTCATGCTCTCTGTGTATTTTTATGGGGATACCCGCCTACGCTCGTGTAGAGCGTCAAAAAAAAAAAAAAAAAAGGATAGATCCTATTTTCTGAAATCTACGTGCGCAGGACTTGCTGCTCCATACGCGAGTCTAGCGCGTGCAGTGGAGCCGCCCTCATTCACTTTCCATGCATTCTAAAAGTTACATGTCCAAAAGTTGCAATTTTTACGCTCGCGTAGGGTGAATTTCGCATGCAGTGGAGCCAGGCCCATAATCTCTGAAAAGTTCAAGCACGAAACGTTTCCAACGCGACATGCACAGAACAGACTCATCCGTCAGTTGCAACATCCTCTGTCACAGAAAGAACATATATTCCACTGAAAAAAACATCAGCATCAGCAGCACAAGAAGCAAACTGTTTTTATCAGCGCTTACAGCCAAACAAATGTAGATATCAATAAATTATAGTATTATATTAGGTCCTTACGCGCTGCAGTTTTTTTTTTTTAATGACTGTAATGAAACTGATACCATTGCTATTTTTTCATACCGCGGTATACCGTAATACCGTATTACCGCCCAACCCTAGTATGTTTGATTAGGCCTAGCGTTTGTGTGCATTGGTGTAAAAATAATAATTTTATGATTAATGTTATATATTTTTGTCTTTCTTTCATCATTGTAAACCCTCATTGTTTTAAATGGTCTTTGGAGGAGAGCCCCACTGGCGTTCTGGTCTGTCTCACACAAAACGAATAGAGTGATCTTACAATTCATGTTTCTCAGTCAAATAAAGTGAGCAAAAAATGGCAAAGTGGAGACAGGCGCTGAGGCGCCATTATTATATAAGGTCATAAAATGGGGCCATTACCATCAAGGACCCCATTACAGAGGGCATTTATTCATCATCATCATCATCATCATCATCATCATCATCATCATCATCATCATCATGTAGCCTCATCATCATCATCATCATCATCGGCAGCAGCCTCACCATTACAGTCATCATCATTATCATTAGGCCTGTAATCATCCACCAGGGGTTTGGAGGGGCCAGGATAAAAAGCCAGCCCTCCACTCTCGCCCTCCTCACATGTCCTCAGCTCCTGGGGAGGAACGCAGTCTTTCACAAGCTCTTGCTGTCGGGCTGCAGATTTACAGATGGACTATTTTAAAATTTATTTTTTATCTTAAATAAAGGTTCTTAAGTTCACAGCAGCACATTGGATGTAGCAAGGTTAGTGCATGTTAAATGTAATTTATCTGATTGTCTTTAGGTTTTTTTTGTTTGTTTAGTAGTAAAATTCTGTCTTGTTTATGAATTTCTTTGTTTGTGCCCTTTAGACGTGGCGGCTGAGATCGGTTTCTCTGTGTATTCTCTGGGTGATGAGGAGAGCTCCGTTTATAGCCCACTCACAATGGAAAGTGATACAGGCAACTCACACAGTCTGAGGGGAGACCAGAGCAGAGGGGTCCAGACTGAACACTCGTTCCCACCTTACCTTTCCTGTCGAGGCTGTGGTCAGCTCTGGCATGACCCTTTGGGACCTGGGATGGATCAAGTTGGTCCTTTCTGCCTTAGATGCTGCAAAGCTAAAACAACAGACTTCTGTTTACCTTTTGGTGGTGGAGTCAGTGGCATTCACTCCCAAACTGAAGAGGACGGTGAAAAAAGCATGGCTGACAAAGCACAACCGTGTGAGGATAAATCCTCCAAACTGCCCTCCTGTCACCTCTGTGGTTTCTCATCTCGCTATGCCAACCACGTCAAGCGCCACATGAAGACGCACAACGGTGAGAAGCCTTTTAACTGCCCGCTGTGCACGTACGCCTCTGCACAGCTGGTCAACCTGCAGAGGCACCTGCGCATCCACACAGGAGAGAAGCCCTACAAATGTGACCGCTGCAGCTTCGCCTGCAGTTCCCTTGGCAACCTGAAGCGCCACCAGCGCATGCACATGGTCTCAGGGCTGGGTCAGCCCCTCCTGAATCGCCCTGCCGCTGGTCTCTCAGTTCAGAGGAGGCACCCGACTGGACAAAGGGCCAATGAACAACTCTCTTCGGCCAAAGGTAAACATTGTAACAAGCATACTTTTTTTTACATTTTTTTTCTTAGTAATTTGTGATCTATCATACAAACACTGACCTTTTCTTCACACTTAAGTTTCACAGGTGCCAAGGTCAACATCCAGTGTGACTTCTAGAGCAGATGATGACTATCTGTCTGCTTTTGAAAGCCTGAAGCAAGCCTCACCACCACCTATAACTGCCATAAATCCTGCCCCAGGACCTCCAACTGCTGCCCCACAGCACAGCACAGACAGCAGAGTTACTGACAGGAGTCTACCCTCCACCCTGTTCCCCTTCACTTGTCGGCTGTGTGGTGTTATTCTGGAGGACGAGGATGGCACTTCTGCTCAGATATGTCCCAAATGTACTCTGGAGATGCTGACTAAAGACTCTGGCTCCCCCCACAGCCCTGGGGAGCGCAGTGACAAAGTATACACCTGCTCGGCCTGTCCTTTCCTCACACATTACCCCAACCATTTGGCCCGCCACATGAAGACTCACAGTGGTGAGAAGCCATACAAGTGCCCTCAGTGCGACTACGCCTCGGCGCACTTTGACAACCTCAAACGACATCACCGCGTGCACACGGGCGAGAAGCCATTCAAGTGCCATTTGTGCGAGTACGCCTGCGGGAACCTGGCCAACCTCAAGAGGCACCAGCGAGTCCACTCGGGTGCCAAGCCTTTCCAGTGCACTGTGTGCAACTACAGTTGTAACCAGAGTATGAATCTCAAGAGACACATGCTGAGACACACAGGGGAGAAGCCCTACAAGTGTGAGGAGTGCGGCTACACCACGGGCCACTGGGACAACTACAAACGGCACCAGAAGAAGCACGGCCTGGCCTCGGACGGCTGGGTTAAAGTGCCCCCCAGTACTCAGGAGGATAGGGAAGGGACACAGGACAATGTGGGAGTTCACAGGAAGGATCTAACTGTCAATATGCAGTATGTGCCGAGAGAGAGCCAGCCACTACACTCATGCTACAAACTGGAGGTTGTATAAGAGAAACTACCAGCAAGGGACTGTTATTACTGAGTGTCCATCCTAAATGTGCGTCTGTCATGTCCAGAGGCTGCTAATGTTTTTGATCATTCTTGTTTCAGAAACTGTTAGGACAGTGGTTGTCAAACTTAAGTTTTCAGCTTTGCTAGGCGTATCAAACTAAAGTTAATACTAGAAACAAGAAATGCTACCACCTGTGGTACATGTGACACAATTTGAGAACCACTGTAAAAGAGGTTTGAGTTTTGTCTATAAATTGTTATTTTGATCAGCTCTTTATTTAGTGGTGTTTCATTGTCATGCATGTTTACAGCAGCACTGTGTAGATTTGTAATACCTCATTTGTAGAGTACTACAGTGAAATGTAGTAACAATTACATATTGAATTTTACTGAATGTAGTGGCGACTATTGGTCCTTCATCAAACAAACATATATAGTGATACTTTTTTTCTATGTGCATAGTGTTCTATTTGTAATGAATTACTTTGTATCTATGGTAACACAGCCCCTTTTACCAAAGTACTCAGGTTTACCTACAATATAAAGTAGTAGCACCAGGCATGCACAACTGTTCAAAGCACATCAGTTGTTAATTGGACTATTTGAGCAGTGACCTAAACCCCTCCCCTCTTACCATATCATGAACATGCAGCTGACATGTTTTAAATGAATGTATTATTTGATCAGAAAAGCAATCTGTTTACACCATGTTTTACTTGAAATGACAGTAAAGCATGTATGTGGTATTTTATTAGTTGTTACATTGACTTCACTGTTAATTAGTATAGAAAGTTTGTTTTATTGTGAAATTTATCACAGAAATTGGAGGAATTATGCAAGAGGTTTCAGGTTGCCAACATGCCATTATATGGACATTGACATGCTCCTTGTTACCATTGTTTTATGCAGTGATTCATAAATGCCTTAAGTGAAAAATTCACAGTATTTTGATGAATGTCAAATAAAGATTTTACCATGGAATAATCCTCGCTATGTTGTGTTTGGGTTGCTAGAGGTAGGGCATCCATTGTAAAGACTTCCTAAGTGTGTTTTGTGCTTTCGTCTCATCTGAGAATGTAATATTTGTTTTGTAAATGGTCAAATGGTGAGGCCAAAAAGTTGGCATAAAAATAAGAGAACAGGTGTGGTCTAATTTAAGTTTTATTTTAGCTTGATGACGAGACCAGACAGGCATTGGCAACAGTCAATACAATCTTACATTTGTGATGCTGGTGATAAGAATACACAGTAAATCACACAGTCAACCGATTTGAGACCAATTAAAAAAATATTTAAAGATCATCAGACATTCATAGCATTAATGATAGCATAATCGATAATTTTACAGTTCTAGAAACCAGAGGGATTTGCTGGCTTTGATTAATGGCTAAGGGCAACATAACTTATAAAGCTGAAAATATATGGAATGATTATAATCATGAACAGATTATGTTATGTGCTCTTGATAAGACGTGTTCACTCCAGCAATTCACCTTAGCCACCTCAAAGCACCTTTACTTAATTTCTCTGAGATGATTGGCACAATGTATGTTGAACAGAGGCCCGAAAACACAAGACACAGAAATCATAATTTGTAAACAAAAATATTCAATTAAAAAGTCCCCTAATAGACATTTGTAAACAATAAATGCTAGTCCATTTAAGCATTTGCTCTATACAACTTAGATTACACTTGATTACAATAATAGGCTATGGTAATTATGCTATTAGTAAATGTTCAGAATACTTTATTACATGTACATAATAGAAAAAGTGACATTTTATTTTTTATTGTCATTTTGTGCAAAATGCTTTAGTAAACTATAATTTGGCATTTATGAGAAACCTTAAAAATGCTTTTAAAAAAGAAACAAATCACATAAATTTCCAGAGCCCTAAAGAAATCTCCACACAATGGAAACATTATGCTTAAGACATTCACCTCCACCTGTAATACTGTGCAAAATGTCAGAGTAAGCAAGTGCAAGCAGCCCGGCCAATCACATACCAACATCTGCAAGACCCAAGGACGACGTGAACATGAGGCAAAAACAATAAAGTTAAGGCTAGTTCTGAACGCAGTATCCACAAGCTCAAACTACAGACTGCACACAGACGTCCAGACACTTGGTGCACATTGAGACTGACAAGAAAATAGCAGTTTGGTTTGCACAAGTTGACAGTTTAAACACATTCACTGCTTAGTTCTGCTGTTTTATCACTAGTGCCAGGTCTAACTAAATATATGGCTCTCTGCTTAGAAACGTGCACTTGAAAGCTAGAAAAATCAACCTTTGTACCTTCAACTGTATCAAAGAGATGCCAAATATTAAATGGAATGGTTCTTTCAATACCTGCAGCTTCATGCTATTTTAGCTTTAATCAAAAACAACTGTGCTAATGTTCCTATTTAATTCATGATACAAATGTTTTCAAAGGGCACAGTTGAGATGAAGAGAGAGCTTAAGGCAGCGACCTATCTCATTAAAGAGGCTACAATCTGGCAGAGTTAAACACTTGTGTGGCTCTCGGCTCAGTTCAGCGTGTGGTCTGGGACGTCCCGCAGGGTGAGGGTGGAATGGAAAAAGCCAGGGCCCCAATGGGAGTTACAAGTCGTCGTCCCCGATTCCCTCGAAAGCATAGTTACCATGGAAATCATTACCGCTGATGTCATTGGATGAGTTGGAAGCGCTGATCCCTCGAAGTGACACAGAACTCAGCTTGGTCTAAACAAAATTTCAAAATGATCAAACAGTAGAAAGAAATAACAACTTTGAATGTATTTTTTTCTTTCTAATCTAAAAAAAAAGACATTTACAGAGAGTTTGACAATTTGCTCGCGGTTGGGTTCCTGTGAGTCCTGAAATGTGTAGATAAAGAGAATGTGAGGGACTTAAATCTGATTAATGTTGCAACCTAGAATAAGTCATGTCATATCTTACCAGTAGAGGGGGTGATTTCACAGCTTGTTGACTATCAGACCTGTGGTAGGAACCGTTGTGTCGTTTTTTCAACATCTGAAACACAAGGATTTAATGCTTGAATGAAGAAAAGGGCAAATGTGTGAAAAGATATTTAAATAGTATTAAAAAGCATATTTGTCAACTTAAAAGACACACTATATAACATTTACGGAGGAGCGTACGCCACCGGTTTATCTCCATGGAGATGTTACTGCTATGTGTGGAATGTTCCACAATGTGGCATTAATCTTATCCATCTCCATGGAGACATTTTCAGGCTAAGATCTGTGGAGTAGTGTCCCCATGTTAGGCAATTTTAAGCAACGAAACACCTGTAATTAAATGTTGAACATTCCAGGCCTAGCAATAACATCTCTGTGGAGACAATGAGGTCACAGTGACCCAGAAAAGTTGCATAGTGCACTTAAAAAAAAAAGTTTTATTAACCTTTTTGATGCTTCCACCAGACTTCTTCACCATCAATTCATCCACCATGGACTGGAGACAGATGCTCATCATGATAGCCTAAAACACAGTCGAGTTTGACAATGTAGAGCACAAATAATACTGTATAGAGTCCATATGTTACTAAGTCTATAGGTAATCAACTAAAACTAACTAAAAAGTAATTGTTACAAAAACCTGCTGGCTGGTGATTGTGACCCACTGGAGACGATCTTTACTCATGAGATATTCAAAGGCCAGTTCCAGTTTAACGTCACATTTGGATGAGCTGCAGGGGTTACTTGTACCATTGGAGACTGGAACTTGCTGAAATAACAGGGTAGTTCTTTGTAATTAGTTAAACACTGTAACCTTCATGCCTGAGAGCTTGTGTCATTAGAAAGTGGTGCCGTTATTCTATTTATTTGCTTTACAGAAACAAAGGTAGACAATAAAAAAAAAAAAAAAGATTTCCAGAGCAGGATACAATTTGAAATTGAGCAACATGGGGCTTGAATGAAATGTTTTGAATAGTTTGGAGGAGAGGAGAAGGCCCATTAAAATGATTTTCACCTCGGAGAATGTGGCTCAGGAATTAATTGCAAACAGCAGCGCTGATGCATACTCCGTAATCACACAAACCAAGACAGCTTTCAGCCCAAGAGTAAAGATGTCAATGTAAATATATTTCATAGAGACGTGAAAGGCGGTCACTGGTCCGCTCATCTTGCTTTAGTTTTAAGCCAGATGGATAATGAACATTGGTTTCATTTATTTATTAACTAGTTTTACAGTGAACAAATTAGATATAATGTTATTGTAAATCAGCCATGATGAAATCTAGACAAAAATCTGTTTGGCATTTTGTGAGTCCATTTGAGTAGTCTTGTAGTGGAGTCTACTTTATAGCACAGACTTTTGCAGTGTATATAGAAGAACAGAAGTCAACATACTCAAGAGTTCATGTTACTGTAATGTCTAATAATAATAATGATAATAATAATAATGTAGCACTCTGAAATGCTACATTATTATCATTATTATTAATTTTTGAAACTATAATAATGTGTGTTGTATGTGTGAGTTGGATATAAAGACAAATAAAAAGTGGGTTTGTGCTACTGCCTGCAGGTCTAGCAACTTTATCCATGAATTTCTTTCTCCTTCTATGATGACTTGACTGCCACTGCTAGCTTTCTTATATAAATGCACAGAATAGCACACAGTCCCTGCTATCCAAAAGTCATTATCAGTCTAACAGTGGCAGCTGCTGTTGTGTGGATCAATACAGCGCATTCCTTGGGTGGCTCTCCTGTTTGGGGTAATTGGGCTGATGAAAACAGATGGAGCAGGCGTCAGCACTTTTACCAAGCTGCCGGGAGTAAAAACTATCACTTGGCACGTCTTGGTAGAACAGTGAAGAAGAGACCTATAAATATGGTGCTACTAGAGGACAATTTTATGAAGTTTTATGAAGTAATGTTTTTTAACAGTTGAGGGTGACTTACAGAAGACGTGACTCGCCAGCACCTCATGCGCGTGACCTTGAAGCTGCCTTCTTTCATCTGGTCATTGGGCAGTTTGACGTGGAAGTTGAGCTCATTGTTGCCAGCGCTAACGATCACTTGGCAGCCCTTTTCTGGGAAGTCTGTTATGCATGGGTCAAACTTGATGTAGCCGTAATACTTTAGTGTCTGTCCTAGATGAATGAACTGGAAAGAAAAGGCAGAAGAAGTCACAAAAATATAATGTGCATTATAGAGTAAAATTACAGTACAAGTTTTTATAAAGTGTTTTTGTTTTTTTTTGTTTTTATATGGTTTAATGCCATTTTTTCTTCTAATATGTCAATGTTTTGCCATGTGAAACTGCAAGATGTACATATTCATTTTGAAAACTACTGAAACTGAAAATACAAGACAAGATGAGATTGGCAATACATTTTTAAAACTAACTAAATATATAAATCCATCTATAAGAAACCTATACCTCTTTTTTGGAGCCTTTCTCTTGCAGGGATTTCAGTTGCCTGTGCTGATCCTTGTTGACGAGAATCCAGCCTCGCTCAATGTCAGCCACAGTCTGAAGGGGCACAAACAACAGCAGCATCAGCAGAGTGCAGATTTTATAGTGCGCATGAACAAAATGAATAGGTATTTGGTGAAATCCTATGCCATGTCCTTTCATTCTATAGTACAGGTTAACTAAATGTGCACTAATGGCCTCAGTCAGCACTGAGTAAGAGTTTTAATACAACTAGTCTCCAAAAATGCTTAATACGTCAAAGACAAAACACTATTAATAGGATCACTGGGAACACAAAGAGCCTCCACACTCTAAGTAGTGCAAAGTCATAGCATGCTGCCATTGCTCTGGGATAAGGCAGTGGTCAAAAGGACAAACTAACACTTTTAAAGCCTATGGTTTCCATCAAGTGGTTACGTTCATGATATGACAACATGCCAAGATATTAAGCACAAAACAGTAATCATGCAAGGACCAAACGATGGCTTTAAGAATCTCATTTCAAAAACACAACAGCAACCCATCTGATAGTAGTTAGATTAATACATTATTTTTTTAAATTAGAAAATACTATTAAGAAATGGAAACAAAAATCTCATTGTGCCCTTAGTTTAAATTGAATTGTACCATACACACAGAACCTAAAAGATCAATATAATTTTTTCAATCTCTACAAAATAAATAAGATGATCCAATTTATTTGTATTATAAAACAAAAAAATACACAATTTACCTGGGCATACAGCAAATTCAGGCCAATTCTGTTGTCCATCACATCGCTGTCATATGCCATGTCCCAGTAGCTGCACAAAGGACAGAAAAAAAGCCTGAGATAGCTGCATCTACTGTGTGAACAATAGAATCAGTATTATTATTCAAATGGAAAAGCTGCAAACTAGATTACTGGTGGGATAATCAGATTAGAGTGTGTATCTTGGGGAGTATTTGTGAAAAGGCTGAGGGATATTTGTAGTCACAGTGCTGGTGCATTTTGCACAGAGACGCGTGGGTGCTCCAGAGGGCTGAAAATCTAATGTGACAGTCAGAGCTATAGGTTGTACAGAGTGAAAGATTCAGTACTAGGACTGCAGTGCATACATAAATATTTAAGTACATGGTATTGACAATGGAGCAAGAAAAACATGGACAAATAGTTGTGAACAGGAGTTTTAGTGTAAAATGCTAGATAATTATTTAACTGTTGAATTGATTAAATTTATTTTTTAAAGTAGAAGTGTGCAATTAATCACATCATTTCAAATTGTCAATATGCCCACTGCTTATCATAACTACAGAAGTCTACAACCAATTTTCTATTCGTAAAACATGATTTGGTCAGTTCTGAAAGATTGAAAAATAAATGTTTTTGTGTAAACTGGTGGCACTCACCACAGAAAATCTAAAATCTAAATACTGAAATACTGAATAATCAACACAAAGAAATCCCATATTGGCCTGTCATAATTTGAAATCTGTATAGTCACACTTTTACCATGTTATTGTGTGTCCATTTTATTACTACAAGGTCAAAATCTGTGTCTGACTTCCTCATAACTTCCCCATGCGCTGGTAGTTGGGATAAGCTTTGTTTTGGCATTTTATTTTTGTCCATGTTTACTCTATTCTTTCTGGAAATCCTGTGTGAAATATTACTTGACACAATTTATAAGAGCCTTCTGTTATTTTTATGAGGTCAGGCGTTACAGGGGCATGAAATTTAACACGTTTTCGCTAGAAGTCCCGGAGAGCTGTGTTTTGGAGATTTTAAAAAAGTGTTCACACTGATATAAACCAGACGTCTTGACCACATCAGTAATTCAAAGCAGACAACAAGAAAAGGATAGGTTTACTATAGTAAGAAAGTTTCATTAAGTCCTCAATTAAGAAACCTTGTATATTTGCTACTAAGCCCAACAGCCCATAAAATGAGTTGTGGGATAATGTGTAGGTATAAAAAGTTGAAAATGTTGACAGATGCATTGCTGGAGTCTGTGTTTTACTAAATTGCAACATGCTTTTTTCCAAAACAAACAACTCAGTCCTCCCCCGGATCTTGTACTCTGGAGGGGGCTGTGTTAGCAGTTCCTAGTTTTTTGGGTTCATTTCACTCAGCACTGAAAAACTAGGTCAGGAGGACTTGCACTTTCCTTCAGGCAGAAAGAAAATAAACATCCGGTGTACCTCAGTCAGCAGGGGGCAGGGTGAGGAAAGAGCTCAAAAGAAATGGGCAAAACGCAACAGTCTCCGATCTGAAGGTGGAAATTACCCCAGAAATTATTATCCCATCTAGGAGAATTTTTACACATTTCTACATTTTCTATAGCTCTTAACTGTTTTAATAATCAAAGCAGATTTTCTTGGGAGATTCATATCTGATTAGTATCTGCTTATAAAAGAAGGTTGTTAAGATCTTTGATTCCCAAAATAGTTTGGTCTTTGGTTAAATATGGCTACTTTGTAAACAAGGGATTAAAGATTACAAAATAAAACGCTGAAGTTGGCAAAGACTTGAGTTTAATATTCAGAGTCACCTAAGGATAATGAAATGTGGATGGAGTAATCAACCCAAAAAATCGTTCTTTATCCTGAACGATGTGGCCTAAGAGGTTCCACAGGAGGTAAAAAATTAGGGTACTACGGCTGCTTATTATCGTATTGTGTCAGTATACCTAGTTTTACATATATACATAATACATTTTGTGTTTCATGTTTTAAAAGCTTCTGTAGATTAGACATTACAGCTCGCTGCAGATTTAGCAGGACAGAATGAGCACTCAAATAATTTAGAACTTTAAGACTTTTTGCAATAACACAATCTTTATATTTGATTGCAACAATTGCAATTAAGATTAAAATTCAATGAACTGCACAGCCCTGAGTTGTAAAGGCATACATTTACGGGCCTGTTTAACTGGCATCTTCATGCAGCTTGGATATATTCATCCTCTTTGATAAACACAGCTTTCTTATTTCTGGCCTTTCCAGAATCTATTCACCATATTCCTAGCAGAATATAATTTTTTTGTATTTTAACGATAACAAAAAATATGCTAAGGACATGTTATAAGAGTACCTTTTTCGTAGTAGTATGTGGAACTCTGAGCTTTGAAGACTGGAAATGGATACATAAGGCAGCTCGAACTCCTGCAGCTTCCGTACAACTGGGAGACACAGGAAGAGAGTCATACAAGAGTGCAAAAACATGTGGATAATGGCAACAACATACGAGGAGAGATGGCCCCTATATGCACTGGTCCCTAGTGTGACACATGTGAATGGGAAAACCTCCTCCTTATCATTAGATGGCTACATGATATGCAGGCAAACACTATTAGACAAGGAAAAATATACAATGTGAATTTTATAAATGTTTTGAGCATTTGTTTTGGGCATGCTGGAGACACTGTGGGAAGCTTCACATAAGACAGACAGCAGTGGGGTTCTCAGCCACACTCCAGTGTCTCTCTACACGGTGCTGCATATTTTGAGACAATTTATAAATAGACTTCTAGACCTAGTAAATATTAAGTGGACAAATCATCATCCTGTGTCATTACCAGTGGTGTTGTCAGCCTAAGCTAATTTTATGGAAACACATTACTGGAATGTTGCACAATTTAACTAATACAGTTTTTTGCTAACAGTTGTGACAGCTAGTATTTAAGTATTAAGTACGTATTTTGTTTCTTGTATGTAGGTACTTACATGTTAAACCTCCATCTACATTTTCACGAACAAGAAACAAGCTGAAGTAACCCACAAGGTCCTCTGGGAGATCGAGCTTTGTTGCAACAGCCTAGCCAAAGACAAAAAGGGCATGTTTCATTTTCAGGTCAAAATAAATAAACAACAAAAGATTTTCCTAATATTGTGCTGCTAAAGGTAGCAAGTGACACCAAGCATTTACTTTTTACTGTCACACCTTTCCCTTTGTTAGTATAACAATTTAAAAGGCAAACAGCCATTGTGTTATGCCAACAGGGCCAACAAAAACACCTGTTCCGTCTATAGGGGCACTTACATATCTCATCTAAGCTACATTCACACACTTGTCTATATCAGGACTAAACAGGCGTGGAACCAGAAACAAACCAGGACTTTTGGTCTATATCAGGACTAACTGTTGTCCAGGTTTAGCCCCAATTTAGTCCCAACCATGATGTGTGTGTACAAGTGTGAATGCAGTCATAGCCATAATCTTCTGCTTTTGTATCAAAAGATGTTAAAAGCATCAGGAACCACCCTGAGTGCTGCTTACATCAAGCACATCCTCGGTCTGATCTGAAGTCAGGATGTTGACCGTGACCTTCTGACCATTGGAGAGGCAGATGTCGAGAGCAGCCTCTTCTGTGGGAATCTGCTGGGTCTCCTGTGGAAGCACACAACACATTATCTTTCAGACACCAATGGAATACTCAAAAGTGAGATGAGAAAATAGTACTGTACAGTATGAGGCCATCTTTTCATATAATTCCATGTATTAATAAAAACATTAAAAAAACACAATGTCATCTTAAAACTGATGGCAGACTTTGCATCTTGAATCTATAATTTATAAACTTTTAATGTGTATTCTGTCAACAACCAAGAATCTGAAACTGGGTACTAATATTTCATCATAATTGTTGCAACCAGTCATTACATCAAAGCAAAAAGCAACATGACCAAAAATGGCAACAAAAGAACAAAGAAAATGCTAGATTATATGAATATTTTACAGTAATACTAATTTTCTAAGATGATTATATAAAATATATATTTTCCATGTAACCCCAGGCTTCCTGTGTCCCACAGTTATTCTGCTAAATCGTCTCTTATCCTGCATGTTTTCAGGCGGGGGGCTGTGGGTACATCGTAACTACTTGAGGTGCAGATGAAATAACAGCGGGTGGTAAGTCATTTCTTATTCTGTGCCCGCTGTTTCGTACAGGGAGAGAGAAGGAAGGAGGGGGGAGAGAGATGGGAGAAGGGAGTGAGACTAAAGGGTGTGACGTACGTATTTGGCCTTGAAGGTTATTGGATTTACACACAGGGAAATGCCGGTCACAGTTTGAGTAATGAACGCACACTCTCTGCTCTGAATAAGTCATAAGCCAATCATCAGTGTCGACATGCTGCAAGTGTACACTGAATAACTAATGTGCCAGCAGCAAAAGAAAAAAAAACATTTTATGGCAACTCTTGTACTGAAAATAAATCACAGAATACTCCACAAGATACATTATGCATTTCGCTGAGTTTAGTGTATTTACGAGGCCACACTCAGAACCTAATTTCGCTTTTGTAGGATTCGGTCAAAAAGGAAGTAAAAATCCTTGTGCAGCATTTGGAAAGTGCGAGTTCAAAGAAATACTGTATATTTGGCAAGTGCTGATTCATCTGTAGTCCAGTGTGTTTTAGTGGTTTTTCACATTAGAGCTTACAGCCTTACAAACTTACTGTTCAAACTGATGACACACTCAAAATAACAGTGTGGGTACAGTGCCTACGACAGCAGCCACCTCACCACCACACAGTTTGGTAACTGTCCTGGACAGGAATGGTTCACGCCCGCTGTCAGGACACACTGAGGTACACAAGGTATTACTAACTGTGTTACTGACCTGTTGGGCTTTCCTTAAGAAGCTGTTGAACAATTCACTAGATCCAAGCAACGGATCTTGTCTCACTGTAAAAAAAAAAAAAGAAAACATAGCCAAATGACACAATCCAAACAATGACAAATTGAATTTTAAATTGATTGATTCATGGTAAAAATTAAATAAATAAATAAACAGTTTTGTATCTTCAATTAAGATTTATTCCTCAAATAATCCACTGATATTCCTACAATGTTCATGGCCATTGCATTTTTCATTTAATTAAAGTGGCCTTTAAAATAGACCAGCCTAGTGTACTCTCATCTTATTCTAAATTTAACATTTGTCAACTCTGCACAGAAAAAACAAAACCAAAAAACAAACATTGAACTTCCTCATACATAGGTCACTAAAGTTGACCTTCATCAAAAAGCAAAAGTTAGAGACACTTGTGTGTGTGAGGTAGTTTATTTTCCATAACCATGTAAAAAGCCATGATGTAACAGAGTGGACTTGTGGCCAAGAACACCCTGCCTGCGTATGCAGCGACTATGAGCAAATACACAGAGGAACAACGGAGCCTTGTTCTGCTCTAACTGCCGCAGCTCGACAGGATTAAAACAAACTGAGCTCTGCTGCCAGTTTCACATGTCTAAAGACACTTCAACTGTAAACTGTTTGCTAAATATGAGCTATTTCCAACAACAACACACTGGCATAGCACCTAATTGTTATACAAAAACTATTGGCATGAATATTACTTTGTTTGCAACATTACTGTAAATATAATGGATTTTTATGTATTGCTACTGATCAAGATTTTTTTTTTTTTTTAAGGTTTGGCCATTTTTGTGTGTGTGTGTTGTAGTTAAGTTTGTTTTTCATGGCCAACACCAGCAACCTCTGTCAATATTTTTTTGAGCAGTGCATGTGTAGGTCTGACTTTTATAATTTCACCCAAATTATAAAACTATTATAAAATCAAATTCTGTCTATACAGTGCATTACCCTGGTTACAACATAATAAGGAAAAACTATATTTGTTGTAATGATTTTAGGCATCCACAACAGCAGTAAGACGTCTAATAAAGCAATCTCTCACCTTCTAGGTGCACTGTTGACAAATGTTACTATAATGAATAACAAAAACTTTTCAGATGTGGTACTTGTAACTGCTTGGTGGTATGTGAATAACTTACCAGCCTGCATGTATTTCTCCAGCTGCTCTCGTCTCTGCTCAACCTCGGCGGGAGTCAGTGTGAAAATCTTCTTTGGAGGGAAGGTGGGCACCACATTACTGCCATACTCTTTCTTTATCTGCCAATGTAAAACAGATGCTTCAGAGCTACAGCCGTGTATCATTTTGTTTACCCGACAATGACTGTTGAACTAACTCTTTCATCATTCAACTAATAAATATATGGACAAAATGAGTATTGTGAAAAGAAGCAGTGGAACGGTGTAAAAGGAATATGTACATTCATAGACTCAAAATTGAATCACAGGTTTATTCTGAGCCCTTTTGAAAAGTATTTGCTGGAGTTTCCGTTCAGAGCCTTCAGACAGACACATCTGGAGGTCTGGGAATACAGCCTTTCCAAGTCTACTCTGTCTGCCAGGGTTTTGACTCATGTGTTTCCATCTAATATCACATAAAAAGAACCTCTCAAACATACAGACCAATACTTCCCTAATGTTAAAGATACTAATCAAACTATTAACTTGAGTTTGTGTAATCATCAGTTTGGGGGTCACACTTTCATCTGAGTCACAGTGTTGCCAAGCGACAGCTGTCAGGTGGACCAATTTTAGTGTGAAGACAGTTGAAGATATTACTCATAACTCATTACCATTATTCTACCTGATGAATGCTAATTTAACTCACGTAATTAGTTCCCACCGACATTGGCAGCAACAGAAGTCATTGCTTTTACACACTAAGAACATATGAAATGGGTTACATTTTTCCCCCAAAATAAAGTATATCTCTAGATGGGCAAATATGCCATATTGACAGCATGTTACACAGAGGAGGGAAAGTCAGACTATGTTGATGTGGTGACATTTAAAGAGTGTTTTGGATTAGCAGCAGAAGCACACAGGGGCCTTTCATGTCAGGCCCAGAGAGATTTGATGATGCGTCGATGGTTTATACCTGTTCATGGAGGCTGAGGAGCTGGCTGTAACGGACCCTGCAATGCAGTACACCATTCACATGGATATTATAAGCCTGTGAAAAGAGAATATAAAATTAACATACAATAAAAATATATGTTTTACTGCTTTTTTCGCAGCCATAACAGGTACACAGATGATAAAGTTAATGAAAGGACAGTGGTAGCATTGTGCAATTTGTATTTTGCTCATCTGACAGCTAAGTTAACACCACATCAGAGCCAAATAAGATACTCAGCAGCATAAAAATCTGTTAATAGTATGTGGTGGTCATACTGCAATAGACATCTGCCTTTTAAAGACAAAGAGTCAGCACTTTCGTCTTCCTCTTCTTCTGTCCTTTATGAATATTCACAAACAAAATGTAGCCAAAACTATCAAAAACAGTAACCCACCCAATGCAAAAGTATTCCAATCCACACTAACTATAATAATAGCAATTAACTGTTAAAGATGAGGATCGGAGCATTTACAGAAAAGCCAACAAAAGGACAAATATGTGATTGTGAGCACTGGGCAGAATTCACACAGGAAGGAAGTATGAATTAGTGCAGGCTTTGTGCAGCTTGATAAGACACAGGACAAGTTCTTCATTGGAAAAAGACTTTAACTCCATGTAATTTCCAATGTGTCTAAAATCTAAATGATGTTTGCAATCTTTCCAATAATTCAGACTAAAAGCCAGTTAAAATAAACAATATATGCCTTGTGCAAACCTTGTGGACAAACCTTGTGGGTCAAACTCATAATGCCAACATCTCATTCAATATTACGTGCTTGTATCAGGAAATAATGTGTCTGTGAAAACAGGACTATATTTAAAATGTGCTGGGCTGTTATTCTAAAAAACCCTGTGCAAACTCAGCAAATTGAATGGCAGCATTAGTTCCAAGGTACACAAGCCATCGTTCAGCGTTATAATCAACAGAGGAGCTTCCTGTGGGCGGGTCGCAGGAAGGTCACAGAGCTGAGCTAGAGAGGGCAAAACAGGTGACTTTCTTCTGACTACACTATATAATAACAACATAGCATGGTGCACTTAACAAGTCGACTGAAAAATATTTTTCATATTTCATGTATATACATATTTTTTACATAACCTGAACCTCCCCAAAACAAACACCAGTTTAAGTCTACTCACAATGCATATTTGATTCACATTCAGCACATCTTTGTGTCACTTTGACTTTGATTGTTTCTTCCTATGCATGAAGTTAAAATTTATTTAGCAAAATAGATTAACTCTCAAAGTTAAAATATAATATCTTTGAGGGTGAAACTAGCACTACGTAACTTCCATTTAGACCCAGATGACATGCCATTATAAAGTTCTTGAGGAGACTGAGATAAAGGTATGCACTACACATATCAATGGCTGATAGATACATAAACTTGAACCACAGTCATTTCCAAGCAACATAATCAGTGTATTCACAAGTGGGGAGCCTCATATCCACACACCAACATAGTGACTATAACCTCCTCCCGGCACTAAATATTCACAGTGTAAGTATTTTCTGGGGTAGTTGAATTTACTTCACTTGATCAGCATGATGATACTGTACTACAGTTGTCCTTGAACAGCCAACATGAATTATCTGCATAGTCCAATCTCTGCTCAGTCTGAGAAAGAAAATTATAATCATCACATATAAAGAGCACAGCATAGGTCACAAGTGTGTACGCAGACTTATTCAACCCAGTGTTAATTCTACAGTTCTTCATTAGATTATACCTTGAACTAAAGGCCTATAAAATCAGATTGCACGTACACCTCATGTTTGTAAGCCTAAATGTAATGGTGTTTGAAACTCAAGGAAGCAAGATCATATACAGGTTTCTCCAAGTGACTTTCACAGTATATTACACGAGCTTGTGACATGATTTAAATATTAACTAGCTGTACTATGAAAAACATAACTTACTATTACAACAATCTCAGGTAAGTATTCTAGTTAAGAGGCGAACAGTGGGATAGATGGGCCTACTCACAAACTCGTGTGCACTATTGCGATACCAGGGAAAGATCCAGGCTCGAGCCAGCTGGCAATACCTGTCTGCTGGCTTGTTTAACAACCCCAACCCAAAGAATACTCACCACAAAGGTTGATCCATTTTCTCCCGTACACACCTCCGTTTCGGGTATGGAAAAATGCATTTTAAGCTGAAACACAGACTGGTGCCAGATGTTTCTTTCTCTAAACGCCACCAGTCCACGACGTTCAAGGCAGCAGCTCTTCTTCACTAAGCCCACTGCAGTGACTATGAGCGGGGACCCTCAGAGGCGCAGGACGCGGCTGTCACGTCGTGCCCACTGGTCTAATTGTCCTACCAAATCTGTGCAAGGCAAATAAGTCATTAACCAGCCAGCTTTCACGGCAAATCTCCACAGCGTCAGTGTTAAACTTTTCTCACTGGTGTCCAAGGAGCAGCCATGTTGCAGTGTGTTAAGTGATACACATTGCCAGTTTGCGTTGGATATGATATAATCCACTTTTGGAGTAAAAGGCGATCAGATACGCACAGTCACTCTGTGTCCGAGTATGCCTGGTTTTTAGCAGCGCCAGATGAAGTTCAGGATGAGGTGCAGAGGGATCCGAGTCCCGCGGCAGCAGCGTCGCACAGCCGTCGCAAAAATCTGTCCAGATAAGATTGGAACTAGCAGCACGTGTTGTGGTTTTACGTGGCTCTTGACCTGCCTACATTTGGCCAAATATATCTTGAACAACATAGGAGATCATAGGTAAAATATGTAAGGATAAAAGCACAACTAGTGTAGACAAATTACAGCCACCAGCCCATTGTGCAATCTGTCTGTGCTGTGGTAGCTCTACAGAGGCATTGCAACAATTTCCCTGGACGGAACCACCTTCCTTTGCGGGGTTGTTTTGTACATTTGATACTCACCTATAATAAAAATATAAATGAATAACTAACTATTAAGTGACGTATATCTTCAGTAAGACTTTTCTGGCAAAAAAATACTTGTCATTTTTTAATATGTTGAAAAGATGAGCGTTTATAAGTAAATTCATTTGGTACGACCCAAAGTGACAGCAAAAAACGTAGCAAAGTTCAAATTGCTTAAATTAAAAATAAAAAGTTTATTAAAATATACTATTGATATCAAATCGATACTTTATCCAGTCTTGGTTGTTCTTGTTGGTTTTTTTTAGTTATTAAATAATTTTAGATGCCATTTAGAGGCGGCTACTTCCTGTCACATGTCAGCCCTGGCCGATCACATGATCATAGGACAAACATGAAAGCTGGGGTCTGCCAGCTAAACTCTGCGCTGCTTGTTGTTTTAGTTTTTAAATTATGTTTTTATGGCTTGTCTAACGCAAGTGAGCTGCAGGTAAGACGCCGTTAGATGTAACCATATTGTTTTGTTAGTGTGTGCTTAGACCAATCACGTAAGTCGTGTTTGACTCGACATACGCTTGTTGTAAGACAGATGTCTCCTGACAGGTATGTGAACTGTGCAACGGGACGGTCTTGAGCGACAGCGCAGTAGGACAGTTTTGCTCTTCGTCCGCAGGTCGGATCGAGGGGCGCTGCTGTCTCAAAAATGGAACCGCAGGCTACAACGATAAAATTATTGGGTACTTGTCTCATGTTGTTCATTAATTTATGTTGTGTTCTGGATGTCAGATTGTTGTATTAAACATAAATAACGTTAAACCAGTTATCACAATGAGTCCTATTATCATCCAATTCCTTTTACCTTTGTTTTGGGCAGATTGGACCTGTCCAACTGCTCTTTAGCTCTGGTTGGAAATCTTCAGGAAGCATCTACAGCAACAATTATGTATGCAAATCTTATTTTTTGTCACCGACATGTGTAGGCCATCAATAATGCATGCTGTTTTGCAGAGACCTTTCATTCAACCCAATTGCCAACATCAGTGATTTCTCATTTCAAGGATTTATAGCGTTAAATTCTCTGTAAGTATGTCTCTTTATTACTGAATCTTGTTTTGAGTGTTTTGAAACTATGCTTTGTGTTTCTCAGGATCTTACCAGTAAAAGTACTTTGTCCTGGGGGTGCCACAGCTTGGAAGAAAATTGTAGAGAAGAGAGGAAATCGTTTTTGTGAAGGCCAGAACAGTATGTGCAATCAGACTGGACAAATGGGTAAGTATTGATAACACAAAGGTCCCCATCAATGAGTTCAAGATAAAGACGCATTATAATGATTAGTAAATCTCTTCTGAAGCCACAGACTGTCCTGAAAACTCCCAGTGTGCTCCCTTTGGTCCTGGTTTCTTCGAATGCAGCTGTGCTGACAACTACCATGGGTACAAGTGTCAGCGGGAGGTTAGTCCCTCAGTAACAAGCTAACTTTTTAACATTTGTTTTGTCTAAAAATTTGTTTCTTTCCACTAGGGGGAGTTTCCATTTCTTCAGGTATTTGGGCCTCTTGGAGTATCAACTGTGGTCATATCTTTTGTTCTATGGGTTACACAGAGGCGCAAGGCCAAACCACTCTGATTTTGATAATCTTTTACAATGACTTCTGATTTTAAAGTTGGCATGTGAAGGGATCGGGAACAAGTTTACACTTTATAGATTTTTAAATGGATTGTCTTTTAAAGCTAGCATGCAAGAAAAGCATTTTTCTCAACTGTATAAAACCACTTTGGTTCTTTTAAATTTGACAAAAAATGATAAAGGGATAGAGTTTACATATTTCCTGCACTGAGAAAGTTACATTCTGTTACAAAGCTACACTTTATTGTAGTTGTTATTATTTTTAAGTATTTGAGGTGTTTTATTTCTGTTTTGGACTAAATGTCCTGACAACAATGTCTTTCTTTATGCAACTAATAAACAGTTTAAGACATTGTAAACTTGAATTTACCAAGATGACATCAATAACAAACTCTGTCTTGTTATTCAGTGACTAATACTGTATGATGATGAAGTATTCTGGCATCTGCAATAAAATCTGTTCCCATAGAAAATGAAAATATAGTTTAAAAAGTGAATGCAGTTTTAGAATACATTTATTGCATGGTAAAAGCATGATATTGTGTTTCTTCATTTATGTCTTAAGTGTGACTCTGCAGTTTACATGTCCACATTTTTCACACGGAGTACCACAGGGACCGAGGTGCAAGGGATCATGCCCAGATCTGTGATAACCAGGTCCACAAAGTCTGGTGGTGTCACATCATAGACCAGATTCAAAAGGCCTAAGAGAGATACCTCCTGCCAATTCTCCAATTGTGTCTTCCCTTTACGAGTAACTATGAGATCATCAGGGTCATCTGGCAAAAAAAAAAAAAAAAAAGCATGTTCCAGTTTTATTTCAGCATTTAGTTTAACTATTAATATCTATTGTTGTAACATACCAAGTTCATTGGACACAAATGAGTCTGTCTGAACCCTCTCGCAGAACTTGTAGGTCTCACAGCACACCAAAACAGGCACATTGAAGGCTTTGGCCACTAGAGCAATTTGAGATGTTCCCACTCGTGACATAACATACCCATTGGCGAGTAAAGCATGAGCACCGAGGAACACCTTTGAAACCTGCAAGGCACAAGTAGGATTGGGAAATATTTTAAAAAATAATGCACATAGCTTTCATATTCGTATTTGATACTGATACCTCTGGAAGGATGTACGAAACAGCTGAAATAAGGACATAGGTGCAGCTGATGCCCCTCTGAACCAGACGCCTCAAAGCCTCTCGTCCCTCCAGCCGTGGTCTACTGTCCACCACAATCACACGGAACTTTCTGTTCTTCTCATAGGCTTCGCACAAGATGTTGTTGACCAGTGATGAACTGACAAGAGAATTTCAAGACGTGACATATAGTATATAGTGTTATAGTGTTCTAGATCTGTGTTTCTGGTGCTTACCATCCATAGACAAGAATTACATCTCCATCACTGATCTTTTCTATTGCATACTTGGCAATAGCTTTAGCAGCAAGAATGATCTTCTCATCTATGTAGCAGTCAATGCAGTTCAGTAACTTGCTTTTAGCCTGAAAAATAACAAATGGTATTAGCACTGTAAATAATTGTATGAAAATATTTTTAAAAAATTATACCTCTTTATCTTTACACTGGCTAGGAATATTAGAGATTTCCTTCTTAATGTATTTGATTGCGTTTCCCATGCTTGCTGATAGAGGGCGACACTGGTTCAAAAAACTGTTGGTGGGGAAAAAGTAAAAAAGTTTTTAGGAAGAAAAGTCAATCACCTCTAAACAAAGCATTGTTCTTTAAAACATATAAAAATGCATTACCTGATATAAGGCTTCAACTTATTAACCAAGTCCCTCGAGAGCTCTTCATTTGGAGGTGTCGTGTAGTCCCTAATCACCTGCAAAGAATTACATAAACTGGGACTATAAACCAGTATCATGTTTTTTATTCTCAAATACAGATATGTGCCAACTTTTGTAGCTGAGGTGTACCTGTTTGAAGGCATGTAATAGAGCCACAGAGCGGGCATTGGATCCTGCTACAATCCCCTGTGAATACTGGAGTCCAAGTCGTACAATAGCAGGATGGATCACTGTGGAAGGAATGCTGCCACAAAAATATTTACAAATATGTGAATATATGTGTTAAAAACTGTTATATAACAAAGATCATTGCTTTACCTAAGTTGCTGTGTTAGTGGAGCTTTTCGGCTGTATTGGTGAAGGTGAGAAAATAAACTGACTTTGTAGCCATAGTCAGAGCGGAGAGGAATCTGTGCAAAGAGACATAATTATTACACATCAAAGAATCAAACATTGCTTATATTAAGTATATGTTAGAAAATAATAACTGCAAATAAAATGTGTTATGGCCACACACCTATTTTACTACAGCGTGTAAAATCCCAATCTCAAACAAAATTTCAACACAATACATACTGCTATCTTTTTGCTCAAATAAATGTTAAAACACTGAAATAGCAATTTTAAGACACACTTCACATCTGTACCTTTTTAACTGCAATGTTCCCTGGTGTCTGAAAAAATGTTAGGTCCAACCACATGCATTTAGCGTTTGTTTAAATATTATTTATAAAATTATTATCATATTCTTTTAAAACAAATATATGTGAAGACATTCCCAAAAACTCCACAATCCAATACGTCTTAGAATAGCAAAATATAAAAGCTTACTTGTTGTCGCTCCAACTTTTTGGCTAATTTCTTCAAAACTTCTGGGTTATCAACTTGAACATGTTCAGGAAGCCTCTTAACCACTGAAAAGGGAAGGCAAGGGTTTATCAAATTTTAATTATGCCAAATGCTATCTTTTCCACCAGTGTTGTTCAATACCCGGCTGTAATTCACTTGGTGCTACTTTTGATTTACTGGGTGCTGCCTGTGGGCCACCGTCTCCTTTCTTGCCCTGTTTGGAAGCTCTCTCTACTTCTTGACGAGCTCTCCTCTCGGCTTTCAGCTCAGCTTTGCTCTTGGTGGGCTTCTCTGAAGCTGCAGTCGTCTCTGTAGCAGATCCAGCCATAACAGGACATGGCACTACAGAAGGAACTATAGAGATTAACAAAAAAGGGAAATGTAATGAATACTCTTTTGTGATTTTTAGTTCAAATCATATAAAGACAATGGTAAATCAACCTTTCTGTGATGGAGCTTGTGCTGGTGGTTGTGGAGTTGGAGCTGGAGTTGGAGCTGGAGAGGGCGCAGACTTTTCTTTTTCATTGCCCTTTGGTGTCTTGTCATCTTTCTTCTCCTTGCCCTTCTTCTGTTGTTTCTTCTCTTTCCTGAGACGCTGTTTTTCTTCTTTGGTCAACTCTCTGCCCTCATTCTATTGTTAAGAAAAATAAACATACATTTAAAGTCTAGTTTTGCCTTGAAATCCAAAAATGTAATGCAAAAATACACAAACCTTTGCTCGTTCAATTTCATCTTTCTTTTCAGATCCATCTGAAACAACAAATGTTGTGCATTTTAAATCGCATTGGAGTGTCTCGGTATTTTGTTCTGGTTCAGGTGTGGTCATAACTTTTTGTCACTCTCTACATAATACCAACTGACTGTCAGATGTCCTCTACACGTTAAATTAACATGAAATTCACAACAATAAGATGATGCAACAGAGGTTTCACAAACCCAATGACAGAAGAGTGGCTTTTTGCATTCCGCCGCTAAGGCTGGCACCAGTAGCCCATAATAACAATACAGCCTTACTTTTTTCCACAAAGGCTCAAACCGGAATATGAGGATAAAGACTTTAAAGGGTAGCGTTGATTACAAAATTATAAGGATACAAAGAAAACTGAATAAAAATGCAGCTGTTACACACTGCCACCCTTACCTGTCACTCCACTGTCCGCCATGTTTACGAATCTCTCTACTTCCTGTTCTTCAGGGGGTAGTTTAAACTATACTGACCCCTACTGGAATAAAAAAGTCCTGCTGGATACTGCTTCAACAAATGTTAAAATGATGAAAATGTTTATCAGTGTCAACATTTTCTGGCATAGGAATAGTACAAATTTAGTTCAGAAGTACTACACACTTAACTACTACACGACATTCTAACTCCTAGCCTGGAAGAGGTTTAATTTATTTACTTTTTTACATTTCATGTAGGCAAAGTGATTATCTAAGTAGGCTACTAGACTACTGGATTGTCCACTTGTTTGAGTAATGATATAGTCTAAATATATATTTTAGTTTTATTTATATAGACTACTTTACAAAGACACTGCAGAATAAATGGATCAGACCTACTAAACATTTCAGCAATCTGTGGGTCTGTGTCAGTGGAGTAACATGAGTTAGGGCCACTAGGCTACATATTACGCATCTTGTGTTTAACAAATTAAAAATGTATATATGTGTGTAATTTAGCTCAGTACAAATAGAGCAATGTATTAGTTTGTAGCCAGTACTGAACAGAGAGGGGATTGCAAGCATGCAGTGTTGGTGGTATTGGGAACGGATTTTTTTAAATGGGAGGAGGGAAGTGGATATTGGATACATGATTTTACATTTTATTGCAAGAGTACAGACATCTAAATCAGTCTTTGAAATAGTCAGGTATTTATTATATTTTCAGTTATACAACATCATAAAAGCAGTGTAAAGCAGTAAGAATAAAAGGAAGAGAATGCAGCCTCAGAGCACAACGCCCCTGTCTCTCCACGTGGGTGTCTGCTGTTTGAATTCACGACGCAGTAGCTGGTTGAAGGGGACCAAACCTCACAGTAACACCTGACTTGGTTCCGTTTGACCAGCCACAGCAAGGCGTGCTGCTTCAGCTGCAAGAGCCAGGGATAGAGAGGAGCAGGAGGAAAACATTGCAGAAACACAGGAAGCTGAAAAGAAGGATTTCATCTTCTCGTCATGTGGTTCTTACCTGCAAACACAAAAAAGTCATGATTAGTACTGCTGCAAGACAGAACAACTCAGACATGTTACCAAGCAGACAGGTCCTATTTTGAGGTTGGGGGAAGCCTAGTTTGTTCCCGAAGCAGCCTATAGGGGTAAACCCCAGTCCATAGTGACAGTGCCACATCCCAGCCCCCCTCCTCCTCCCCCCCCTTCCCTTTTTTGAGAGCCCTGTGGTTGCTATAATGGGTGACAGCTGTGCTCTGTCAATCCTTTTTGACGGTCAGCAGTTGGGGCAGGGACCCTGAGACTCGATCAGCAGCAACAGCAGCGGCCTGCGAGAGTAATGCTAACTGTACATGTCCATGAGCTCAAGCAACACACACCAGGCCCTTCACCTGTCGTCTTTGGCCACACTCACAGACGCGCACCCTCCCCTCTCATAAAACACACAAGCTGTCCTCCATCTTACAAACTCCTAAAAAGTCTAAAAACAGGCTTCTTCTTCTGTGGTGGATCTGTGCATACTTCCCCTTGCAACCACACACTTCCTTACATTCCATAAGAGGCGTATTAATATGGGGATATAAGGAAGCATGTCTTCGCAAGGGGCAACAACTGGATGCTCAGAGGACACAAAGCACCCTTTCATAGCCACAGATGCAGAGAAGCGGGAACCGGGAGCTTGACAATAGTTAACTGTGATTGATGGAGCAATGGCATCAGACAATTTGAAATCTATATAATGTTAGATACATTAACCAGCACTTTTGAATTTTGATATTGACTGAAAAAAGGTTAGGTTCATTTAAAGCTAGAGAGTGCTTGAATGTTGTGAACAGAATGATGAAGAGCTAGAAATAATTGAAACATTATAAAACACACTTCAACTGTACAGACAAGCCACACATATTTAAACAATTTCCTAAAACAGCTTGAATAATTTCTACTCACCTTCAGATTTTGAGATGTCTTGTTATGAAATGAAGGCCACAGAAGTTTTACCCTACAATCTTAGTCCTTTTTATACTTCCTGACAACTGTTGGATTAATAGGAGCTCAACAATTCAGATAGTTTATCTGGATAGACTTTCTAGACACTCTAGGTCAGTAACATCCCAATTTACTCCTATTCAACTCCTTGCCTAAATATAACAATTTACAAACAATGCCACTAGTTTGAATGCTAAGAGCACTGACACAGAGGTAACACACCTTCAGTACATATCCCTGTAAAGCACAAAAAAGCACTGCCAGTCCATACAAAGATCTGGTTAACTACCATTCAAAAATAGGCTCTTTTTATCCCTAAACATGACCCAAACCCCAAACACACTATCCCTCCAACCTCCCACTCCTCTTTGGAAGCTCCAGCGTGATGCCTCCCCTAAACTGCTGGGGCGCTTGTGTGGACAGCAGGCCTGGTCCCCGGCCCTTTTCTATGGCGGCCAGGAGCACCCCCCTCCGAAGAGGCCTCCCACCTGTTGGTGTCCTTTAGAAGCCCCGGGCCTCTCCTGCGCCTCCTGTCCGGCCCAATCAGGACCCTGACAGGGGGGAGCCAGCCTGTGAAATCACACCTCTCAGCTGTTCGCACTGGGCTCGAGACACCCTACACCCTCCTACTGCTCCTCCAACATACCCCGTACCAGCCTCCATGGCCTCCATTTTACACCCAATGTCAATGCTCTTCTTCTGGAATAGAAAAAAGGCAAGGGAGGCAAGCGATAGTATTAATGAAAAAAAGTCTTCACATTCATATTACTATAGCCTCGTGTAAAATGGCAAATATCCACTTGTCCAGACTGGCAAAAATACATTAGTCATGTTTCACAGTAAAGTAGTTGAAACTTCATCAGCCACATTTATTCTTTGCTTGAAATGTGCTATATGTAAGTGTGACAATGCAAAACATGATATAAGAACAACCAGTGATATGTGACAGGTATGAATAAGTTATATGAGTTCTCGTGGCACTACAGAGCCAGCAATAAATTCTCAAGGTGAGTATCTCACCACTGCGGCACTTCACAACAACAGAGAAGATGAGGATTGGATGGTGGGAGGGCTATGTTAAAAATTATTCCATCAATTAAAAGTGCCCTCTTTGCTTAATTGCTACACCTTTTATTATACATTGCCTTTTAATTTTGGTGCTGATTTATTCTTCAGCTCCTCATATGTTTCAATTAAACTGCTCTTATTCAGCTAAGGCCTATAGCCTTCATCTTAATAACCAAATATTTACATTCATGCAGATATTGTCTTACATCGTCGTGTATATCTTGTTTATAATACTGTGCAGCCCTGATCCATACAGTGATTGGTAATACTGGAGAGGCAAAGAGGGTTCATTTTCCTTTGGTGCAAGCACAAGCTGCTCCACTAAGGTCAACACCTGTGTTCTAAAATCAGCTCAGGGCTGGGTGTGATAGGAACCCGGGCCTCATTCACAGAAAGCTGCAGCTCAGAGAGAGGAGGCTTATATTGAAACCCAATGCTCTCGCTATTTTGGAGGCACTCGCTGTCCACAAATAGCACCCATTGCATCTTTGTAGCTCCCGTTTTTTCTTGTCTTGCCACAGGATGTCATCTAAATTCGACAGTTGTTCAATATTTCCCATGGCTCACAGCCAGGGTGTATCACAAATGCAACATTTCCAATAATGTCAGCTATGTGCCAAGGCCTCATCAAGTATATATCTGGGTACTGGGAATATCAGATGGCTTTTGTTGTTGAGTGAATTCTTTTGGTCGCTCACAATGGTTAAGACACATTGTAATCCGTGTGTTCCTCTTAACTGGACAGCTGATCACTGGCACATACTGGCGGTTAGGCACGGCAATGCCAGTGGTTTTCAAACAAACACATCCATCAAAGTATCCAAACTAATCATGTCATTTTTTTTCATTTAACATCATCACAAATGTTTATTTTTTAACAAACTCTCTGTTTTTAGTTACGATGTCATATACGAAAAATGCAGAACATGTGGCCTGTAGGCCATTAGTCCCAGCCCTGGGTGAAAATGACTTGTTTGTCATTCAAGACACATTTGGTGAAATCACACACAAGTTCTGAACTCTGACTGCCACTGCTGTTGTCTACAAATTGGGCCATGAGTTTATTTTAGTCTGGTGTTCCCATAGCGGGCTCTGATTTGCTAATGACTTTGTTCCCTTCTGTCATACCCACAGCGTCTGGGAGGTCACAACACTGCTCACTTCCTTAGCAAAAGCTAACAATTCTCCACAGACATTGAAGACTTCCCTTAATCCAAGATCAACAGGATCATATCCAATCTTTTGAGTTTGGTAAATAACAGTTACTGGTATTATGAACAGTTCTGAGAAAAAACAATATGTGTGTATATATATATATATATATATATATATATATATATATATATATATATATATACACACACACACACATACATACATACATACATACATACATACATACATACTGTTACTTAAATTATGTCAGTACTTACAGTACTTATGACTTTTTTCTTTTTATTATGATGGTACCTCCACGGCTGCGCCGATTACTAGTAAAATATACTATGTACCAAACACTTGTGGTCATTTAGAGACTTCAATTAACAACATGCACTTCATATACATTCTTATGGAGTGGCAAGTTTTATTATGTCCTTGTGCAACCTTGGGTTATTATGAATGTGTTTCAGTATGACTATGTGAAACTGTTGACTCCACATCTCCATCAGTTAGCCCCAAGGCAGATGTGGCCACTTTCCAGCCATGCCATGAACCTACTGAACAAGGTTAGAGCAGCTAAATACTTCACGTGATGTCCATGCAGTGTAAAACAAAGGATACATTAGAGCACTTAGAGATGTGATGCTGACTCATTAGGAGGAATGTCTTTATGCCAGTCTGTGTCCTTGCATGGGCACAGCAGTTGCCAGGGCTGAGGTTGACACAGCTGCTGCAGGAAGCCAGCTCCCGTGTGCTGGCGAAGCAATGGAGCTCGAAGGTCAAAGGTCACCAGCATTTAGCCTAAAACAGAGAACAGGTGACAGTGAGGTGAGGGCATCTCATTCCTGTGCATCACACAAAGAGCGGATGTTTTGAGGTCAGTGATGGAAGATACTAAGTACAACAAATGAAAGACTAAAGCTAAGACATGATTTGCATATCAAGGGAAAAGTGTATACCATAAGGAGCAAAAAAAGCAGATTAAAAGTAAAAACAATAAGAATACAAAGAATATCATATTTCCACACTTAAATGTTACAGTGTATTCACATTATATGCAATACTTGAACCTCAACCATGACATTTGGCCATTTCCACCATAATTATTACAGAGATGAAAAAGAGATAGGATCAGGATGCACAAACAAATCCTTAATAGATGTAATTTAATGTTTTTTTGTTTTTGGTTTTTTTGTCATTATTACACATTCTCAGATAAAAATAATTAAAGAAATATTGTTCAATGTGAGACCTGGCATATATCTGTTTTTTCTTTCTTCCCAGAATCATTGTATTTTCATTTGCACTTTTTGACTACAAATGTTAGTTAAACTGTCAAAAAGCCACAGATGTGTGAAAGGTGGAGGTGTGGAAGCCAAAAGTTTACTTCAAAAGTCTAAAGAGGTTGATCTGTTAGTAAAGAGCAAAAAGGTGCTAGAACAGGAAACTCATCCCTCTACTTTTCTCACCTCAAGTCAATACAGTAGAACATGAAAGACACAGTGTTCTGCTCACCTCATCACCAGGTCACCCAGTGTCACAGCACAAGTGATAAATACAGAGGCAGGTTTCTTTTATTTATGTTGTTGTGGATAATAATTTTTCTACTATTCTCAGATAAGACACATGTTATAAAAGCAAGTTTGAACTTGCCTGATTTGTTTATTACTGTCTAGACTAGACTAGTTTTAAAGATATAAAATTGAATATTTTGTCAGAAATGTTAGATAAAAAATGAAAGTATCTCATGTTGCTATAGTATGTGAAGCATGCTTTCATAAGCATTTTAGCCCACTGTCGCTCTTGATTCATGAATGAATATACAGGAGCCTGTGGGGGTCGTCAGTCAGCTGCCCGCTGCGACCAAAAGGGAGTGACAACTGCAGCAGAGCCCCACATACAGCAGCCGTGAGGTCTATGCACAGAGCAGGAGCTGAATCAGCCCAGCACTGTTACTGCTGCTGCCCTACTTTCAAACACTTCTCCTAGCAGCCTTTTACCAGCACAATGCACACACAAGTATAAGCGCAGTGGTGTGTCTAGAAGGCTGTTATAGGTTTTATGTTATGCCATGTCATTTAGATCATTATTATTAGTCTCAATTTAGTTTAATTGTAATTGTCTCTGTAAAGTCTAAAGTTTTAATTAAACATTTACATGGAATTTTTTTTTATAAATGAACAAAATGTAGAACAGAATTGTTTCTTGAATTCCCTCTTTTGCAGTATATCAACCTATATACATGATTTCTCAATCTAGACTTCAGTCTAGACCTCTAGTAGGCCTGGCGGTGTTTTCAGATGTAATTTAAATATCATACAATCTAAAAATTCAAAGTTAAGTTCCAGACAGAACTTCTGCTATATCATTTGAATATTACCCCCACCCAAAATGTCTCTACACTATTTGGGCCTCATGGGAGGCAACAGCTGTGGTTTGACTCTGGTCACATGACACAGGCAGGTGGAACACCAGTACTAGGCCTACTACTGTTCTCTCTCCTGTCCTATCCACATCTTTTTACAAGGGTGTGGTCATCATTTTAAATAGTTGGAATAACTGTGTAATCATGTTAGCCAATGCTTCTATCATTTATGAAATATCACTAATAAGAAGTCCTAGTTATTAAGTAATAAATGTATGAAAAAATGTGTTGGGAAATTGCCAGGTTAATTTAAATTCTAGGAAGAGTAAATTATAAAAACTATAAAAAAAAAAAAAAAAAAAAACTTCTACGATAAAAATCTTACCGAGGCCCTTGAAAAATGCACGCATTAAAAAAAATACCTGGCTAAAGCCAGAGAATAATAAGAAACAGCTTTCACAGTCAACACTACGTATGCCTTTCCTCTGTTTTGTTTGTTTGTTTGAATAAATCTTGAAATATACACCACCCAACCAGTTAGTGCAGTTCATGGCCCAGGAACTCAAAACGGAGCAAGTGTTTCCAGGGACAGTATTAGATGACGGGCCGATCTGACAGAATGGGTAAGACGTTCATTCACCTGATAAAAACATATTTGCTAATCTTTTCTTTGATTAAATATCACAGCGCGATGTTTAAAGTGCAATCTTTATTACAGACTTTGATGCGCCTTCTTTAAGTGACGCTAAATCTTTTGCGTGGTGACACTGAATTACTTCTGCAAAGGATTTTTTGACAAGGTTAGTAAACTCTAAGTCCTTGTCATGTGAAAATGTTGCTTTTAAGTTATTTATATCATGTTAGTAATGTAAGTAGCTTTATTCCATTTTAAAGATGGTGTTCTCATTCAGATGTTTATAACTGCGTCTCGACTGTCCAGAGTCCTGCAGCTCACCCTGGCGGTCATCAAGCCCGATGCTTTTGCTCATCCTCTAATCTTAGAGGTTTGTTTACTAATTACTGTATATCAACATTACATAACTCCGGGCTTAGCCCCACCTTCACGAGCTACATCAAACACTTTATGCTTTATTTTACTATGTGGTTTCCTTGTTTGTTTGTTTTTTCACTTTATGCACTGCCTTCCAGACCCTTCATGAAAAAATATTGGAAAATAACTTTATCATTGTCAGGCGCAAAGATCTTATTTGGAAAAAGGAGAACTCCGAGATGTTTTATGCTGAACATTCAGGTATGAGAACACTCCAGTAACACACCAGAAAAACACATATGTTCAAACAACAAATAAAATGTTATCAATTTGACTTATTCAGGGAGATTCTTCTATCAGCGACTGGTTGAGTTTATGTCAAGGTAAGGGCCTAGCCATCACACACATGCACAGCAGAAGTCCTCAAGCTGGCACACTCAATGCTATAGAAAATTACAGTCAGCTCACAAAAGCTTTCAGCAGTTCCACATACAGCAGATCCCTTTGAGGTTTTAGCAATCACATGATTGTTATTCTTTCAACCCAGCAGTGGAGATGCAGTTGCTACAGCAACCTGTTGGTCTAATTAGAATCACAGCTCTGAGCTGCACCACTTGGGTTTACCTAGATAATGCATTAATTTTAAAGTTGTCTTTCATCACAAATGGTAACCATAAAGCAGTATAATGAATAATATGGTTAGTGATTGTTCACAGATGATCTGTCTTCTACAGTGGTCCAATGCGGGCATATGTTTTAGCTCGAGATGATGCCATACATCACTGGAGAGAAATGATGGGGCCAACCAAAGTATTCAGGGCCAGACACACCTCCCCTGACACAATCAGGGGTCAGTTTGGCCTCACAGACACAAGAAACACGACCCATGGCTCAGGTAGTACCAGTATATGGATTACATTATTCATGAAATGTTATTGTTAAATGTTATTCAGAAGAGATGTTTTTAAACAGTAGTAAATGAATGAATTGTCTTTTTTCTGAACACAGATTCTGTGGAGTCAGCACACAAAGAGATAAAGTTCTTCTTTCCTGATTTCTGCATTAGCAAATGGATGGAAGAAGAGGAGCCCTCATATAGAGCTGGAAAGGCCTATTATGATCCGCAGAGATTGATCCATACACTGTCATGTCCGAATTGATGCCATAACTGATTTAGATCATCTAATGAAACTTTCTCTTTACTTTCAAATGTCCGCAATTGCCAGATTGCTTTTTATATTTTCATCCTTGCCTTATATTTAATATACTGTCATATATATGTACAGTTTTTTGTTTTTCATTTGTGTAAATTATTTCTGCATTGGAAAAAGACACATTGTATAATTAAAAAAAAGTTTTTTTTTTTTATACCAAGAGAAGCACAATACTCTGTTTATCTTCTGTCTGTTCAGGCTTCATTGTGTATAGTGCAACCAATCTCCTGAGCCACAGCAGCTACTGAATGTTAACCACCATAGTAAAATACCATGTAGACACTGTAAAATTATACATATACAAATTATAACATTTAAATTCTTATGCTTTGAAGCTATTTAAGAAAAAATTACAAGTTTTAAATATAAACCAGTCTTTACATGTTTGGCTTCCAAGTACAGAAAAATACTGCAATAGCTTCAAAATACATTTTACATTTTTTTTTTTTTTTTACAATGGGAACCGTTTTGTGAAACATTAGGAGTGGTTTTCTACTTTGACAAGTCAAATCTTACAAAGTTTGTGCTTGTCACATTGCCGGTCACAAATACATTCCCAGTTCATCCAGTGGCTTCAACTGGCTCCAGCCTTGTTCAAGAGTTCTGTGTAGGCACCTGTTTGATGGACTCCACCGGCTTCATGACCTCATATGTGGTTGTAGACTTTTTCACCTTTCCATTTTTATCCACTTGATGAATACTCTGGGTCACTGTGATAGTTACTTGCTTTGTGGACATTCGATTGTCTTGCCATTTTGTCTAAAGAAAAAAAGAGCCAGACAATAACATCAAAATATGCATGAAGTTTATGATTTATCTAATCACTGGACAGGCCTACAATCTCTTCAGTGTGCAGAACACTCCTGCGCTGCACTGTGGTGCCTGATGAAGGGGGCGATACCTCCTGCTGTGGAGAGGACAGAATGGTAGAAGGACTGCTGGGCTTCACATCATTCAAACTGGCTTCAGACACAGCGGAGCAAACCTTTAGGTACGCCTGAGCTGGAGGAGGGAGGCCGTCTTCAAAAAAATCTGGAACTGAAACAAACCATGTGACTATGAAATAAAATCTCAAAATAAAATGAATCCTAAATGAAGGTATGTCATGTATTAAACTGCTCTTCAAATCCCTGTTATGGGCTGTCAGGCGACAGTGGGATTGCCCTGCATCTGGGTGGTTAATGAGTGGCTGTCACTCAAATGTCAGGGAGCAGTTTGGTGACCCATGAAATTAGATCTATTCAGGCTCTGTTTGTGCACCCAGAAACGCAATGTACAAGAAAATCACAGTTGTTTTTGTTTGTTTTTTTTACTTTAGGCCTACATATATTTTCAAAAAAACATCCTGTAACATATTTGTACAATTAAATTATTACATTAATTATTGCACAACCTGACTCTAGTGTGCCACTAGACATGTACTTGTACGTACTTGTACTTGTAGTGTAAAAACAATTGCGTTAGTTGTGGGTGTTTCATTTTGGCCTCCTGTGCGTCTGTTTCATCGATCTTGAAAGATTCTAGGTAAATGTATCATCAGATCTCTTCTGCATTAACTAACAGCTGGATCTGTTGCCATGAGAGCCGAATCCCTTTGAGAGCAGTGGCTTTTGAAGTAGCTTTTTACTGATTCATCTCCTCAAAGCTTCAAAGAAACCTTAGTCACATTCAGCACTGCACCTTATAGAGACAAGGACAACTTCATGTAAATAAGCCTACTTGTATGTGAGAGTAACAAACTACCTCTTATAATATATGCTCTACTCTGAGTATGTCAAGTGTATAAGAACATAGTTTTTCCTGTTTTGTTTTTGCCTTTTTTAGATTCTAGCACTCATTACAGAAAGTTCCAGGCATGAACAGAAAGCGGACTTCAATTAATTAGGTAAAACACAATATCCACTTGCCTATTACTGAGGGAGCACTTGAGCACTGCAGGTCAGGAACACCCACAGGATTTGTGCATTAAAAATTACCATAAAGAATCACACAACCATAAAATGTCAAGAGGAAATTAACTAAATCACTTCACCAAGTGTTGATATTATTATACCTGATTACAGTGCACTTGATATAAGTTAAGAATCACTACTACAGCACTAACTAATGCAATGTTATTGCTTACAGAACTAGTAGCATGCTACTCCATGCTATTGGACAGATGAAATCCTACTTTCATACCTGGACTGATGGTTTTCTCCGAAGAGAAGCCCGCCTCAGAGTTCTCAGAGGGGATGCTCTGAATGGAGGACAGGGGGATGTCCGTGTCAGTGCCAGTCAGCCATGTTGACTCCGTCTCCTTGGTCCAACTCTCCAGGTACCGGGGCTCCAGGGCGTCCGTCCTGCTCCCCCCACAGCCCATGGCTACACCTCAGGCTTCACACCTACACACAACAGCTGACACTGAGAATCATTTTCATTTTTTTTTTTAACAACTCATGAGTCACACAAACATTCTCACGGCTAAGGCAGCAGTAGTAGATGGAAATGAGTAGTCTTCTCTCATGTATTTACACTGACACTTAAGTAGCATCTTCACAGTGTAAAGGGTCATCGAGGTTTTATATGAGCATCAAACCATTGTTTCCTATGCAAAACAGCATAAAGAGAACACATATTAAATACATTTAGAATCAAATATACTACTCAGTTTTGTTTATCCTATTTATTGCATATAAAATTCCCTGGTGTTTATGTGTGTGATGTACTGGCCTTACATGTGTAAAATATCTGGTGTCAGTTTTCAATTAAAGGCTAATCAGCCCCTTGTTCAGTCGTTGCAGTCTATAGATTATCTATTTTAAAATCGGATCAACATTAACCATCATGAGCTTTTAAGAATTGTACACACAGGTCTGATTATTGACAGATGCTGTGAATTAAGTGTTTATAGAGAAGCCCATCCGTCGTAACGTGGCAATTACATCTGTACACTGAATGGTCCCGAAACTATCCTTAAGGGAACCTTAGCGCACCGACAGAAAATGCATTATCCTGGAGATGTGGCGTTGTAGCCTATTTACTGACGCACTGAATACTATTAGCCTGTTGTCATTGTCTAATATCTGTAGCACTGGTCTTGTCACGTATTTAGTCACACAAAACGAAATGTACAATGCAAAAACAAGGCTGAACAAAAAATGCTTACTATTGCTCTGCCGTGTATGTCGCTGCTGCTGATCGTCTGACAGGTCTCATGGCAACGACGCCCCCCGCGCCCATAGGTTCCTCCACGCGCTCAGGCAGCACCACCCCCGCCTTCCTCACCACACCGTGAGAAATAATAGGGTATTCCATACTCTGGTGGCCAACTGTAATTGTGCAAATCATTGTGAAAATTAATAGCACTGCATCAGTAAAATGTCACTCAGTGTAGCCTAAATTCAATAAGAACTGTCAGGGTGGCATACGCGTAAAAGGGTTTCAAGCCGCTATTCTACAAATCCTGGCCTACTAAAACGTCTGGCTGTGTAAAAGAATATGCCGTGGATGGCTAAATTAAGGGGGTATGGCTAGACAGAATAGAATAAAGTTTATAAAAATAGAAGTTTTAATTAATGTTTATAAAATATATTGCCCTACTGTAAGCTCTCACTAACCAGAACTCTAATACTCCTTTTTGCATTATAGAAGTGTCTTTATTGACCACAAGGGGTCAGTCACGTTCAGCATTCATGTCCTTTGTGTGCAGCATCCTGTGGCGGTTGGGTTGTGATTTTTCTCACTACATCAGTAGACAGTAGTTTTAGAGTTGAATGTAATAGTGTTCTTCTTGAGTTACTGTGAAAAAAAAACCAAATACTCACAACATACCGTCATAGCTTGGCAGAATTATTGCTGTTGTTATGGAAGTAAATGACTAGTTTTTGTATTTTTATGTAAGGCTTAGTGTCTATCCAAAAATAAACTACAAAACAGACCTAGATATTATTTCATTAATGTAGACCAATCCAATTACATTATCTTGAGTTCATGTTTAGCCTAATAAGCGCACATCTTACTCACATTTCTTTATCTGGGCAGTCATTCTTGTGACCAGGGCAGCCCCTTCCTGGCCCATCTTTCTCTCACATCACACATGAATCTCTCAGTGTGGACAGCCTGGTCAATATGCAGTGGACAGCTTTGATTTGTGTCTGCTGGCCCTCTGTCTTATTGGACTACAGGTCAATAGGCCTGTCTTCCCATTACACTGCGATTAATGTGGCACATGGCCAAATGATACACTACAGTCAATCATAGCGGGTGCTTCTATCAGTAAAACACAAAATGTAAGGTTGCCCTATTACAACTTCCATATTTCTAGGTTAAAATAAAAGCATTTATTTCAATTAGGGGCAGGCTTACCTCTCCACAGACCTGACTCGTAACTCTGCCACATGCTTATCTCTACGAGGATGTCATTGCTGGAATTGTCTGAAATGTCATCATGGCACTAAAGTTATTAATAGTGGAAACATCAAATATAAAAGTCTGCCATGTACCAATAACAATAACTTTATAATTTTTCAGAGTTCACAAGCAGATCTGTGTAGCAAGACTTTCTTTTCGTATCAGTCCTCATCTCCAGCCTTATTGTCAGTGGGTGGTCAAGGTTGATAAGCAAATATTATGCACTCTTTATTACTTTACTAAGTTTGAGTTTGAGAAACAATGCCAGTCTTTGCTCTGAAATTCTGCAGAGGAGTGAACAGACCAAATCCAAAGTTTCACAGGGATTTGAGTTTAAGACCAGCAGTCAGTTACGGAGCTGGAAATCTAATTAGGATGTTCCAGGCTCGGGTAGGGTACATGGGAAAAAGCCTCGAACCACAAAAGACCACTGCATTAGTTGTATATCTATAACACAGTTTATTAGTCTCTCAACGCTTTAAAGTAGAATACCATCCAAAAGTAACAGCATCTTTTCCTGCTAGACACAAAGAAGACTACCGGTAGAATGAAAACAAATGAATGCAGTAAATTTCATATAACATTTTATTTAGAATACTTTTACTTTCTGGTGTATTTTGCAGATGAAACATGTTCATATTCATAAGTATAAACAAACATTTTGCTTTATATTGAATCTATTTTTATTACTTCTTTTGATTCTCCTCATGTTGTAAATGACAAAGTATATTCAGATGCCATCGTGAAATTGTTGACACAGGCTTTGGCTCCATTGACAGTGAGGAGCTTATCCAGATTGTGCTTTGCCTGGACACCATGGCATCAACCACATCTCTCTCTCCTCTATTCTCCTCTATTGTTTTCTCTGCTCTCTCCTTATCCCTTTCATATCTGTCTTTTTTACCTTTCTATTTCTCTCCCAATTTCACTTTTGTCCTGTTTCTCTCTATACTATCTCCTCTGTCTATGTCTCTCTCATGTCTCTATTTATTCCCCTGTTTCTCTTTACCCTCTCGACTTTTCTCCCTTTATCTTTATTCTCTTTCTTTGTCTTTACCCTACCTCCCTTCCTCTCTTTCTCACCCCCATTTTTCCTCTTTTTTCTCTCTCTTCTCTCCCTTCTTTCACTTATATGCACCCCTCTTTCTTCACTACCTCTTTTTGCCACTCATAAGGAAGGAGCTATGCCAAAGATGTATCCCAAGGTTGTGTTTGCTCCATCTATCACTGGTCAGGCTAACATGACACCTCCTCATTAGTGCAGAGTGCTTCACCAAAGGGGGCCACAGAGCCAACACATCCTCACACACTTTGTATATTCCAACCAATAATGAGATGTGGATGGCTTTATTGCTCTTAAGGTTATTAACTCATACTTTTAATGCTGTATTATTTTTCTGTGTTTATGTGGATAACTTTGGAAAAAGTTGGTGATAGGCTTTATAGAAATTTGATTATATATGAAGAAGAATTAGAGTAATGTGTTTCCTGGCATTTGCTGGAAGCCCAAAGAACTGAAAACTGCCTAGCACAGCATTGTTCACCCATCCCTCTTGCATTTTTTAAACATAATATCAATTAATTTATATGATTATCTTGACGAAACACTCAAGCCCTTTTAATTATGATAGTTACCATTAACCACTGACAAAATAAGTGCTTATTCAGCATTTAAAATTCTGTTTAAAAGTGCACTATATGCCATTTTTCTGGTGGTGGCGGGGTCACAGGTCAGATCTGTGAAGAGGCTTGTCAAGTTTATGTGTTAATTCCTGTACTTACAAAATGAGTTAAACATAAGTGACAAAGTACAGAAGTACATTTGCATAATCATTGATATTTTCTCTCAGCTCCATTGATAAATGAATCAAACTGTGTGCACTTTAGAGTCTCCATTTGAATCCACTCATCACATTGGATTTCACATGACAGATTTATGTAATTGCTTTTACTGTCACTAAGTGTACATTTTTATTGGACGTGCTAAAGAGGTTCCCATGCCACTCCTTTGCACTCGATTGATATTAGAGGCTTTAAAATAGTGTGAACGTGTAGATTAATGCAGTCATTGCACTTTTCTCAGAACTGCTAAATTCACAAGTTTAATCCTATCAAGTGATGAGGAGTATTCCAGAAAGGGCTTTAGCGAGGGGGCTTACCAAGTAAAAAAATCATTAGTATTCATGGAATTTCTCAGAACATAATTCGTTTTAAGGGATTTATCAAAAAGAAACTGTGTTTAAGAAGCTTTATTTTAAAGGTGCACTATGTAGCTTTTCTGGTAGAGGATACTTCATGGAGATGTTATTGCTTTGTCTGGTTATGTTCCACAATATTGTGAGGGTTCTCCCTGCTCCTCCTACCCCTCCTTTCCCTGCTCCCTCTCTGTATTTACTTACCTTGTTTGGCATTTCCTGGGCGGGCCCCAATCATGCACCTGCTGAGCTCCACTCCTGATTCTCGTCAGTAATCATCTCCGGCAATAAAAGACCTGCTGACCTGCTCCCCAGTGCCAGATCGTTCTGTCAACCAAGTGGTGAACTACTCAGGCTTTTTGTGTTTTTGAGCATTTTGAAGGTTTTTTGACTCTTATCTGTTTACTTTTGTCTGTTCCCCAGTTCAACCGTTTTGGAGCCAGCCTCATCCCGTTACCACCTGTTCCGCAAGCCTCTGGTCAGCCTCTTCATCATTGCACTTCAGCCAACCTGGACCCGTCCTATCTCCCCTGGAATCTATCCCCCTGTCCACGACTATTTTTGTTAATACTTTTACTGCATATTTGGGTCCGACCAGTGATTCTTTAACAAATATGGCATCAAACTTATATATCTTATTCAATTAAAGGTCTTCTTGAGGGCTAAAAAAGCCTTGAGATAAATATTCTTGGGCTCTCTTCTCCACAGATCTGCATTTGATCTAAAAGCAAAACTAGTGTGCCAGTCAGTTTCAGAACTATTGCATTTTCACATATATAGCATGTGTTACACATTTTAACTGAACTATTCCATTTTGAGACAGCAAAACCGATGAATAAATGTTGAAAGTATAGTGTGTATTCATTTAATTGAATTTGCATTTTGCATGCTTTGTAATAGGATGAAAGAATAAACGGCAAAGTAAACAGTAGTAAATGTCCACCTGATCTTTATTTTTGAAAATTAGTTGTAATATTAAGCGCTTGCCCATGGGGAAATATAATGCTTCAAATGTCAGGGCTCCAATCCTCCATACACCTCATTATTTTCTATTATATACTTAAATGTAAAGGGCAAAATAGTCATTAAAGTTGAGATGCAGGATTGCCTTAAGACATAACCTAGTTGTGACTTTTACTAGTGGTAATAATGTAAATTGAAAATGCTTACTGGTTTTCAAATTGACACACAGCCACAACTTTTAATATCAAGTTTATTCCATCAGATAACCCTAACAGGTGAAATGTTCAATATTAAACCATGGTCTTTGCTCATTATCATTTTGTTATCATGTTTTTCAACTAATGATGCAAACACAAATAAAACAACAAAATATATTCCTAATAAAATTATGGTAAACAAACTGCCAGCTCCACAATGGTCACTGTTGGACTGTCATTGGTGAAATATGTGCACATTTTGGTTTTGCAATAAGAGAGAGTTTATACTACAAATGAGCCACTTCTCCCTCTATCCACATTCTACACACACAACACAAAGCAGGTTCAATTACAGCTATTACTTCAGACCCTGGAATAGACTTGGAACAAAGCACGCTCAGAAAATTCATTTGACCTAGAAACCTCTTTGACAATACCATGAAATAGTGACCTGTTTAAAAAAAAACAGTCACTTTTTGTGGGCATTTATTGCTTGCTGTAATAGCAATGTGACCATGCATATATATGTTGAGTGAAAATGTGCCTGTCAGGACAATTGTTGAGTGGTGTGAGCCTCTGCTGTCTAATGGTGCATTCAGGTACCTCGTAAATGCACGGACATGTGTCGGTGATGAGTAGCTTGTCACGGATCATCATTAGGCTGGATAGACAGTAAAACAAATGTCCGCTGTCCACCCACCTGACACAAAATGTTCTCTTATCCCTGTAAAACAAATGCATTTTAAATTATATTTCTATTGTTAGTGAAAAGGGTCTCACTCTGATCAATTGCCATAATGAAATGCATTCTAGGTCTTGGGGTTAGATTCTAAGTTAATCTTTGTTAGGACTAAGTTAAGCTTTGTTAGGACTTTCTAACAAAGCTTAGGAAGCTGGAGAATTTGACCTCTTGAGCATGTTATTGAATTAAAATCCCTGATTAATCCATCCATCCAGATAACGTGATAAAGTCCCTGGAAAGCCAAAGGATTAGTGGCTGTGAGTACATATACTACAGTATAGTACAGCAAATGTTAATAATGTGAGTCATGTCAGAAAGGGCATCTGCTATAAACCCTGTTTTATTAACAGTAACATTAATAATATCCTGTGACTGATACCAGCACACTATAAAGGTGCATTCTGTAACTATTCTGGTGGAGGATCTGTCACCTGCTTGTTTCTATGGATATGTCATTGCTCTGAAATGTTCCAAAGTATGACATTAAAAGTTCTAACTTATATTTATTCAATTACAGAATAAATGGTTAATAAATGGTTTTATTGCACAACAATACCTAGAAAAACAGGCTTTCTGACTGTAGGCGGAGTTGCCTCTCCACAGATCTGACCTATAACTAGGTCTAGTTCCAGGCAATAACATAGAGAAAAGGATTTCTCCACCAGAAAATTTACACAGTTGCCCCTTTAAATCTGAAGGTAATTCTTCACGTGGTCAATAATAAAGTTACATTTCAAACAAAGATGTTCAAGTCTCAACAGCACCAAACCTAAACTTCAATATTCTCTTATACAAATCAAACATATGCATTCCCAGACGTTTTATCCTGATTGCAAGAGATCTTTGGAGATTATAATCTAATCTGTCTTCTCTCTCTCTTCGCTAATTAAACCAATGCTACTGCTCGGATACAGTTATTTGTCCCTAACTTAAGGGACCGTCACGTGCAACATGTGTCTGTAGATCTGATCTGAATCTATGCAGGCAATTTTCGTAACAGAAGTTTGTTGATAAAACTTTGGAGATGTTTGTGATATGGCGTTAAAGTGCAGTGAGTGTGAAAGAGGAAGTGGTTGTATTTGTAGCAGATTGTTCCATAGACTGCTGAAGATAAAAATAGAGTGCCCACAATTTAAAACATGATATATGGTTCTCAGAAGTGAACACGACGGACCAAAGGTAAGAATAAAGGGGCAACCTTGGTAAATCAGAAAAGGTAATTTGTCTTTTTCCCATTCCAGTGTCTAGAGTGATACTGAGTTACTATGGGCCTTAGGTGGGGAACACAACCTGCACAGTGGTAGTAGCTACAGAGCTGATTCTTAATAAAATATGTAAAGAAGATATAGAAATGTACACAGAGTAATCAATATGGTGGCAATGAAAATGAAGTTCCATATATCTGAAAGGAGCCATTAATCTTTCATATCTGAACTGACTATGAGGACAATAAAAGAGGGTGGGTCCATGTTGGATCAGAAACAAACAGACAAAATAAATACATAAATAAAAACAAATCAAATTAAGTATTGATACATGTTGAAATATGACTGGTGATATGACATATGTTTTCAATATGCTATTTTAGTGATACTGCCAATTATGATTCTGTGTTTCTCTCTTTCCACTTTCAAACTTTCCACTACCTACCAATTTATTAAAATCAAATCAAACTGGAAATGCCCAATACTCTAATGTTAATACCACAGTGATAAAAGCACATTTTAAGAATATAATTTGCTTGTGATCTCCAAGATCTAGATCAAGAGACCCTTCTAAAACTAATCAGGAAAGAAAGCTGGATACTTCATTCTAATGTTGATACTCGTTCTCTATCGATTTTTAAGTTGGTATGGATCATTTCGACATCCATACCAACCACCTACAGACAGATTTAACCAATGAATCACAATGACAATCATAATCTCAAAGAGGAATGTGCCTTCAGAAGTAGCAGATGGCTTCAAATTTCAAGTGTAGATATTATTGCATTCACCACCTAGAGAAAGCTTGTCTTGTACAAATGTCACAGTCAAACATGTCTCGTGTCTAATAGCTGCTGCTCTGAGTCTGCTCTGTCTCCACATGTAGCCGAGTGGATATGACAGTGTGTGCTTTTGTCAGCCTCTCTGATTCATGACCCTGTCCCACACTGAGCTGTCTGCACCTGCCGTCACCTTCCTCTTACACACCACTCTACACTCACATAACACTGTTTAAGTCTGCATATGAGTAATGAGCCTAATTACAGGCAGTAGTGCTGGTATTAACCTGGTTTCTGGTTTGGTTATACTATTATAACACTATTTTGTAATGTTGTTTCCTTTTCACAAACATACCTGGAGTTATGTTTTTTCTTATACATATGTTTAGCACACAAACCCTGCATATTTAGGCTGAGTACTTGTCTCAAACAGAAAACATTACCTTAATTTTAGATGAGATGGATTATAGACCTTTTTCACAACAGTGCCGAAGTGATACGATGTAGGGTAAACATCACTTACATTAATGGTTTTCTATGGCAAAATATCTGTGGAAATGTCTTGCGTATTTTCCACCAGCTTCATAAATCTGCCAACCCCATCAACAAATCTTCATCCAACAAGGTCGACAATTACATATTCTGTCCATGAAGAATTTATCCACAACTATTAAGGTAAGAAAGATGAAAACGTAAAGGCTAACAACAACGACGCATTAGTGAACTACTCCTGAGCAAAACTAATGCTATGGTCATGAATAAAACATAAGTAACTTGATAACTCAGACTGATTCTCCAATTAAAATAAAACAAATATTTCATGATGTAAATATTAGCATTGAAAAAGAGATGTGTGCAGTTTAAATGCGAGACATGTAATCAGTGAATATCTGTAGCATTCGGGCTGCACAACTCTATCTATGCTAATATCTACCTCATGAAATCGATTTTTAATTTTAATTGGAGAATCAGTCTGAGTTAACAAGTTACTTATGTTTTATTCATGACCATAGCATTAGTTTTGCTCAGGAGTAGTTCACTAATGCGTCGTCGTTGTTAGCCTTTACGTTTTCATCTTTCTTACCTTAATAGTTGTGGATAAATTCTTCATGGACAGAATATGTAATTGTCGACCTTGTTGGATGAAGATTTGTTGATGGGGTTGGCAGATTTATGAAGCTGGTAGAAAATACGCAAGACATTTCCACAGATATTTTGCCATAGAAAACCATTAATGTAAGAGATGTTTACCCTACATTGCGACACTTCCAGCTGTTGTGAAAAAACTCTATTGCTCATCTCATCAAAAATAAGGTAAAAGGTAGCTGTTTGTATTTCATTACATCATATGGTGGCCAGAGCATTTTGAGCTTTGGACATGTAGACAGCCTAATAATGCAGCATTACTCAAACATGTGAATGAAACAATACAGAATCCCAGTTATGTTTTTGACATTTTAACATGGCTTAAAGCTCACAAGAGTAAACTGTGCTTAATATAGGACCTTTAAACTGCAATTTACAACTTCATGTATATAGCACAATCTACAACTGTCATAAGCCACTGTGCTCTTTTGTATACTGTATGGGTATCTGGGGTAGGAGTATATATTTTTGTGGCTTGAGGGGGAAAAAAAGTTCAAGTTGATCTTAAAATGACAAGGACATAAAGAGGCTGTAAAATGTTTTAATGTTGTAGTGTTTTTGGCACTGACTATTTCTATCAAGCATTTTAATAGTGGACTAAATAAAAAACATAAAATATAAAATGCAAAATACCCATTTTTGGCAACCACATTTGGCTGAACTTCATTGAGTTCAGCGTGATCCAAAATGTTAATGCTTCCAGAGGTGTTTAAAATGTGCACTACAATTTTCTTCTTTTTTTTTTTCTTTTCTTTTTTTTGCACAGATTTTATGTATTTATATTTTTCTTAAATTATTATGTGCGAGGATGCTAGAGACCTCTGGTACTATATCAGTAATGGTTCAGGGGCAGGACAAGTCTGTTATTTGTCTGAAAATCTGACTCCTTTCACATTATACAACACTACCAGTCTGTGTTTAGCTCCACTGTACTTTTATATGCACAAATTAAAAAATTAGCACATAATGACCTAATCTGAGACTAGTTGTTGGATTTCAGATGTCATCATTGGCCAATAATGCCATTATATTAAATACAAGTATTGAAATAAGTGATTTACAGGGTTTAGTCCCAAATAGAAATGATCAGGTTCAACATTTGTAAATGAACATTTTAGAGTATGATATCATCACATTCAAAAATCCAATACCCAACATCAGTGATTGGCACCATTTCTGTTTAAACATTATGTCTCCAACTTGAATATTTGAATTATAAACCTCACTAGACCAGCCCAACAGTATTTCTCAGCTCCACTTGGGGGCAACAGTGTCTTATTTTAAATCATGACTGTATGAAAAAAAAAAAAAAAACAGTTTGATAATGTATTAAAACCATAGGGCTCTTGGGTCAACTCAGGACAGAAAGGTCATGAAAACACACTCACAAACATTTGCACTGAAGTGTAAAAATTTGACAAAGTTGTGGGATTGTCCAAGATAATCAAGCCAATAATGACTCATGGTTTGTCTGGACTTTTAAAATTGTATTCCAGTAAAACATATTTGAATGAGTCACATTTTGGAGCTTTTAGTCAAATTCAAAGTTCTGTCTCATTTCCTATGTTTTTGTTCAAGGCTGTTGAAAATAACTCCTCTGGTAAAATGTCGCGTTTGTTTGAATTGCTTTTTGGGGAATAGTGTAACTTTTGGTGTATTTTGTGTGGAGCAAAACCATTTATGGTGGATTTGATCTGACTGAATCCAATTTAAATGCCACTTTGACATTTTTGGAGGATTCCTGGAAATATCTGTGCTGGCTTCTTTTAAACCTCTTTGGTTTTTTGCTTCCTACAAATTCTAATCTTCTCTTCTATGTCTTTTGCCATGTGACATTTTGATTTCCAATTGTACTGCTTTGTCGAAACTCCCCAGAAACAGAGGCCACCATTTGGGTTTTAAGTTTAAGTGTCCGTAGCATGAGGACTGTCATGTGTGTCCTATCAGTGTCATCTCCTGACACTGGGCTGGAGCTTGTGTTTGCTGTGGTCCCATTGTAAATTAGAACTACATGTCACCATTTAAACCAGACAAAACTACAACAAGAATCAAAATTTTAAGTACATTAATTTGTAGAGAATTTAAGTGTAGTGTAAATTCTTTGCCCTTTAAATCCAGAATATCTCTTTATTGGTCACCATCATTTACAAATAAAACCAAACATCTCTCACCTCAGATTAGCAGAGTTTATGGCTTTTGTCACTGATTCTGCATAAATCTGTTTTCCAGTCCCCAATCCCCAGTAATATTTTTTTCAAGCAACCATATATGTTTTTATACAGACAAACCATGCATGTCCCTGATTGGTTAATCCACCTGTCAATCATGCCCTTCTGAACTCAGACATTCAACTCACTCTGACCAGACTCACATCGTCGTAAAGTACTGAACAATTATGTATTCTGGATCTCAGACAGGCAAACTGCAATAGTGTTAATAATAAAATGTGTTATTTAGCTTGACAGTGCCACAAGACATTATGCTCTTTGTGTCTGAATAAATGAGGATTGTGCCAGGAAGGGCATCTGAGATAAAAAAAAAAAAAAAAAAATTCAAATCATAATAACTTTGCACGATAGTACAAATACAATTTTCAATTCTATTTCCTTTTATAACAGTGCAGGGTCAGATAGCACGCAAAGATATCAGTAGCAGATGTTGTAGTCATAGCCTAATATTGTTAATCAACAAAAATAATGCACATCATTGTTTTTAATGGTTCCTTTTAGTTCTTTCTTGGCATTCAATTTAGAATATAAGACTCTATCTATGTTTATCTGATTGGAAGCACAGCAAAGTCGGGCATGTGATTTACTCAGACTGCCAGCCTGTGTGAGCCCATGGTGTAAACACACTTTTATGATTAAAACGCTGACATTTGTCTAATGGGACAGGCCCAAGTAATGTGTGTGAATTTACAACCACTGGCATCATGTGATCCTGATGTATGGATAATTCACAGCTAACAGCAGCCGGGCACTTTACCATGTATATGCTCCACCATATATTACACAGTGGCACAGAGAAATGAGCACAACATAAGCTATGGCCATAATCTATGACGGAGCAAAATGTCATAAATCAGAACTCCAGTCTATGCCATTTACATCTATTCACTCCTTCAAAATGGAGGAGCAATGGAGGAAGTTGGAGGCTGCAGGGCAATACTTTTTCTTAGCATGTATTTTCATCTGAACAGTTTGTCATGACTGTGGCATCCACTTCTATTTAGTTACCACATGGTCTTTGCTAAATGGTCCACACACACACGACACAGATGCGGTAAGAGTATCAACTATCTGTACTTTTTGAGTTCAGCCTATCTTGAGTGTTCGGGTTGGAGTACCTTTAGTTTTCCCCTATTTGGTGAAATAAAAGCAACACTGTCTGAATGATGAGTGATAGTTTGTGAGAATAGGAAATCTTCTTTGAAATTTGGCATTGTAAGCTTTAATTTCCATTTCAATAATTTCATTTTAAATTAAAAAAAATAAAAATCAGCAAAGATTTAGAGTATGTGTACTACATTCACATTAATAAAGTGTGTGTATAACGAACATTGTGTTGTGTTTACCACGCAGTCATAGGCCATAGATTTAATCAAAAGTTGTATAGCTCCAATATAGCAGTCGTAAAAAGTATATGTACATATTTTAAAACAGATGCATTAAATGTTTTTTTTATATTGTGCTGTGTTTGTCTTAATCTCTTTTGAAGTCAGTTATCTTGGTACATCTTTGGATAATGAAGCTGGATAATGGAAACATATTTGTGGCTTGTGTAAATACTTAATTATAGGCAGCCTGTTCAGAGACAATATGATGAGATGTTTGTAGCCTTTGTCTCAGGCCAATGCAAATCAAGTTATAAAAATTAAATTACATGCAGTTGATTAAAGAATATACTGGATGCCCTCTGAGTCAGCTTAGGTAGTCAAGTGTATTGTTTATCTGTCAGAAGTAACTCAATACTTTTTCTTAAGTCAGTCACATGTAACTCTTTATAGTAATTGCCTGAGAATAATATTAGTAGGGGTGTAACGATATCCAAGTCTCACGATACGATATTCTCATGGTATGAACCTCACAGTGCGATATTTATTGCGATATTTTGTAGAGGCTAAAAGAACTGTTAATATGCTATGTTTTCCTCTTAAAATGCCTTGACAAGACTTAATCCAAAGAACTAAGACTTAAAAGTGCTTAGAACTGTTATTTCTTCATGTCGTCTACATTGAAATTGAACAAGGATCATGGTCTATGTAGTTCTCTCTGTCTTCTTCTCTATTGCTGCACCATAACTCTTAATTTAAACAAAGAGACTTGTAGTTCAATATATTGTGATAACTTTGATGAAATGATATCACGATATTTCGGTTATTGTTATATCCCTAAATATTAGTACCAAATACATAAAAAAATATATATATATTTTAAATAGATTTCTTTATTTTATTTAGGCTGAGTTGAGTATATTTGTGTCTATCATAGCATAAAGTCAAATTGTCTCTTTTACTTTTAGTAAAGTTCAGTTTTATTTACTGCTTGCACCTCTGTCTGTTTACTCAATTCAATGATGATGCTATTACATTGACTGATGGACAACTCTATTTTAATGATATTTACTCTTCTGACAGACAGATTACAGCTTGGTCATTGGGTTGAGGCTCATCATAATTTATCACTGCACACACACATCCTTATTTGCACCTCTCACGTTGTCAAAATTATCTGGCCGTCCCAACTGCCCCATTTCACTTTGAATCAATACAACTAAACTAAAGATTCACCTCCAGAAACCTGGAGTGAATAAACAAAAAGCTTTTCCCTCCTTTTTCCAAGTTCACATTCACAAGTTTGAATCTCCAGTGAGAAGCATGAACTTCGAGCAAGCAGTAGTTCTTGTTTTTAAGCCTTCTCTGTCTGTACAAGTAATGTGGATGAAAGGAGGGAGAGTCTTGAGCTATCCCTGATGCTGAGGTGAGTGAGCTGAGGTTCACAAAGGCAGGGCCAGGACAGAAATAGCGAGTACTTCTGACTTAACTGGTTGCCAAGAAACTATTAAAGTTTATAGATATGAGTCGGCCTGGTACTGTAACAGAAATACTAACTTGGTTCTATTGGAGATACATAGCCATAATTTAAAGTACAACTATTAAAAATACTATTAAATACTATTAAAGTATTGAGTACTGTAAGAAACAGTATGTATGTACTGAAATATTATGTTATTATGTTAATATTTCCAAAGTAGAAGTTACACAGAAAATTATGATTTGGGTTGTCTGTGTAATTGTCTAGTAGTATGATCCGTAGCAATTCTGTCCACTTTTGTCCAGTTCACATAATAACATTTTTATTTTGCTCTGATTTTGGTTCAAAACACAGTTGCAAATACTAGAAGATCAAAATACTAGATCAAAATATCTGTCTAGTTAAGTCTGAGTTTAAGATTATTTACCACCAAAAGGAATAATAGCCTCACATCACTTAACTCACTTTTCTTTCAGTTTAAGTAAATGCTGGAAAAGCATATAGAGCACAGATATGTCACTGACCTTTTCAAGGATTACGGTCCTCACTGTGGGCCAATCTTCTTTCAGTGAGGCCATCCGATAGTGGAAATGTCATCAAAGTCTTTAACTGTTGAAGACAAGACTTTTCGTGAATAATTACATAAAAACTTTTGGGGAAGAATTGGAGTCTAGATAAAGGCAAAATGTAGCAGTTATCTTGAGAAACACAACAGAGCAGACCGTATACTGTCTTTGTTCCACAGTGAGGCTGAGAGCGTGTCCATTCACTCGGCCAAAGCCATAACTCTTTGGGGAAAGTGCAGTGTCCGGGCCAAACGTGTTGCTGGAGCGTCCCTTTCTGTCCCACTCCCACCAACTGACCTGAAATGAACTGAACCACAGGGACACACAATTTAAAAGCTTCACCAGCCAACACCATCTTGTGGAGGTAAAACAACAAGCAATTAGTCATGTGCAGTAAAGGACTATGTTATTTAAGCAATACAGCTAAACAGACTCAAATACAGTTACAGATCATCCCACTTCACTTTATGGATTTGGCAATTTATCAAACTCTTAACTTCCCAACTATTAAGATATTAGTAAATTTAATTCAGAAGTCAAAAAGTCAGTGTTGTAAAATAAATTGTAGTAGCTCAAGAGTAGAATAGAAGAGCCATGACTCTAGAGTTTTAATGCAGTTTATTTACCATCAGTATAGGTCCCAGGACCTGTATGTTAGCCAGTTTGCTGCTTTGGCTGGTTTGCTCTCTGACTGTCCAATAAACGGGTCTGAATATGGTGATGCAGTACGCCTGCTAGAAGGCCCTGGGGACACCAACTCAAAATCTGATCGACAATTATTTTCTGTTCGAGGGTCTGCAGAACGGATTGTGAAGGCCTCAGGCAGACTTCTTTGACTTTGACTCTGCCTGGCAACAAATGATGGCTGAAATGTGATTGGTCAAATGTTTTAATATGAAAACACATGTGTGGAAGCAGCACAATCATCGGAAAAGCTATGAAAGGAAGTGGACAGACCATTTGGAATTATTTAATAATAATAATAATATAATTAACATCAGTCTGTGATTCAGATATTTTTTTAGGCCAGCAGAGAAGGTCTTGCTGGCCATGACGGCCCACCACTGGCGTATGCACGTAAACATTCCAGGTCGTGCTATGCGCAACATGTAGGCTATATTTACAACAGCAAAATTTACTTCCTTGAATGTATTGTAATAAATGTTAGCTTGATACAAGAAATATTTTTGGAAGAACTGCCAATATTTTTAATGCCACTTAAAATGAAATGTAATGCTTTTTAATGCTCTTTTTAATGCCCCTCAGAAACCCTAGGGGAACATATAAACATAGGACTTCCACTTTGAACTAAAATGAAATGAACAAAAGTTTTAATATAGAACTCAATCCTAAACTTTATCCCAAGTTTACAGCTAAAGGGTTTCTGACAGAATGTATTTTTACAAGGTCCACTGTAGTGCAATAGGGGAGCGGATGTGCCACCCTGCAGAGATGAGTTTTCATGCTCTAACTGGGAATTACAAGTGTGGTGGTCTGTCTATCTGCAGTGGAGCAGGTAAGAATAGTTTGGTTCACCTGGGAGCTGCTAACATGTCTTCTGTCCACACCGCTGGGAGCTCTGGGGTTAAGATGTTGCTGAAATGGACACAACAAATACAGGGTTGCCAAAGATGTCACAAACACTGAGCTCAAGTCAGCGCACACTATGTAAAGGGCAAGAGATTAGCGGCAGATGTCATGTAAGAAGATGACACTGGTTTGTTTTCATGGAAGGTAGCTCACTCCTACACTCCCAAAGCTCAAAGTAACTACAATGTGTATTTTAATTTATTGTACACACATGTATCAGATCTTTGCAGTACTACAGTAACACAAATGTAAGAGTACACATAATACATTTTAATTTTGATTTCTGAGTGTTATATACATTTATACCTTTAGCAAAAGAAGGTTGAAAATGTTTTTTGCTATGGACCCTACCTGGATGACAGATGGATTACAAAGACACCTTTACATGTTATTAGTTCACTGTAAAAAATGATCCACGAAGTATCCCTGGAGTATTTTGATTGACACATACATGATGGACTTGACATTGTTGCCTCAGGACATTTCTACATATTACATATATAACATACATGCAGATTTCCTGAAATAGTAACAGCATAAGTCAATTCAAAGTGCTGACTGGAAAAAGCTATGTTCTATTTAAGTATTTAAGCTGCAATGAAAGCTCTACAGTGATCATAAATAACCACTGGTCGTCTGGTTGGCAGCTCAGCACCAGACCAAAGCCAAAACTAGACCATTTTCAGTAATGAGCAAAGGTGCTATAGAGTGAAGCAGGCCTGCATTTTCTGCCAAAGTTGTGTCGGCGTGTTTGCTTTTCTGAAGGCAATGTACTTAAGCTGAAAAAGTTGCTTCGAATAACAAAGATATACTCACTGGCCAGATTTGTTTAAACTTGGAGAAGATGAAAAGCTTGTTGGCTAGGCAAGAATTAAGGCCATAATCAATACAATTTGTCTTACAGAGTAGCTGATGTAAACGAACCACTAAATGCAAATGTAATAAAGTAATAAAAGCCACACCATGACAGCTGGTAATTTCCCCTACATTGAAATGCCATGTGTCAAAGGAGCCTTAGATGTTAATGAGTACAATCTTATTATGAACACATTTGGGAGGTTGTGCTAATTTACTGGGACATGCACTCTAGCTAACATGCAGGAAAATAAATTGATTGACTAGCAAGATTGTAATTTGGTTGATGTTATGTTATGTATTTGTAATTTTGGCAATGTAGCCTGGTGACTTATATATTCATTGCATATATAAATTTTCCTTCAAATACTAAGGGCATGTTTTCCGATGATGTTGTTGAAATTGGAACTTCATCCCTCCTCTCACCTGTGTTTTACGACAACATTTGAATAATAATTGCTTGTTTGTAGCTTATAAATACACATAAATAAGTGAAGTCCTAAAGCGTGCCATCTAATTGGTTAACCATTTCCACATTATTAAACTCAATAAAGGGCAGGAGGCATTTCCCTGTGACATGAGTGGTCTTATGAAATGGTCAGGTGAAAATGAATTATGAGTCATTTGAGTGTAGATCTGAGAGAGGCCTATGCTTCAATTAACCCGCACAAAGGTAGAGAAATGGCTTCGGGGACGTGTGCAAAGGGCATGGGAAAATTGACTGCAATTAAACACACGTGAAGTCAATGAGAAGAGCAGACCACTACATCAACAGAAAGGTGAAAAATCTAAGTCATGTTTAAATAGTTCTATCACTGTGCATGCTATGTTTTCTAATGCAGAGTTATGAGTTCAATTCCACAAAATTTGTCAAAATCAATACTCTGATACTATTGTAAATCATACCAAGACCACACATTAAATAAACTACAAATGTTTTATGTTGCAAGTTACATTATCTCATACACAGAAAAAACTGGAGGGTTAAAATTTCAAGGTAAAATATTTCAGAGTCATAACATGAAAAAGTGTGATTTTAACTTTCTGAAAGTTAAATGGGGGTTCAAGTTGGGATTGATCTGGTTGAAGTTAATTCAACTTCCCCTAGTGTTAATTTGTCACCTCATACCCACCACTTCAAACTCCCGTGAGAGAAGACCAGTTTGAACCAGTTTTGTACAGAATTACATCCTTTACAATGTTTTAAAGAAAATAAAAACTTTACATGCACTTGGTGTGTTTTTTTACAGTGCACCTTAATTTACACTTTACAATGTGTAGTTACCACTCCCCAAAATGTTAAATTTACTCAAATGAAGTGTAAAAATAAAACATCTCTGTGTGTTTAGCTAAATCAGTATAATCCTACAAAGTGTTATCTGTTTGCTCTCAAAACATTAATGTAACTCTTGATTTTGGGATTAAAAAAACTTTGGTCCAGTGTTACTTAATAAACATTTCCAAAAGTGTTAAATTAACTCTAGAACAGATTGGACTCATATAAACCCTGAGAAAATATTGAAATTGATTCTGTGAGAGTCAATTTTAACATTCCAACTGGAATTAAACTATGTCTGATTGACATAAAAACTTAAATTCTTAACTGTGAGTGATTTTGCCTCTTCACAGATCTGATATATAATTTGGCCCTATGGCGTCACCTGTCTCTGTAGAGGTAAATAAGTATAATGCCATACTGTGGAATATTCTAGGCAATATCTCCATGGAGAGAAGCAGATGATAGACCCTCCAGCAGAAAAATGCACAGTGCACCTTTAATAATCATTCTTAAATTGAACATTTCCATTTGTATCAAAAGTCTATTTACATTTTTGTATCACAACAACACAGCCAAAAAAAGAATAAATATTTACTTATAGAGATTATAGTCTATACCACTGAGCTTCTATCCTGATATTGACACATAATAGTGTTGAAGCTTCTTTATATTGATTGAGAAACAGATACACCTTGCTCAGCTTTCCCACATCACTGTGTCACAGCAATAAATCTTCATACAGTATAATATCATCAGCATTTTAAATAGTACCACGATGATGGCATTTATAATCTCTCCAATCCAGAGCTCTTTCAGTCTGACCTCTGTGACAGCGCCTTTTAAAATCTGAGGGAGTCCACGTGTGACAGAGTTGGAGTATCACCTACAGCCAAGCGCAGACAGCAGTGGGACGTGACCTGGGGTTGAGAATCACAAATGGATTTCTCAAAGCACCACACAACAAATATGGCACAATAGAGGAAATGTCAATATTTGCTTTATATAAGAGGAAGGGCAGGCTATGAGGGGCAGATATGTGTGAGGCATTCTGTTGCATTTGCTTATGCAGTTTTATGTATTAGGACAGTGGTTAACTTTTCACCAAAAAAGCACAAGTGTATATTTTGCTATGATCAAATTTAAACCAGGTCTATTTGGAGTAAAACAGGTCTAATCCTGGGTTAAACCATGCAAGTCTAAAATCTAAACCATGAGTAAATTGTTCTAAACCAGGTCTAACCCAAAGAATGACAAATACCTGAAAAATGTCTCAGAACAACATTTAGATCTCCTGCCCTGACTGTATATCACATCAATCATTATTAAAAAATGTGTATAATCTACACACATTATTAGAAGTATGTCATATTATTGTTAGTTACTCAGAACTCATCTAAAATCAGCATTTAAATTGTGAAAACATAAATTTGCAATAAAGAAAAACTGGAGAAGGTATGGGCTTCTACCACATTAGAGAACTGGTAGTCACAAATAATGAACCCTCATTTGAGTTGTTATCCACTCGGCTTTGTGCATAATTTCCAAAGATATAATTAATATCTGCCTTGAATATACAGTACTCAGATGCCATTGCCTATGTAGGAACTAACTTCATGGACTAACCCTGGGAGTGTCTTTCATCATAACTTTACAAAGCCTCATTAGTAAAAGCTCCTTCAAAAATACATAATTAGTGCCATTCTGAACACTCTGATCCTGCTCTAACCTGTCGCAATTATATTTGTCTCCATCGTCATGCACTTTTACTGCTGATGGAGAAATTACCTCTATTTGCATCACAGCATCAGTGCATATGGGTTTGCCTATAGCATTTTAGCAAGTTCAACTACATTTTTCTCTCCAATCTTCCATAACTTAGACTGAAATACCCCAACATTTTTTAGTGGGAAACTGAAATTTTGTCTGTAAATATACTGTACTACTAACCTGATTCATCAGCCAGTTTTACTTTGTTTCACTTCGTACAAACCGCCTGTCTTCACAGTCTTAGATTTTGTTCGCTCGACGGTAGGCGGGTACTTTTTATCATTTAACCAATCACTGATATTTGGTCATGACGTATGTAATGTGCCGGTAACGGGGCTACCTGATATATTAAGCCTTTCCCAAATCCTATAGGAAGAAGGGAAATAACGTCTTTCCCCTTGATGAAATTCACCAAACATTCTCTTTATTCCGGCTTTAAATCCTCAGTCTCAGGAATCATTGACAACACTGAATGTATGTCCCGAACTTGCACTTCCAGGGTTTTTGCGAACCATCTATTTTATTTTGATTCCCGACCTAGTTGCTGGAGAGAAATTAAATTGAATGGTGGCACTAGGTGGCACCAGCCTGGCTACTGTACTACATCTTGTGAGTCAAAATCACAGTTGATTCTGAACAAAACAATTATTGCTAGATTTATCAACAAAATAATAGTTAGGTGCAGCCCTAAAGAAGAAATTGATTTGCTATGAAATTGAAAATAATATGTGAAAAGATCAAATCAACATATCCCTATTAAACTACTCGCCAGAAAGCCACTCGCCTATAGGAATACTGTCAGCGTCTAGACAAATGTGAATGCGGTTAACAATGTTACCACCACAGCATTTTCTAACAAATAAATCACTCCACCGCACGCTTTACTATTGTTTGTTACATTGTCCCCAGTGGCATTTATAATGGTTGGGGTCATAGCAGAGACAGTTATTCTGATTGAAAGAATGGGAATCTAACTTTAAACACATGAACTGGCAGGTTAATGGTGTGATCATTACATGCAATGGCTACATCAATCTTAACATTTCAAGTCATTTTCGGTTATTGATAGAAGGTTATATACTACTATTATTAGATTCTTAGACAATCCTTCATCCAAAATCATGAAATACTTTAAACCATATATTACACACGAACACACTATCTTGAAATCCCAAGGTTATGTATATGCAATATTGATTTAAGGAAAGATTTATTGTGTTGGTCACCTCCCAGGCAGCCAGATGACCCCTATCTCATTTTGCCATTCGAACACAATAGCAGGAAATAGCAGAAAGGAGGTCACTTATCCATGTTAAGTGCGGACAGAATGGGCTTCCTCAGCAGATGGACACAAATTGGATGTGCCGTCGCTTGAATTTGTTGTCAGGATCTGAAAAGAGGCACAATGGAGCTTTTAGGAAGACTTAGAATGGACAGGCAAGCAGATATGTGGTGATGTTTCTGTGAAATGTTTTTGTTTGAGATGGGACTTATATGATATTCTGAAATAGATTGGTATGTTTAATAAGTTTGAAAATATAAAATCAGCTTGTGATTATATTAAAAAGTCAAACAGTAAAATGAAAGATGTAAATTATTTGTTTTTCTCTGTTATTTCTGTTATTCTCAACCAATTCAAAAATGTCATAATTTTACAGAAACTTTTTTACTCCCATGTTTGAGGAAATGAAATGCCATAGAATTTTATATCATTTGGGTAAACATTAAAATCATTGGTGTATTCCTTTACTGAAGAGTACCTTGTTTTGGTGTACGACTTAGACTAAACAATTGTGTGTGAGAGTTTCATTTTTAATATTAAAATGTATCGACAATTCTTATATTAGTATAAATGTACAGTTCAATGTCAGGTTTTGCACATTTTCTCCAATCACAACAATGTCATGGCATCCCTAATAAACTCTAATCCCAATTGTAGCACTCAGCTGAATGTCTCTGCTGATTTTACAAAGCTTTAACTTCGTCTAACAGCTGTTTTTATTTGAAGAAAAAAAAACTGGATGACATCTAATTCCCCTCGCCTGCCCAGTGGGGGGGGTGTAAAAGCTGCTTTCAAAGGCCACTGATCTCCAAAGTCCTCCTGATAAACAGTCTCATTTCTGCGTCTGATCCATCCGTGGTCGCATAGGTCTCTGGGAGGGATTTGAACTGTTTGAATTGACTGCCCAAACGATCTGCCTATAGGGTATTACAACACACTGGGCTGCAAATGGCAAAGTCTAAGTAAAGCTATACAAAGTCATTACTTGTACAGAAATGCCTTTTTATCTCACTTGCAAAGGGGAAAAAGTACAATATAAACAGCCCAGACATCTTTTTAAACCTCTCTTTTAACTGTGATTTCTAAAGTGACAAACTGAGCTTTTGAAGATGCTTGCCAGGTTTTGTTCTTGTGTGTTCTTTTAATGTTAAGGTATAATTTATGGATCCCTATAAGGAAATTAAAACTGTCCATTTGAGCGATATATTCCACTGTCAGGAGCAGTTGGCAGCCACACCTAGGGACCCATCTCCAGATTAGGGATGCAGTAATACGATACTGGTGCGGATATCGGTGGATATCGGTGGATATCAGCACGGATATTAAACATTTTGATGACTCGGATATCAAATCCAAGATAACGGTTCAGTCAATATCCCATTTTCATCTATAAATTGATGTAATAAGATGTTTTACTTGCCAACGTTGGCCCAAAACACCTTGTAATACTGAACTTATATTTTTTCAAAGCTGTTCTGTAGCTACTTTATAAGATAAATATGAACCATTTGTGTTTAAAGGAAATAAATAATATTTTCAGTCTCAGCCCTAGTGATTATTTATGCTTAAAGCCACGGTATCAACATAGGTATCAGAACAGAAAAAGCTGGATCATTGTATCCCTACTCCAGATTTTCAGCTAGAATAATGGGGAATTGGAGTCCCAGACACAGAGAGATCATAACCGTGTACGGAAATGCCCCATGCAGCCACGGAGTCGGACCCTGAACCTTCTTGTTGTGAGAGATGAGAAGAGTAGCAGCTTACAATAGGCCTACAGCTATTTCTTGGGTTTATTATAGAATTCAGCTCTTGTACTGAAATTGTATAGTTTTTGTTCATGTTTTTTGTCTCTCTCCTCAAGTCGAACTGTTTAACGATGAACCTTAAAAAAATTTATTCCCCATGACTTCAGGTTCAGCAGAATGTGGATAGACCCATTACCACATCATGTCGCTGGTGAAGCTTTCAGGAAAAATACAAAATGGCTGAGTTGTAAAATGTTAGTAAGCCTCGCATAACATTTATGATACGAGCCACATCATATAACAATCCTCCATCATCCACAATGGCCATAAACTGGAATGAGCACCTCGCTGGGTGTCTCCACAAAAGCACACAATCGCCCATGAAATTCACTGCATTGTTTTAGCAACTTTGGCTACAATGCACAATTGTTCTACTTCTTACTTCTTCAGTTGTGCACTGCGGAACATTTCTAATGGAGGGTCCGCCACCCGATGTCTCCAAGGAAATGTTATTGCTTTGTCTAGAATGTTCCACAGTATAAATGAAACCTTCCACGAGGGAGACAAGCAGGTTACAGCACTACTCCATCACAGTTCAGATCTGTGGAGTCGCCCCTGTTCACTGAATGAATTATTGTATTTCTGAGCAATAAAAACACCTGAAATGAATAAACGTATGGATATGTTTAAAGCCATACCATAGAACATTCTAGGCAAAGCAAAAATGCACCAGAAAAGTTGCGCAGTGCATCTTTAAAATACTACAAATACTACTACAAACAGACAATATTTATGATATTTGATCATCTTGCAGAATATTAATCAATTCATATGCGTCCAGTCCACTTTAAAAACCTCATCTTGGGAAGCTGTTGAGAGCCATTGTATTTTATTACTTGTGATAAATCTCCTCTCGCCATTTTGATTTAAATGCAATAGCTGGCTGATTTTCAACATACAGTCAAATGAATTGCATTGTATCGGTCTATAAGGCAGTGTGGTGAGCGTAATTCTGGGCAGTAGCTTTCTCGGAGGGGATTTTATGACGGGGGCTTAGTGGTTCGCATCAGCAGAAGACATCCGTGAGTCCTCAGAGAATACCTTTTCGTAACTAATCCGCAACAGCGAGCAAGCCTTGTTTCCTATTTCTCCGAGAGGCTGTGATGAGACCATATGAGCCCCTCAAGTACCATTCACAATCAAGCATCACCTCCCAAGAGTCAACAGGCTCTTGCTGATCAAAACATAGACACGCTTTCTGACATGTTAGAAAATTTGGGCAATTTTTGGACAGTCATTAGCATAGTATAAATTTTGGGTGCATGATTAAAGTTCATTGCATGTCCGGGTTCTGTTGGGACATGATCAAAGCTAAAAAATTATCAAGACCTAATTAGGATGTCCACTGAATATACAGGAGCAGATCAAAGATAGAGCTGCAATGTATGACATGACTGCCACAGGGAGACAAAAAAAGTCTGCTGCTTTTAAAAGTTTCTACTACTTCACTGATTAGTGTAAAGATGGTGCAATAGTGGTACATATTATAATTTTAAAATGTGGCTTTAACAAGCAGAGTAAGTTATCCTAATTCATTATTTGTACTAAAATTGGCGAGTCCATGGCAAATTATTAATCTCATTATTACATTTTTCAGATGACTAAAGTAGTATGCCCCATCCCTAGAGTATGCCCGTTACGCCTCACTGGCACAATCTGGATTACAAACTGAAAACTAAATAAAAATAAATAAATTTACTCTAATGAACTACACTAGCAAACTTAATATTTTCTATTTCTGTTGGCATACAAGCTACAAAGAATTGATTAATGAATAAAGTATTAAATTTCATAAAGTTATTATTTTAAAACAGAAATGCCTCTGCTAATTGTCCTGTTAAATATTTTTTGATAAAAGTGTTCAAAATGCATGACGCAAACTTGTAAATTACATGTAGCTGTACAGTGGCTACATGTAATTCTTCATGTAATTCTTCTTATTCCTTTTACAGTATTAATAAAGGTTGAATATGGACATACAATGGGGACATGGGAATTCACAATTTCTTGTGGCTAATCTTTTTGGTTGCAGATTCTTGAAGTGTTAAATATTAAAACAGGAAGAAAATCAATGGCGAATTGTTTATTGTCTATTGATTTCATTTATTTTTTAATTTAAATATAAATTTGTCTTTTGTTCACTCCAAATTGCTGCTTATTCTGATCAAATTGGTTTGGCTGAGAACATATGGATTCTTCAGAAATAGACATGCTGTTATAATCCTCTGCAGATGGTAATTACACTGACTGCTGTTGCTGTGTGAGACAAGTCAGCGGTCCTCTTCAATAAACATCTGTCTCCATGCGAAGAACAGGGCAGCAAAAGTGGCCATCATGAGTCAGCTGCTTGTACCACAAAAGCTCCATGTACCTCCACACAGGGCCACCAGGACTCTGCTAATGGAACAGTTTAGCAGCACAGATGCAGGGATGGTTTTGATCACTTGAGTTTGTTGCACATATGGCAGCTGCAAAATGGTGTTAAAATGTAGAACAGGTGCATTTACTTTTTTCACTTTCTAAAAAGTGCACTATGTAACTCTAAGTACATTATGACAATAAACAGCTCTACCTTACATTTATTCAATTACAGGTGGTTTTATAGTTCAAAAATACAGAGAAAAAGAGACATTCTGACTGTAAGCAGGGTTGCCTCTCCTCAGATCTGACCTGTAATTTGGTCTGACTTGGTCTCCATGAAGATAGAAAGGTTTAATGCCATACTGTGAAACATTCCAGACAAAGCAATAACAGAAAAGCATTTGACGGACCCTCTACAAGAAAAGTTACACAGTGCACCTTAAGTTTCAACAGAGAGCAATTGGTCAATCTTCAAACAACAAATACGGTTCAAATTGTAGAAACTAAGAGACAAGTCCATAAGAGATATAAGTTAACACTGCATTTTATTAATAGTGCTCAGTTAGACAATACAGTGTATATATTGATTAATAACAGATGTAAACACATAGACTTACAATTCTGGGTAGGCGATATAGACAAAAATTTTAATCTCCAAATTTTTTCTTTTTTCGTTAATGAAATTCAGCTGATGTTTTGCAATTCCTCAAATATATGCTGAAATGCCTTGAAATGTTAGTTCAGCTTTAAGTATAGACATATTAAGTAGACAAATATGAAAGGATTGTACAAATTATGGAGGGGCAAAAATATAAGTTTGCACTTCTGTTTGAAATATTAGAACACATATTTGTTCCATTTCATTTCATTTCATTTCTCTATTTGCATTTTACGTTTCTTACTATAAACAAATACCCTTCCACTATTCCAGTTTTGCATATTTTCAAAACAACATTCACAATATATCGCCCACTATAATGTGATCACAGTACTGAAATTTCAAACTCGATTTAAAGTAGTCCTATGATAGTTCAGGAAAGAAACTTTGTCCTCTTTCTGTAGTTTTTTGAGTATCTTGTTTTGATGGTAGTTTTAGTATTGATTTATATCTGATATTGTTGTTTTTTTTTTACAACCACCCCTACTTACTACTAACCCAATTACTTACTTACTACTACTATTACTCACTCAATGTGTAGTTTATAGGTCCTATATTCTGCAAAATTTACTCTTGTGAGCTTTAAGCCATGTTAGAATATTGTTACCTCATCAAAAATATACCTTGTGCTGTGCTTTGTTCATTCACATGTTTGAGTAATGCTTTATTATTATTCTGTCTACATCTCCAAAGATCAAAATGCTCTGTTCCACCTTGTGATGTCATGAAGTGCTAGTTTTCAAGTTTTAGTTCTGTGGAGTTTAGCATTTTCAGAGTTGAAATCCAAATGTCCAAATGAAGGTGTATGGAAGGTGTATAAACTCAATGGAGCACCTGTATTATCTCAAGGTGGAACAGAGTTTGAGAGAAAAACTCAGCCTGAAGATGGAGGGTTTTTGTGTTAAATATAAGAATGAAACAAAACACAACTCCAAGTATGTTTTTATGTGGAAACTACATTATAACATAGAATAGAAATTAGAATAATATGGGCCCTTTAATAATTACCACACTTGGTTTACTCATTTGTCATGTTTTCAGGTTGAACTATTTCAAAGAGACTGCATAATGGAGCATGAGACAGCTTTAAATGACATTTTTTCACGCTTTGGACACAGGTGAGCAGTCTCCATCTGAGAGAGGTCCCTTCAGTTGAGACATGACCTGGCAGATGATTCCGCAACCACTCTTAACACACCACAACATCAGCCAATCAGCCTTTGAGGTCAGAGAGATCCATGAAATCGAAAACGTGGAAGGAGTCTGGGCAACAGACTGTAATTAATAATTAGGTCCCAGAGGAAAACGGCCCTTCAATCAGCCGCTCCTATTGTGTACACATTGTGCAGGTTTGGCTAGCGACTGACTGTGACTGATCATGCAAAGTACATAATTAGCATCTTGGGGAAAACAGGGGCGTGTGTTCTTTGGTTCACCTCCTCACCCTGAGCGTCCACAGCAAAAGGCATTTGTTACACCTAAAAAGCTCCTCACTATTGATTTTTTTGTTGCTGTTAATAGAGTCCCTGAGTAATTAATGAGGTCTCCTTGGGTTATTTAAAGCAGAGGTTCGAAGCAGTACTGTGTGTGAAAACCTGTTGAGGAATAAAAAAGTATTATGGAAAGTTGTTGTTAGGGCAATTAATCAAATTTTAATTGAGCTCCGTTTCTAATTGTCAATGATACGGTTGGGTCTTTTTAATTGAGACGTCTACAGTCAATTCTCTGTTGGTAAAAGCACGTGGGTTGGAGCTCAGACTTTAGAGGAATAAATGTAACATTTTTGTGTTAAAAGTCCATGTTGCTTATGTTCTGGAAAGTAGAAAGTAGTAGAATTTACCAAAAACTTAAGATCAAAATGAGGGGAAAAAAATAGATTTGTGATCCAGCCCAAGTCGTTATATAGGAGTGTAAAGTTGTAGTTTAATCATGTTGGTTTGCAGTTTTTGACTGATTTTGATGACACCGTGAGCAAAGAAGAAACAAATAACTAAAGAGAGACCAAAAATTCAGCAGTATTTATTAATTACTTTGGTTTCAACTAAAGAGGCCCAGGTTCAAGCCTTGGTTCAAGGACACAATAGAACTGAATGGTACTTACATTTTATTTTGTTCAGTTGATATTTAGGCCATGAGTCATATTAAGTTCCCATTAAATGCAGAACTTTCTTTATCAAAGTTATAAAACAGTTAAGTAAGTTAAGTAACCTTTTCATTTTGATTGTAATTAATTCCCCTAAAAACATTGCACAATTTGTTTGGGAAATTGTTAACTTATCGTCTCAGCGGCTTTGAAGTAGCAATAGTGATATTTAAAGTTTGGCATTTTCATCTATTAATGACAACTGGGAGCTGCTGAGTTAATGAAATTAAATTGGCTTTTGAACTTTTAAAATTGATTTTAATGCCGAGGGAAGTTAGTCAAAAATGTCTCAGGATTTCACTCCATTGCATAGTCTATAAAAATATGATCAAGGATAGAGCTGATCACGCATGCTTAATAGATTTTTGGTCTCTTTCATGCCAGACAGAACTCCCAGTTCACCCTCGGACCACCCACCCCCATTTAACATATACCCTTTAAGACTAGATAAATGACACATAGTTCAGTCCAAACCATTAAATAGTCATTCACTTCACTGCCCTTCAAAAGCTATGTATAGACTTACCACATTCAAGTAGCAAGTGAGATCAATAGATAGATTTGCCTCAGAAACACTAGGCTGGACTGACTGACACCTCTCAAGGTCACACGATCTGCAACAGTGATAAGGGACCAGGAACATACATTTTCATAGAATATTATGTTAGAGGCTACAACATGCCAGGATTTTTAAATACATAAAACATAGACAGATGTAGGTGAGGGATTTCACAGAGCCAATGATAAAAAAGAGGGGTCATGTAATGTAAAATATTTTTGAAAATGCAATGGGCTCAGACTTTTCATCTTTTCACAGATTGATTTTACATTACATTAATTTAAAGAAAAAATGAAAATAAACAACAATGGCACCCACAGCAAGAGAAGGATTTGTCATTTTCAAATTCTAGCTTTTCATATTGATTGTACTGTAATTTAATATGGCCTATTTCACAAAGGTAACTCCAGCAATATTGAAACAGATTGCTTAGTATATAGGTTTAGATTTTTCAACATGAGCAACACATTTTGGTCCCTCCCCTTTTCTGCTGAAATGTACAGGACTAGAGAATGTGATGCTGACATGAATTTATACTTTGCAGTGACATTACGCTGGGGGTTTTCTACATGTATGTCTATTGGTGGAATGTCTGCAGTTACCAGAGGTGGGGACTTGCAAGTCATGACTTTGACTCAAGTCAGACTTGAGCCACTATTTTTAGGACTTGAGACTTAATTTGATAAAATGGACTAAGACTTGGGACTTCGCTTGGATTTGAAGGTCAGTAACTTGGGACTTGACTCAGACTTGAGAAGCACTTTTAAATCTAAATTCTTTCTGTTCTGATTGTAATGATTCACACTAATCTTGTCTGATCTTTTAAAAAGAAAAATTTGCATTTCTGCAACTCTTCCATACTTTATAAATACTTATATATACATATACTATGACTTTTTAAGTACAATTCAGTTTAAAAGTCATATAAATGGCAAAAATCTAAACTATATTTTGTATTTTGGTTTAAAGACTTGAAATGACTTGAAACTCAAAGCAGACGACTTGGACTTGACTTGGATTTATGGGCCAGTGACTCGAGACTCGACTTGGACTTGCATGCATTTGACTTGGGACTTGACTTGGACTTAAGGTTAAAGACTTGAGACTTACAAAACGACGACTTGGTCCCACCTCTGGGAGTTACCATAATGACACAATGCACACATTAGTAAACACTGCCAAAACAGTTTTAAGATAATCTGAAAACTCAAGAAAAAGTACAAAATGGATTTTAACAACACCGTTTCAGGAGCCTGTGATCAATCAAAAGAGTGAGAGTGACTTATTGAAAAACTACTGGCTAGTGCTAGTTAGTTTGTGGCTGTAATGTTATTTGAGAGGGACTTGTTTAACAGCACAGATCCTCTCACCTGTTGTACTTCCAATTAAGTCAGTTCTTTATTTTCAGATTGCGTTAAAATAAAACTCAGATTAAGTCTAACTTTAGTAACAGAGCTTCTAACAGAGTAGTGCTTCCAGTTAGCTTCACACCCCTAGAGAATGTTGAGGACATCTGCTGCAAAGTATCAATAGGTATGGAAAGCCAGTCTTGTGTGTCATCCAATCAGAGACCTGTGTCTCTCCAGCTGCAATTTACCAGTCGAAGATTCAATCCAACATGACCGCTGTATTTGGAGCCAGGCCACAGCGGTGTCACTTTGAATATGTGTTTATTTATTCTCGTTTGGGGAATCAGCTCTGCACAGAGACAGCTGCTCTGAGAAGATTCTCTCGCACAAATAAGTTAGACAAAGTGAACAGCAATGAAGTGTCAAGGAGAGGAGGCGTGGTGGCTGCACGCTCTCCGCGCACACCACTGTACCGTAGAGAATATATGTAAAACTACGGCATGCTGGGATTTGGCCATACAAAACTTAAAGAGAGGGCATTATACAAAAGAATAAAACCTTTAGAATTCCCACTATTTCTCCCAAATATATACAATTCCTATAAAATATCTAGTATTAGAAAATCATAGTTTTTTTTAGACTTGATTTGTCAATTTATAAAGATTAAGGTTGATTTTGGAAATGGCACTTTTTTCACCACTGCTACATATTGCCAATTTTCTGATCTGAATGACAAATTGTATTGTTTTGTGTGTATATTTTACCAAGTTTAAGCGTAAATCTTCAATTGTTAAATGGTAATGCTATAATGCATACTTTCAGCTGAATATTATCTAAAGTACTACTTGTTTAATGATTGCGCTGGCAAATGACTCAGCATGTGTCAGCGTTTAAGTAGCTATGAGCCTCTCTGCACATTTCCAGCCTAGAGAATATGTCCCCATACAAATCCAGGCAAAATGAAAAAATCAATAGTGATGTTAAAGATCTCCACTACAGCAGACCTCTGTGGATCACACTCTGTAATCAGTGACAGCCAATGAGACTGTGTCAATGCATCGGCAGGTCACCATTAGATAAGGTCTATGTACATTAGTGTTGAAAGAGGTAACTGAAGGGTGAAGAAAATATTGAAAAGGTGCTGGTCTATGTCTATGGTTTTCAGCAAGTTAGATGTCAATATTAGTATTGCTTGAAGCTTATATGATTTAAAGGTTCTCTATTACACAAAATTGACTCTTGTGAGCTTTAAGCCTTGTTAGAATGTTATGTTACTTCCTGAAAAACATACCTGGAGTTGTGTTTTGTTTCATTCACACATGTTTCAATGAAACTTTATTATTCTATCCATATCTCCAAAGCTCAAAATGCTCTATTCCACCTTGTGATGTAATGTAGTGGTGGTTTTCAAGTTAACAGCTACCTTTTACCTTTCAGATCAGAAGAGATAAGCAATTCCAGGGTCAATATCATCCAAATGATTCTAGTGACATATTAACATAGAATCAGAAAATACTGAAATATGGATCCTTTAAAGCTACCAGTTGTAATTAGATTGGACGTCCCTTTAAGTAAGTAAGTAAGTAAGTCTTTCTTTATATAGCGCTTTTCACAGACATTTTATGTCCCCAAAGACGCTTTACAGAGCATTATTCATTCAGCATTCATTCATTCAGCATTATTCATTCACTCTGTACCCTGGTGATGGTAAGCTACTACTGTAGCCACAGCTGCCCTGGGGCACACTGACACAAGCGTGGCTGCCATGCCAATTGGCGCCATCGGTCCCTCCAACCACCACCATCACTCACACACAGACCACTTTCATACTAGGCAATGTGGGTGAAGTGTCTTGCCTAAGGGCACACAATGATTGACTGAACTGATTGTATTTACCTACCTACCTACCTTTGTATTGACCTTGACTATCAACTGTTCATGGAGACCTGTAGCATGTTTTGGGTTCCTTTGTATTCTCATATAACACCAGTAGATCCTTTCAGCAAATACTTTCTCAAATCTCAACAAAGAAGTAAAATACATTCAGATAAAGGAAATGCAAAAAGTTAGGCACACCAAAAATCGATCCAAGTATGAGTAATTCCACTACAAAATTTAACAGCAGTCAAAATCTCTGGCAGTTCTGATGTTAAGCAAACAAATTATGGTGTTTCTTGTAGATTTCATTTACACTGTAGTTGCACAAATACTTTCTATATGGATCATTTTCTCTCATACTATTTGTGGAGTGTGAATATCATGTTTTGCCTGTATTTTATATTTAGCCATCTTTTTGGACAGTGTAGTTATGTTTTATGTTATGTATGGAGCAACAATGTGAGATTTTGTTATGCCAATTATCTTGTCCATGTTCTTTTTGACTGTGGTCGAGACTTTAGACTTTGGGGAGTCGGCATTGCTGCAATTTATGAGATCTGATTTGTTTCATGATTCACATTAATCTGTGACATTTAGCTAAAATATATCTTTTAGTATTCCTAATCTTTGGTTTATAATTTATTCATGAGGGCCATTATCTCCTGATGGCCAATGACTTTTCACCCTCGCCCTCAACCTTTTGAAAAACAGGCTGGAGTCAAATCTGACCTAAATTATTCCATGTGAAGAGAAGAGTTTATTACGTAACAACAGACAGATGCTTCAATAATTCACATAAGCTTCATTAGATGTATACTTGCCTGTTTGTCTCTTGGCAGTATAAGGCAATGGCATCCTTTAGGCATTGTTCTGAACTACCCTGGGCTAAAATGCACTGACAGATGTGACAGTAAAGCGTGTCCCTGGGTTGAAGGATGTCGTGTGTTACGTGGAGGCGGTCCGCTGGAGGTGAGTGGGGCTGACCCTGAGGCTAAGCAGTGCTATTGTCCATTTGTCACCCAGCCACATGAAGGGATAAGCTGTTTGTGTGCAGTGTATGATGTGCTCAGGACAGGTTTTGGCATTACATTTCTCACCCTCTGAATAGAGCTCTGCCTATTAACAGTGTTTCATCCTTGAATAACTGCAGCTTTTCAGAAAAAAAAAATTAATCATGTAATATGTAAAGATGAGATTGAATTTTGGTTTTAATTAAGTAAATGCTAGCTGTAAATGAAATGAGTAAAATATTTACAGATACGAATAGGGAATTCTTACAAAACAAGTCACCACATATAAATAAGCAGAGAACATTTTTAAGGTGCACTGTGTAACTTTCCTGGAGGACCCGTTATCTGCTCATCTCCATGGAGACCTAGAATGTTTCATAGTATGCCTTTTAACATACTACTACAGATTTGTAGTAAAAAAAACAAACAAACAAAAAAACTTGTAACTGAATAAATGTAACAACATTAAAGTTAAAAACAATGCATGCTCTTCTGAGTATGTTTGTTTTAACACATAAAAATAAATTAATTAATCTGGACTGCTCTGGACCCCTTCATTAGAGTACACTCTTCCACATAATTGGATTGTTTATCTCTTAAATACAGTGAATATGAATTCACCCATAAACTGAGATTGGATTTGACAGTCACCAGGAAGCTCCCTGTCAAAGTTGATGACATATTCCCATCCCTTTTGGCAAGGTTACAGTGCAGCGCAGGTGTCTATGTATTAGATTACATATGAGGAAATGCTGTGGAGGAGGCAGGGGGAATACAGATGACTTCACTCAGCTTCAGCCTGTGATTAATAAAGACCTGAGAAATGTAGGTTAATTTGGGGTTTGGGCTTAAATGTGATAAATCAGGTATAGAACAACATGGTGCCCACTTGTTTAAATGATCAGTCCTGATATCAGTCTTTTTATTGTAAATATGAACAAGCTGTCAGCAAATATTACTTAACTCATATTTATACAGTTGATTATTTGGACTGAAGTAAATTACTTAAAAAAATAAACATTTATATTGGTATATAGAACTGAAAACTAAACTTTCATAATCAAGGAAAGAAAGAAAAATATACTCAGTTAAGCTTTTTAAATCCCTCCTCAGCTTCAGCCTGTGATTAATACAGGCTCAAGAAATCTAGGTTATTTTGGAGTTTGGGCTTAAATGTGATGAATCAGGTATAATACAACATGGAGCCCACTTATTATCAGCCCTGTGTGTTCAGTTTGTATTAATACTCTTTTTATTGTAAATTTGCAAACTAACCCAATCATAAGAAAAGCCATCAATAAATATAATACTTTATTGCAACCTGTATTTATATGGTTGATTATTTGGACTGAGGTAATTGACTCTACTAACTTAAAATTGACATTGGTACATAGAACTCAAAACTAAATTTACAGAAAAGAAAAATAAGAAAATACAGAGTTAAGCTTTTTAAATCCCTCCATGGCCGTGTTGCAAAATATGGGTGCGTTTGTATTGATTGTCCTGTAATATACGTCCCCTCTGGTTAGGCTATCGATTACTCCAGCAGCAGAAGTGCCGGCCAGGCATAAAATATGCCATCATCAACATATTAATTATACTTCATCCACAGAGCCATCTCCTGTTCAGGCTGTAAGTCACAGCTCAGCCACAGGACGTAACACAAAGTCACTGCTCCAGTCAATAACAACAAACAGCCCCTCGTATCTGATTCATGAAAACCAGAGGAAACAACTGCTGATGCTCACGGACCAGAGAGGTTTGAATCAAATGAGGTAATATGCTCAATGTTGTGCTGAGGGCTGCGCAGTAATAAAAAACATATGCCACAAGTTACTGTTTGTCATAATTATAATTGGTAATAGGAACTTTCTATCCCTGTATTTTAACATTGAGCTGAACGACTGGTCAGAAATCTATGGTGGATTTTGTTGTTAGATTGCAAATTTGTTGACCTAGTTTATAGTTAATGTCTCTGTAATTATTGTGCCTATCAGTATGAAACAAAAAAGTCACAAAGTTCAGAACTGAAATTATTTTTTAATGACTTTAGAAAGTTCTGCCATTAACCACAGTGATTGATAACAAGCCCATGACTTTTCTACAATATTATTTTGTAAGTTTTAGTAAGTTTTTTACTAAGTCTTAACAGTTTCATTATGTACTCTTTCTAAAATAAAAATGTTAATGTGTAAATGATCTTGCCCCAGAAATTGTAAGCAATATGTAATGTAATCCCCAAGGTGCCACCACAAGGGACATGCAAATGGAGACTGGAGACCAGCCAAATCCTTAACCACTTTTGGTCACAGCCCCCAGATCCGTTGAACTGAAAACACTAGATTTACAGGACTTTAGGCCATAAGGTTAATATGTGAAGTATGAGGTGCCAGTCCATTTACTACATGTGCACAACAACATTAAAAGCATATTCTTTCTGAAGTGGTACATCGTGAGAAAAGTTCCAATTTAGTCCAACTTCCAATCCAAAAACAAAACAACAAGCCCAACTTCGATTTATGACCCCCTCCGTACATCATGGAGGACAAAACGCCACGCATTTTGGCTGGGTCGAGGGGTGAGATATTAAGCTCTAAATTTCCCAGCGCTAAACTCCATTCCCCTTGTCAGCATGGCAAACAAATTGACAGCTATGCACTGTGCATAGGCTTACTACAAACTGCATAGTCCAGCAATTTTTTACCCGAGAGCCTTTGCGATAGGGAGGGGCCAGTTTTGATGTGTGTGGTTGCTATGACACCATTCACCTCTGTACTGACGGATGTATCCCTGCGCAGTCAATAACACAGACCTCTCTCAACCTTTCAAACAACTTGTCATTACCTGTAATTGTAATCACAGCTGCCTTAGAAGGAGCCAGCGCTAAAGTCGTCACTGCTTTTCCAATTTGGCGCCCACAGCTCTAGCTCAAGGTTAATGCGTTGAGATTACAAACAGGCGGGATGAATAATTCAAATCAGGAGCAATCCCAGGCTCCGATGAACAGGTAGGCTGCATCGAGCATCAATCATGTGTCATTGCCTTGTTGAGGGATGTCTTCAGGCCCAAGATGGCGGAGATAAGGTGTCAGCTGGATGGTGTCTATGAGTGGAGAATAATTGACATGTCACTCATGAGAAAAGAGCGAATTCAACGACCAGAGCAGATTTATGATGTCTGATTTTGAGACATTACACTTTGTACTCACATATTCTTTAACTACTACAGATAAGTGTATTTGAGTATAAATATTCAGATTGTGACTTATGCCAGGAATGCGGTGTCCTGCCTTGCACTCAGACGCTGTATTTACTATTCAAGGATGAGACACAAGTGGTAAAATCTAGATAAAAGAAGTCATATGAGGTACTTCGAAGCCTGCAAATGAAAGAGAGTTCCTCCATTGTGATTTGCCAGACTTAAATGGCCTATACAAATTCTATTTTCTGATCTGTTATAATGTTGTCTCCACATGAAAAAAACATACCTGGAGTGGTTTATTTCATTCACACATTTAACACACAAACGCTGCATATTTAGGTTGAGTTCTTGTCTGAAACAAAAGAAAACACTCCTCCTTGTGATGTCATGCGGCAATACAGGAAGTGCTCCACTGTGTTCTTCACTAGAATCATTTGTATAATTTCAGCCCTGGAATTGACAATCTCTACTGAACTAAAGGTAAAAGACAGTTGATTATAATCATCCAAATGATTCTAATAAAGGTGTATGGAGTTTAAAAACACAGTTTAGCATTTCCTCTTTCACCACAATATCACAAGGTGGAACAGAATATTTTCCATTTCAGAGAAGAAGAGCCAAAATATGCAAATAACAGCATTATAACAGATCAGAAAATTGCATAATATGGGCCCTTTAACATCATGAAGTGAATGCTATGGCTATATTGTATATCCAGTTTTTAATGCTGTCATATCACAAGGAAAACTGACATAACCACTGTGTCCTTTGACCTTTTCACTTGTGGACACAAACAGAGCGGGATTGATGCTTTCTATTATCGCAACAGTATGGCCTCTGTAATGTAATGAGGCGTTTTTGGCAAGTAAATATCAAGTGACACTGTGTCCTTGTTAGAAATGTTGAATAAATCACTTACACAGAGATAACATTTGGAGCAGTACATCTGTATGTCCAAATCTGACTGGCTAAAAGTTGTAATAACCTTGGTGTAGGGAAAATACAGCATTTATCCATTCAGAAATTTAGACTAAACTTTGACTTTGTTGACTTGCTTATGGCCCAGAAGTTATTTGTGATAAGTTGTGCTTGCCATAGAAGGCAAATGAATATATCAATTAAACCTTCTCAAAGGCATTTTAATTTATATGCAGAAAACTTTAGACAAAGAAGTTCTTCAATCTTCATATGACAGTTCCTCAGAGTCACACAGATACGGATATTTGTTATCATTATATACTGACAACTTAGCAAAAAACTACAACTCCCAGCAGTCGTAGTAACCATTAAAACTTCAGAGAAAGAGTTGTCATTTGTCATATTTATCATGCGATTTCATTCAAGTAACAGGATGTTACTTATAATGACAGATGGGCAGAATTAGTCATTGCCTAAAATATTTGTTTATTACCAGAAATGTTATACTTATTATTTATTTTTTTTGTTATAAATACACTCTAGAACTTTCAGCTCCAGCATTAAAATAACAATCTTTTTTTTTTCTTTTTTTTTTTTTTTTACAATGCCAGTGCAGCATATTATTTAGTTTATGTGTGTAAAATCACACTGCAGGTTACTGGCAAACTGAGATAACACTTTTAATTTCTGACCCAAAATTGTGCTGCTAAAACACAATATTATTACTTCTCATTTGCATATTTACAGACACATGCTGCTAAATGAGAAACTACTGACCAGTCTATCTATAAGAATGGAAGGCATGCAGTTCAGCTTGGCAAACATACATTACTTTTTCTTATCACAAAACTGTCAGTCATTCTCAGGCCCATATTAAAAAGATGAAAACTTGCAAAACACATTCACTTCTGCTGGTCTGTGCAAAGTTTATGGCGCCCTATAGCAGTCATCACTCCAATCTTTCTTATGCATTGATCATACTTGTTTAGCGTCTCCAGTTTTATATGCCATTTATTAATTTCTAACTAGTGGAAGTGGCATCCAAAGAGGGCAAGTAATAAAGACTGCTGAAAACAATGCTGTGTGATGCATAGCAGTGGCTTTGTATTGATGTTTATGTAAAACTGACAGTATAAATAATGCATTTATCTGAAATTAAATTGGATTCTCATTCGTTCCAAACATTGTCAGCTGGCCGCAGTGTTCTTTAATCTACTATTTGACTCCTCAGCAGAGTTTATAGCGCACATGATAAGCCCAGTCACAGTTACACCCAATAACTGAAATGGAGATTTGAATAATCGTATACAGGGAATCCTTGTGAAGAGTCTTTCAACCAAAAATGGTAAAGTTGGGCTAATTTCTGTTGGAAATTTCGGAGGTGTTTAAGGTATTCTGTCAGAAAAGTGACATGTATAGTCGTACAGAGATGTTCCAATGTTCAGTTTATTCAGTCAATGTAATGCTCACATCACCAACACCATCACCACAATCACAATAGAACTAACTTCATTATTTGCACAATATTTGTAGATTGTTGATGATCAAATAATTCTGAATCTCTCTAATATTAACAGATTGAATTTAGACAGCAGCCTATATTCTAAATTATGTGTAGTGGGAAATGATTTTTGGGGTCTGGAAGGAGCCATAACTCCTCTACTGTTAATAGATCAGCTCTTGCAAATGTGGCACAAATGTGTCTCGAATAAGAAATGTCACCACCACCAGCAGAGCAGCAGGTGCAGGAGGCCATCAGCTCAAACTGCATTAGTGTGAAGGATCTTTGAGTTTAGTCAATGAGAGATTACAGAGGAAGGTATGAGTACAGCTGCAGGTGGTATATTGGGTGGGACAGTATCACAACTACTGTACAATGTATGCCAGGAATTCTTATTTTACCAAAGTCAAAGTACTTAAATACTAATATGTTGGTCAGTTAATGATCATAAGCCAAACAAATGTAGAGGCTCTGCACCTGATTTCCCCATGTATATGAGCAAAATGCGTCTTACCCCATACAGATATATTGTATAAGCAGCTCTTAAGGTCAAAATATGACAGCTGTCTACATCTAATTAAGTGTTTTGTCTGATAATCAGGAAGTGCGCTCTACCATGGTAGTTGTTTTTAACTTTACCATAACTTTCTCTCTGAAAGTTATGAAAAGCATTTTTAAAGTCATCACAGTGAATGATTGTAATACTCAGAATGTGTAAAGTAAGTGAGGAATAACTTTGAACCACTGCAAGCCATTTAAAATGAACTAGTTCTATTTTTCATGTTTTTAAGAAAGTAAAAATAAGGTACAGCGCCTTTGAAAATCAATATTCTCCACAAGCGTTTATTATAAGTTAAACAGCTAAACAACTGCTATTAGTTTCCTGACAAAGGGTTGTGTAATTTTCTTCAATTTCAGGAAAAGTTTGTTCACATTTAAATTATAAGTAAAGTTCTGTGGGTAAAACGTCTCCAACTTTATTACTTGTCTAGACTGGATTACTCCCAGTTTGAGCATCCAAGCTGCATATCACCTCACCTTGTAAAAAAACAAACAAGTCTGCCTGTTGTTCCCCTCTTTGTTTGACATCACAATACCTGAGATGTCATTTGTAATAAAAGCTGAACAGTGTTTCCTTCTTGCAGCCGGCATTTGACTTGGACAGAGTGGAGATGGATGACTGTAGTGGTCTTGTCATCTAATCAGCTCTGGCTATCAAAGCTGGCTCCTCTCAAATGCACTGACAGTTGGGCGACCCGCACAGACCATCTACTCCTACACAGCGGTAATACAAAGTGGCATCTTCACTCTCAGGGCAAAGAGAAATGTGAAATTACCCGCACCACCTGCCCCTGGTCTTTGCCACGCTTGCTTTCAACATAATGAATTCCTGCAGGCAGAGTCATCGCCACAACGCCACTCGGCACAGCTGCGGCGCCCCAGCAGCACAGATATTTCTAAATAGGCTCGTTTGGCACAGGTAAGCACATGAGGGGAAATAGTTTTGGAGCGCTACAGGATTTTGGTCAGGGCAAAATTAAAGGAGTATAAAGTACAAATGCCAGACTTGTTAGGTTGTTAAAATATGAGTGTTTGCCAAAAAGGTTCCATAAAGATCTAATAACTCTAATAAAACTTGGTATCAGAGGCGTGGTAGAGAGCTTCAGGCTCAAACTGGCCAAAGATATTTAAGTGTTTAGTGAATCAGTGACTCTCTGTGAATTTCCCCAGGTCAACGAAATACAACATCATAGAATTATGCAACAAGGGGTAATTTAGAATATATATTGCACCTACAGAAAACAGGTTAAGGTCTGAATGCTTATCTGGGTCAACTGATGCGTAGTAAAAAGATGGACTAATCAGTTTTGAGATAACCAAGACTTGCCTTTTTGTAATTAAGGATTCAATCATGAGGAGCTGTGTGTAGCACAAACACGCTTCATGAACGCTTGTGATGTGCTGGCTGAATACATGAAACACTAGACCAGCCTAGACGTGCATGCCCCATAGACTTTGCATATAAACCCGACACCTCTAATGCCGCAGTTTGAACACAGAATAATACCATTCAATTTTCCCTTTTGACTCAAAACACACAAAACAATCCCTTTTTGTTAGTATTTTCAATAGTATTACGTATTATGCGTAACTGAATAAGTACAGGAAAAGCTCATATAGCTTCAATTACCTTCCGCCTCCCCTGCCATACCAAATCTCTGATAGGTCAAAATAACAAATAGTTGTGTTTGTGTAGTTCGTGGCCCACTGGATTGGCATCTTATTCAGCAAGAAAACCCCAGACAACCAATTATTTGGGCAAAGTGGTGCACCAGAAAGGCTATTAAGAACTATCTATTTCTGCGGGGGCATTACGACTGTGGGCTCTTTGTGACGAATCCTCTGTTTGATCTGAGCTGTCAGTCATGAGCACAGGCTCAGAGCTAAAACACTATTAGCCATGCCCCCCGTGTGTTTTCAGTGAAGTACATCCCTCACCCTGTCACCACCTCCATCAGCCTAATCGGAGCATAATTCTCTTCTAATAGGTCCATTCGTCACACAGCAGGAGCAGGCGGACCCCCAATACATCTGATCAATGTGGATGTGTGTGCTGGACCCTATGGTCAGTGTGGAGTCTTTAAAAGAAATGACCAATGGTTTCAAGGGGGTTAAACAGATCAGAGAGTAGAAGCATGTTCATGACCCCATCAGTTGTGCTGAAGAACCAAACGTCACCTGTTATTGCTGTGCCTTAACCTCCTGCCAAGTGTTTTTTACTAAAAATGTTGTTTAGTGTAGATTTTAATTTTATTAATAAGACCTTTTCTTTGAACAGATGTTACAAAAAGTGAGGTTGTGACTACACTAGAGAAACCAAAAATGTATGCAAACAAAAATAATTCATAGACTGATAAAGGTACACATCAAAAGTGTTTGCTTAATTCCTGGAATTGTAATATATATAATTGTGAATCCTACACATGTTCTTATTTTCTCTTGGGAAACAACTATTTTTCAATTTCAGAGGACAGAAATTGTTTACCTGCTTAACTCTGAATCTGTATTCAACATTTGACCATGAAAAGAGCTTTTAAATATTCACACAGGACAGACCAGAGGAACCCAGCCATGTTTGTTTATTAGCTCAGGCATTAAAATACACTGTTGACTTTCTGTTAGCGCTCCATCGCACCACTGAAAGATACACAACTAGCTTTATCTGACTATTTGAGCTTAAATACAGAATATTTACAATAAGATATACCACCATTTGATAAGCTCCAGATTTGCAATGTGAGTTTGTGTAGCTACAATGTTATACAGCAAAGAATTGTAAATTGCTTTATGGATGGGACATGCGTCATTCAGAACTATAGCGAAAATCAACTGAGCTATTAAAAGAAGCTGTAAAATCTGTGTGAATTTGCAGCCAGAAATGCATTTGTAACAGACAATAACTCATGTGGGCTTCTTAATTGGCTTTCCTTTGAGTGACTTCAAAATCTCTCCACTTTCATTAACGTGATGAGAGCACACAAAGGAGCAGTGTACTTCCTGAAACTCTCAGCCCGAAGAAGTAGCGCCAATAGAAGAATAATACTCACTGCAAGAAGTCAATTTACCCATATTAGTATGCATTCACCTTCTCCTATTCCCAAGGATTTTAGTAGTCTATGTGAAAGCCTGCCCCAACCCAAACATTGGTGTTTCAAAGTTAATCAATTAGTTTTGTCTGTTTACTATACCATCTCAATTCTGTGGAGATTTTAAAGAAATAAATTGCTCTATTTCTTCATTCAGTAAAAAAAGGAGGTCGTAGCCTAAAAATAATAAGCCCCTATCTTGTTTGCATAATGGGAACATTTTCTGTAACTACATTCACAAAACAAGTATGTATAAACCACACTGACCCTGGAGTTACAGATAGTTTTTCTAACAGTATATTTAACAGCACATGCCCCAAATGTAGTCAACATTTTAAAACAACATCCGTCTTCAAAGTGATACCTGAATATTAGCCTTGCAAGTAGGACTGTGCAATTAATAATCATCAATGATACACTTGTGTTTTTTTTATCCATAAGTTAAGATAAACATCTGGTTTGGAGCAGAGGGTTACACTTTGGAGGAAAAGATTTAACATTTTTGTGTTGATTTTTTGGTAAATGGTACTGATTAGAACTGAGTAGTTTTTAATAGCTCAAATACAAAATAATAATAACATAAAAATATGATGATGATGATGATGATGATGATGATTAGTACTTATTCATTGTTGTCCTTGCCATGTCAAGAATCAAACTTAAAATGACCTTTTTTTTTTTCAAAATGTTTAAACAGTTTCCCATTCTTGCCCCACGACTCAATGTTTAAGAACAGGATTCATCGTCTATACATAACCAAAAGCAGTAAATCATGTTCAAACTGCCATTTGGCACAACATGATCTGCCAATATCCAGAGTGCTAATAATCATTATAATGGAAGAGTGGGCACACGATGTCCAGCCAAAGACTTTAGTGGTTATAATCTGCTGGCATGGGGGATATCAATCACAAGCCTTAACTGTAACCAACCCACAACATTCAAAACAATACAACGGACAGAGTACATTAAATCTCTGTATAGTTTAACATGCCCCCATGTCCTGTTACAAAAGCTTAATGATAGGTCACAAAATGGAATCGGATATTAAGAGATGGACAGAGCTGCCTGACCCGAACTCTAGCTCATCAGCTGGTTGTATGACTAAGCAGAGTAACACGAGAGGCACAGGCCCTGTCCCTGTCCAAGCCCTTGACTCATAAAGACTGATGGCTGTTGACTGGACTGTTTTAGGTAGCATTGAGGACATAACGGTTCACCTCAGCGTCCTATGCCCAATACATTACATCTCATCAATCATTATTCATTATTTATTTTTCCCACATACAAAGGTCAAAGGTGCAACTTTGGAGTTGGGTACAAAGAGGGAATTGATTACACATTGCAACAGTGACAGACAATCATTCATACTCATTATGTATGGGAATTTTAATGGTAGGAGTAGGGCTGCTCAATTATTTGGAAATAAAGAACTCATTTGGGTGGCAAAAATTTAATAATTTTGCAATTTTGTACTTTCAGCACAAATTAACTCAAGTAAAATCAAGCAAAAGAGTAGTGGCACTGTTCACAAACAGTATCAGTTTTGTCAGTTAAAAAAACTTTTCCCCACAAAATAAATACTTTTCTGTACCAAATCCCAAACTAATTCTAAGATTCTTATTTTGTGCCTGTCTAAAACATTGTAATAAACAACACTTGAATTAAGCTAAATGCATTTTACAAATACATTTTATTATAACACTACAGCACAGCACTTAATATATTCGATATTTGGAAACAGCTCCACTGTTAACAGTTGGATCAGGACTCTGGGCCAGATTTGTTCTTGCTTAGAACTATTACATTTAACAGATTTTAGATGTGTTTGGAGCTCTTTCAGAAGAAAATATCATTGCACCATTTACATTCATACAATATCGCCACTCAATTCTAATATGGCCTTGGGGCTGTGCTCGGAGGCCCCACACCAACAGGGGGCACTCCGAAGCCAGCTCCTGAGGAGAGCATGCATCAGTCTGCAGCTCCCATCCTCAGGCCGCCTCCTCCCACTGAGGAGAGCTGTGTGTTTCAGAACCTTTGAAAACAGTTAGCCACAGTGAAACGCCAACGGAGCTAGCAGGCTCGGGTTAATAAGTTTCATGAACAGAGCAGCTTGTAACTGGACTCAAAATACATTATTTGAATAAGTAAACATTAACAAGTTGCAGTGCTAATGCTATGCTAATGCTAATTAGGCTCCAGCACCAGAAGCTAGAGAAGGGCAAACATGTCTTCTGTGCATGTCTTCTGTAGAAAGAGCTGCCGTTCTATTTGTGTCATGTCAGTGTCTTGTAGGATTTCAGCAGATTTCAGGCTCTCCTGGGGGGCGGGGCTAGGTGTATCAATCAGGTATGAGTGGATGTCCAACTACAAAATTTTGAACCATTTCTTCACCTCATTTACGCACTCACCTGCATTTAACGCATATGGGTCATTAAGACGTATCCCACTGACTAATGTTCATTTAGCATCATAGCTTATTTTATCACACAGCGATAAACTGTTTTAGTGTGCTGACAACAATACTAGCTAGTGTTACTTCATGTTAACCACACAAACAGCGGCGCATTCTGCACTCAGGTTGCACATGCATATGCTATGTTGATAAATAAATAATCTGTCAATAGGGTTTCATTGTTACAATTGGCAGATACACATAAAGCTAGAAGAAGTTGGACAATTTTTTGCTCAATTCTTGCCCAACATGGTATCACACAGTGTTCAAATAATTCATATGTTAAATTAAAAATAAGACAGGTGCAGCCCACTACTGTAATCATACACACTATAAAATGTGTCCAATGTGTGAGGATGGTTTTACTGCAGGCCAACGATGAGCTGTTAACCTTGAGGCAGAGGATCACAGTAACTCACGAGATGTTTCACTGGGAACAGGAAGAGCTTTTGTGTGTGGTTGCTGTGGGTCAGTTAAAATCATTACATTTATGTCCATTTACAAGCTTACAGTGACTTTAAATTAAATTAATAATGAACAATAAAACATGATGGGTGGTAATAGCACTATTTGTTGTGGTAATTTGTCAAATCTATATAAAGTTTAGCAATGGGCACACAAGCGAAAAAACAATAGGAATGGTGAGAGGGGATAAAACCGGTGGATTAAACAGAGAAATCGGTCTACATAATCACAGTGACAATTTCCCCAGATAATATTTTGTCACAGGGATCAGATTACAATAGAATTTTTATTGTTAGTTCACCTATTTCTACTCCAATTATATTAACTAAACTGTACCTACCACCTAGACTTTACATTCATACAGGTACACCGAAAAGTCAATGTCTCAACTCAAAGCAGTGCACTCTTGTTTTTAATTGGATTTTTATCATAAAGCCTCAATGACTTAATATGCGTCTCAATATATGATTTGGTGGCATATTGGCGTTAAATGTGTGTTTACTTGATGCACAGTGAAAATAGCTGATGCAGGAAGGTGCACTCAGTTACTTTCAGATCAAATGGTGTCTAAACTATTACTGGCAATGACAATGTCTCTTGATCCGGTAACAGCCAGAGGAGTGATCACTCAGCAGTTTGGGAGACGCATACCGAAATGCACTTACATCAACAATAAACAGGCCCACATTGCAGCCAAAGAAATTATGGGAAAAACATCTACTAAACAATACCATAATATTTCCCAGTGAAAAAATACATATTCTTCTGAATCTGTAACAGCAAGAAGGAAATTCTAGTCAACATCCACAAGAAAACAAGACACACTAATAACACAGGTATAACCTATAATCAAACGACATTGTCAAAGAAAGTGCAGCCAGACAAAAAAAAGAAAAACTTAATCAGCAAAAACCTTTTGGAAATGTACCAACATCTAATCCCATTCATATTTTATATTTGGAAAAAGAAGTAGGTGGTATCATGCCACCAGACAAAACGTATAATTTTGAAACAACAGTAAGCAATTTTAGACCGTTTTGAAAGAACTATTTTCTTTGGGTCCCTGCAGAGTGGTAGCGTGACTAGCAAACTATTTTATGAAATGTACATGACAATCCAGAAGATCAGTTTATGTTGTAATAAATTTTAATGGTGAAAAAAAAAAAATCACACCACCAAATACCTTGAACTACTGGAAAAAAATGCACACTGGCCACAATGGGTGCAGAGTCAGGTAGAAATGAGGAGAGAAACACAAGAAAAAATAGGAAGAAGTCAAAACATGTATACTGTTAAGATTTATTTAAAACTATTATATTACACAAAACTGACTCTTGTGAGATTTAAGCCATGCTATAATGCTGTTACAAAATCGAAAACATAACTGGAATTGTGTTTTATTTCATTCACACATGTTTGAGTAACACTGCATTATTGGGCTGTCAATCTCCAAAGCTCAAAATACTCTGTTCCACCTTGTGATGTTATGAAGAGATAGCTTTCAAGTTTACAGATACTTTTCACCTTTTGTTCAGTAGAGCTTAGTCTGAAATTATCCAAATGATTCTAGTGAAGATGTATGGAGATGTAAAAAAAAAACCACACAGTAAAGCACTTCCTGTATTACCACTTGACATCACAAGGTGGAACAGAATGTTTCCTGTTCGAGAGAAGAACTCAGTCTAATTATGCAGGGTTTGTGTGTTAAACGCATGTGAATGAAACAAAACACAACTTCAGGATCAGAAAACAGTGTAATATAGGCCCTTTAACATGACTACTGTGTTTGTGGCTCATTCAGGCATTGGGCATCATTTAATCCTCTGCAGAGTTTGTCTGGGCAGTAGAGCAGCCTATTATTTCCTGGTTATTACACGTCTCCAAGACCCTTTTAGAAGTCAATGTAACGTACTAAATTGAATTTGAGACTCAACTGCTGTCTCCCACATAGGCCCCCAGTGAGTGAATATAAAAAGTGTGAATACAGCATTATTTAGGTGGGAAGATGGAGACAGCGAAGGACAAACTCATTTTCTCAAAGTGAATTTGAACATTTGGGAGATTATGACAAAAATGACAAGACTGAACTAGTGTGCACCACCAAGAATATAATGATACCCTTTTTTTTGATATGGAAGTGTTATGACATTGGAGCTTTATGCGAACTTAATAAAAATATGACATTGTTTCTGATAACTTTAAAGAGATTCTGGCCATCTTGGACCAGGCACACCCCACAAGACATGCAGTTTTGGACATGTTCTCTTCTACATTCTCAATTATTATTATAATTTTTTTTACATTTGACTAGTAGTTTTAAGGACACACCACTCACTTATTGCCAAATATAATGTAGTAGAAATTTTGATTCAAGCAGATTGGAGAGTCCATTTTATATTTCAATATTCCTGTATCTTCTAACTGAAATGGACTGATATACCGAGGCCAGCACCAAGATGGCCTCTGCCTCCGAGTTCAATTTTGGAGAGAGGATAGTTTTATATCTGTGACCCTGACCTCTCCTCACTCCTCACATGGGTCTTGTAGTGGCTTCGTATTGATTAAAAGTGGCAGGTTGGGCAAGGACACAGCTGAGGTCCACAGTGCACTCTGCTCCCTATGACCTCCTCCACTACCTGCTCAAGAGGCTATAGACAGCTCACATCCCACTCCTATGCAACTTTGTTCTCTCAATGATCCTCGCTTTTCATGAAAAACAAGCAAGCTGAGAATACAACTACAGAGCAAAATACACTAGACGGGTCAAACAGTATACCTAAACATCAACATGCTATCATACAGTTTTCAAACTCGACTTTAGTACTAAGCTGATACGATTTTTTTTGTCCCTGTCAAAAAATATGTTACTATATAATAACCTCCGACCTCCATCTTACCATATTCTGTGTGAAGGAGAGGTTTTGCAGGTCTTTCCTTCCTGCTGCTGTGAGACTGTACATCAAACACTGTTAACACTGAACATGTGCCATTCAACTATATTTATGTGCAATTATTTTTAAGTCTATTTTAAAATTATTTTTACGCCATTATTTATTGCATGTTACCTTTTTCCTGCTGTTCTTGAATTGAGCGTTGCAACACTGGAATTTCCCCACTGTGGGACTAATAAAGGCATATCTTATCTTATCTTATCTTATCTTAATTATATATTATATATAATTATATACATTGCCTGATGCAATATTGTAACCCAAAATCATAGTAACTTTACCAACGTTTAATAAGATCAAAATCATTTAAATATCATTGTTAAAATCTGCACCTATACAGTATTAAATTATTACACTTTTTACCATATTACACTATTTTCTGATCTTATAGAAACTGCTGTGGGAGTTTTCTGATCCTACATATTAAGGGTGAGTTTTTCTCTCAAACAGAAAACACTTCAGCCCTGGAATTGCCAATTGCTACTGAACTAAAGCTAAAGTATATGCTAAGTTGAAAACTACAACTACATGACATCACAAGGTGGAACAGAGCATTTTGAGTTTTGAAGATGTAGACAGACTAATAATCTAGGATTACTCAACATTTGTGAGGGAAACAAAACACAACTCCGGGATAAACACATACTTAGGAGAGAATTTTGTTTAAACAGTTTTAGCATCAATTAGCATCACTTATTTTGACAACCCTACCCAGTTATTATCACATTTGAAGTTAACTTTGCACATTAACACTGGGGACAAAAGTTTGCTGCATAAAACTGTAACCCCCCCTCCCAAGCAGGTGAGCTGATGAATACATCATTACGGTATTATTCATTGCACCCGTCAGTGATGGTTAAATGAGGTCTGATCAAAATTCAGTCAAAGCAACTAACACAAATCAATTCACAATTTTTATTATGACTGTGAGGTGGTAAATTCGTAGATTCATATTTCAACAGTTTCTTATCTTTTATTGCAATGATCTCAAAGACTGTATATAAAGTAGATAATAGCTGCTTAAAATAATAATTAGCATGACATGGTGAAAAATGAAAGTACAAATCCCTGGGGAAGATATGAGCACTCTTTGGTACCGTGCAGGATTGTTTCACCATCTGCAATTCGTGAAGGTCTGGCCATAGCAAATCGCCCAAGAACTCTCTCAAATGTTTTTTACTTTAGACCTGGCTCCTATCAGCTTTGATTTCTTCCGTCTACTACAGTGAGTACAGCATGGTACAGTGCTGGGGGTCGCTATTACTGATACAATCACACAAATGAATGGCACCGAAGCCTTACCAGCGAGAGAGAGAAGTCGTGATCCAGCAAACAAAGAACACAATTTACTGTTAAGGTATAGTGTGTGAAGCCATTACTTTATACAGGCCTGAGGTGGAGAAAAATACACTGATTTCCATTTGGTCATTGCTTGTGTATGGGTTACCTATAAAACAAATGTAATTAAGACATTGCATCCATGTAATAACAATGCTTACAATCATTTTATAAAACATTTTTTTTAAATATTTTTCTTTCATAACAGAAAAATAACCTGAAATGCAGCAGCACAGACACTGCCCTTTCTACTATTGGAGAATTACATGGATGGATCATTCCTTTGATCTGCATTATGCTATGTAGGCATTATTCTTTAGTATATGGGATATGTAAATCATCTTAGAAGAATTGAACATACTGTGGTCCAATATTATTTAATGAAACAAAATGAATGCTGCTCATTTCATTTCTCAGTAATTTCCTATGGTGGGCCCTCTGGTAAAGCCATATTATAACAAGATGGAACTTCCATTATGCATCTGTGTGCTTTCATGGTCCCCAGCAAGACTACAAACTGGCTAATTACGTTTGCTTGATTAAATTTTAGATTGCCTTCAAATCATTTATCTTACATTCATCCAGGGCTGGTTAATGATATTAAAACATCTAAGAGAACAACGCATGTAAGGAGCCTTTGATATGTACAGGCACTTGTGTCTCCATTGGTCTGGACCATGCTAGAGTGATTGATCAGAGCTTTACATATCCTTAGGCGCTCTCATTTCCTGCAAGTAGGCCTGTATAATAAGGTTAAGGAGGAGGTCTGTTTTATTCTAGAGTCTGGCCTCTGTAGTGAAAGTCATGATCTGGATATTTGCAGGCTTATTTTGCTGTGGGAGTTTCATGAAGCATTTGATTTCTCTTAAATTGTAGGGTACAAAAAAAGAAAAGATCTGTCTTAGTTCCTATTTAAAGGGGCTGCAATAAACTGGCGACCAGTAGCCTTTAAAAAGAAGGGGGCAATTTGTATCACTTACAGACTGAAAAGTAGACTAAGCTTGAATTGTAGCTAGAAACTACAAATTACTGGTATTAAACTCAAGCCATCTCAAGTATTTTCTGTGGAACATGTAGGCAGGTAGTATTAAATAAAGTTGTATATCATTTGTCAAATATTAGGAGCTCAGAAAAAGCTAAAAGCTTTAGTCTATACAGGAAACACATGCCTGGATTGCCCTCTGCAGCAACTGGTCGATTAACAAAGTATCTCTATAATCTGAGCATATCTGATCCAAACTGCACGCTCAAGAACATAAGACATCTGGAGCAAAGAGAACAACAAATACGGGTAAAATTGTCATGTGCAAAAAGAACTCACAGTCCCAAAACTTCTGCACACGACTCCTCATGCCACAGCTTTTCTACTGTTGTGATACAAATCCTTCATAATTCCAGTAAAATAATTAGATGATAAATAGAAATTTCCATTAACTAAAAGACTAAAGGCATACAGACCTTATCTCCACTAAAGTAAACATTTTCAGTAACAGCTTTATTAATTCCTACACAATACTTGATTATTCTCGATCACTCCTAAATTTGGCCAATAGCTGACATGGGGCTCCTGCAGAGCCCTGGCAGTGACAGTGAGCTGTGCTGGGCTGCAGTGGATTAGTGGTTTATCAGGAGCAGCACACTGTGGCTCTGGTTTGGGCTTGTGTGCTTGTGGATAAGTGGCTACAGACACGAGCGAGTCCTTGGCCTTGGTCAATAACTGGCCTGAGGGTGCACCGGCTGCTGCTCAATTAGACAACACTCAAACCGTTTCTTGGTCAATATATTCACGGTCACTGGTACATCACAAATATATTTTAAGCTTCTAGAAGGAGGGAATCTATTACGATTCATCTTTTCTGCTAAAAGTGATCCCCTGGCCTAAAAACAGCAACAAACCAAACCTGGGATGCCATTAGCTGTCATGGTGGGCACAAACATGTGTCTAGTTTGTTCCACACAGGTTTTACTGGTAGGATCTAGAAGCCAAAAGTGAGGAGCTCCTTCTCACTGGACAATCACCAAGAGAACTAAAACAAGAAATGCAAACAAAAACAACATCATGTGATTTCATGTATTAACATTTTCTTATTTATTTATCATACCCACAAATAAAACAAAAAAATTACATTTAAGTATATCCATAAATAATATAAAGCAAACCTATATGTGCCATTCCCCCACTTAGATAAATGCAATAATTTTTATGAAGGGATTTCAGGCTAAAAGCAATGTCAAATCAATATGCAAATTCAGTTGGGAGGCAACAGATTTTCTATGGCTAACCAAGAGAAACAAACAGAAGCTCATATTTGTAGTCACCCGTGTGACATGGTTTACACTGACAAAGAAAAACAGCTCCCTTATGGTGGCTGCTCCTCTGGGCGAACAGCGTCAGAGACAGGCTGCATGCATGTCCAAACACACATCTAAACACACGTCCAAACACACACGGCACAAGACCCTAACAGAGACCATCTGCCATGTGTGGCCCACTGCCTCTACATTTGTATCTTGTCTCCTCTAAACATCTGCAAACTATAAAAGATAAGGTCTGGATTTAGGAAAACAACATCTCCATTTTTTGATAAAGACATATCCTTATATCTTATTCTTTTCCCATATATGAATGAGGGAGTCTTGTCATTCCTGTGATCTTTTTTCCAGTCCAAAATGATATCTCTCTGTATATTTTATACAGTCTTCCCCCTATGATATTTTTTACTTTCTTTTATCCTCATAAAAATCCTCCAGTGAGATATTCCTGACCAAGCAAGCTCCAGATCTGGGGACGGGTCCCCGGGTACAGCACTGGGGGGCCCTCCTGACAGGGCGTCCCAGCGACAATGAAGGTTGGGTCAAATGCAGAGGACAAATGTCCCTGCTGCCACAAGTGTACGTAACTTTGATACAAATGGACCATGCATGTCCCTGATCATCTATTCCTCCTGTCAGTAACTCACATCTGAATTTGGGGAGTCAAGAAAAGTTTTTACAGCCATTTCTGATGACGCCTGTAGTGAAACATCACACAGTGTTTCTCTCATCCATCATGTAAAGTGTAACTGATGTGGATTATTAACCGCCATCAGCCCCAGTCACAGCACTCTGCCCTTAAGCACTGAATTATATTTGAATTGTATGAGCTCTGTGGGAGTTACCTGTGCTGTGAAACAAAACTATTATTACTTATGACAGTCATGACTTCGACATGAATTGAAATGTTCGATTTTCATGAAAAATACTTATTCACCAACAGAAAACGGATTGATATTTAATTAATGACAACTAATGTATTTCAGTGTGAAATTTGATTAAATGCTCAAAATGCTTGCTTTGAGTAAGTACATAGTATAAACATTAAGATGCCAAATCTCCAGTTTCCATTAGTTTCTTTAAACATCAGCACTGTGTTATTCATACAGTATAATAAAATACATATTGAACTTGGTCATAAAACCTAACTGTCCCGCCGCAGTCCACCCCTTTAGCCCCAGTGTCCCACCACAGCCCACAGATGTGAATGTGATTACTCCCCCCGTCCCCCTGGCCCACCTCCTGCCTGCCCCTCTTTCCACTGCAAAGAAAGAGCTCATTCAGTTTGAGCCCTCCAGACAGGGGCCACAGACCAGAACCAAAAACACAGTGTGGGCCCAAGTGATAGCGTTTTCACTGATATGAGGACGGAAATGGACTAAGATTTTTATAATAATAATAATAATAATAATAACACCGCAACTTTTGGACTGGGACAAAACAAAGGGTGAGTTTAAATTTCTGCAGCTGTAACTGTAAGGCGGGTTGTTTATCTTTTTTAATTGGTGACATTGTGTAATTTGACTAATTAGATGAGAGAAAGCAGCATGTTTGCAGACTCTTAATAGTTCTTTTGTACAATGTAATAAACAATACATATTCAGCTGTATTTGTGAAGTATTTCTAATGCATGTAAAACAAATATAGGATTCCTTGAGTACTTCAATGGCAAGTACAAACAATCCTGCGTTTTGCCTTTTTAGCACAAAAATTAAGTGAGAAAGAAGAATAAAACTGCCACAAACTTTTTTTTTTTCAAATGTGATCTTACTATACTCAACTCATTATTTCTCCCTGTATATTTTATTTACAAAACAGAGTATATTCTCTAGTCACAAACTTAACTAAAACAGTTTTATGAGCTTGTCGTAGCCAACTGCTCACTTTTCTGCAAGTATCCTCCTCTCTATTTAAAGCCTAGAGTCAGAGCCAGTAAAAGCAACTTCACAATGACAACAGCCTTCCCCATAAAGTCAGAGAGGCCCCAGCACACACTGTTTTAACTAAACCGTGGAACGCCGCATGGAAATTTCGCTGATAATTTCCAAAGACAAAGGAAACTGCAGCAGAGTAGCCCAGATAAAGACTTGTGCATGTGCTTGTAGTTAACAGCCTCCGCTCAAATAACCACCCCATTTATAAGTGACCTTGGCAAGGACTCAGCAAACTGCCATCACTGTATGTAATTTTGTTTTTAATTTATGCATTTATATGAATGTCAGTATATTTTATGGTTATAATAGCAATAGTAACATTAACCTTTTCAAAAAGACATAAGGCTGCCTGATATATTGTACCCACAGAGATACTCAAAGTACACAAAGTGAAATTAAAATCAAATAAAAAATCCCAAATCATGTAAAATTTAAATCATTTACAGTGTTGCTATTCCATCTATTATAGTTGTCAAATGTCCTCAAAATGGTGTCCAAACCAGAGATCAGAAATCTAAAACCCAACAATAAGATTACTCAACTGTTGATATTGTATTTCTGTTTCTTCTACTTCGACAGATACCAGAAATTAGCTGGGGTACTTGAGGCTGCTTGTTGATAGTTCTTAGATGCTTAACATGCCACCTCAAAATAAACACTATTTTATTGCCTTTTTACTAGCCGGAAGGCATGGGCCATTTCTGGTGCAAGTCACTGAAGTATTTTGTGTATGACAGACTAAATGAAAAAAGCAGACTGGAGCAGAAACCAAATGGCTCTGAAGTGGAGAGAGTGCTGTCATTCTTCAGTCTAACAAGCCCAGTCCTCGCCTCAAATGTATTTCCATATTTCCGCTGACTGGAAGTGGAATATACGATACAGCTGTTGTTTGACTAAATGTGTAAGTCAGGCTCCTAAAAACGCTAAAAAACAATGAAAAATCACACCGCATGTTGTTAAGTAGAATCCTAAGTTTTACAGAAACACAGACTATAAAGCAAAACCTCCAAGTTAACAGTCTCAGCATTGCATCATTTCCTGAAATAGGCCCAAACTTGAAAGTGTAAAATGCCGTTACTTTTTCCAGTAGTGTAATATTATGGCGAATGTTATTAGTTAAAAGAGCAGATATATATGCCATCATGTTGGAAATTTGGATAGGATTTTAAGATTGATTGAGTAAAGTTAATGATAATTTGCTGTTTTTGAAAGTCACTGCTTAACTTTCTGCATGAAGGGTCCACCACCATGGAGATGTTGTTGTTTCATCTGGAATTCTTCACAGTATGATGTTAAACTTATCTATTTCCATGAAAACAAGCACAAAGACAATTTACAGGTCCGATTTGTGGAGATTACAGTCGAATAAATATTTTTCAAGGTATTGTTTTGTTGTAAAAACACCTATGATTAAATAATAAGCAAGTTTAATGCCATACTGTGGTACATTCCAGGGAAAGCATATCTCCAAGGACACAACAAGGTACAGAGGAGAAAAGTTATATAGTGCATCTTTAAACAAAATATGTCCTAATTTGCTAATTTTGGACAGCTTTTCAGACCACTCTCCTTCTGTAGTAGGTAAAAGTGGCTGCATCTGTACTGCAAAATTCAAGCTGCAGGGTCACCTGTTACTTGACTTTTATATGGAAAAGGTTTTCTCTACAATTTTATGCTTCGTAGGCAGTAATAACAGGGGGTTAAAGGTCAAATAAGGAATTTAGTGGGAGGGGTCGCTATAAAATGAGATTGTGACCTGACCCAGTTAAGTTGAAGTGATCGACTTATATTTACTTAAATTCAATCCTATTCAATTTATTGTGAGTCAATATTTTTCTGTTTAATGCCACCCAACCTCCTACTGGTCAGCCTCTGTAAAGCTCTGAGTGAGTGAGGTGGATGTACCTGTACATAGTGCATCTTTAACCCTGTATAGGTTTAAAGGTGCACTATGTAACTTTTCTGGTACAAGTCCAGTACCTAGTTGTGTTCACAGAGATATGCTGGAGAGATTGCTTTTTTTAAAATTATTTATTTATTTTATTGAGACAGGGACAGTGCACAATTATATTAACCTTAACAGGAGAGATGCATTCTACCAGGTTGTAGCACCAAGTGCTTATTTCCAACTGTGGTCCCTGGGCAGGTTCACTGATGGACTGTATTTTTTATTGACCTTAGCTATCAACTGGTCTTCCTGGAGACCTGTGTAGTATCTTTTGGGTTTGGACTTTCCTTGGAATGTACCACAGTATGAGATTAAAGTTGCTTATTATTTAATTATGTTTTTTTGTTTTGTTTTGTTTTGTTTACAATAAAACAATACCTTGAAAAAATATGTATTCTGTAAATAGCCTCTCCACAAATTAGACCTGTAAATTGGCATGGTGCTTGTGTTCATGGCAATAGATGCGTTTAATATCATACTGTGAAAAATTCCAGGCAAGGCAACAGCATCTCCATGGTGATGGACCCTCCACCCGGAAAGTTACACAGTACACTTTTAAACTCTCAAGGTCATATTCATTACCTATAAAGTAAAAGCTATTAGTGTCCAATGTTGTTGAATCATTAAAATCTCATAATGTTTTGTTAATACATGTCTCAAATGTTTCATATTTACTCACTCTGTTCATTTCAGATGATGATGCAGGGCTGGTGGTGGTGGTCTTTCTTTGCTGTGTGGGTGAGTCTTGTCTCTCCAGCACTGTGCCAAAGTGGAGACGGGGAATGGGGGTCCGGACTTTACATGGACGCTCCACTGATGGTCACCAATGACACGTCCCACTCTGTTGGGGATGAGCCTGCAAGGACAACAGTTAACCCAAAATCAGTCACCCTAAATCAGCCCCCATCTCCTGCCCCCACCCTCCTGTACAAACCCCAACCAGATAAGTGCTCTGTGTACTTTAGCACCAAAACTTCTGCAAGACTTAAAGCATACCAAGAGGAAATGGCATACCTGCAAGCCATTCAACATGGAAACAGAGCAGTAATGGACAATCTGGTTCAGTATGTGGGGGCGGAGCTTGGCCAACACAGTTATGAAGATATTATTAAGGAAAATATCATTAGCATTCAAGGAGAGCACAAAAGCTGCCATGAGACAGTAGAGAAAGCTGAGGAGGATCTGAAGAAGCAGCTGGAGGGGGAGGCACTCGGAGCTCTTTCAGGGATGCAGAAGTGAGTACGATCCTATCAGTTTGATGGACAGTTTCCGCGGTAACAGAGATGGTACTTCCAGGGCACGCCTCAAGTTACATGCAAAATCAGAAGTAAAAAAAAAAAACCTCAAAAGAAAAGTTCTGTTGTTTTTTTTACCTTCTGCAACTTTAATGATTGAATAATTAATCATCAAAGGATTATGAAGACGTCTTCTTTCATTTTTCTTTTTCAATTTCAGACTTGTCACAGCAAAATTATGCCTTTTTCCATTAAACAAGCATTGCGACCTTCATAATTTAATAGATTTTGTATACAATTAATTACAAATTGCTGCAGAAGACTTGTTATGGTAAAGGGAAAAAAATCTCATACATTTTGCAAATTACATATACACATTTTCTGTTGTTTCGTGATTTGTGATGAACTGTCAGTGAAAATGATATTTACTAATCCATTATCTAACCAATACTTGATCCAAACATCAGGATTTCATTAAAAGTCTGAGTACATTCCTTTTTGTAAATAAAATTTTACTTTCTTCACCTCAGCACATGTTTTCACAGATGTTCTATCCCATAACACTCCCTTGACTTTTCACTGCAGTAGACCTGTTAATATGTTTGATTTCCACCTCTTTTACCCACTTGCACTCTGCTCTTCTTTTGTGCTGGTTCTCAGAGTCAGAGAGGAGTCCTTGGCCTTTGAAGACATGCTTTCTGCAGCAGCCGACATCGCCAGTCGTCTGGAGAGCTCTGCCCAGGCTCTGCACGCTGCATTCACCAGGAAGCTGAAACATTCTGTCAACACGCATCAATAAGAACACTCCCAAGATCAAACTTTAGAATAAACTGGAACATTTTGCCAAGCAGGTTCAATCCCAAGACAAGCACTACATTTTTATTTTTGTTTTAAGGTTTCACAGCTTTGTTCTTTTCTTTGTGTTTATTGTAAAAACATTTCTGTCCTTTCGTTGTGTATGTAACCTTGTAATGCTGAAGTGCATTTTCCATCTAGTCTTCCTGGAAATTGGTTGGGTCAGACCGTGCAGCGGTAAGGGGTGCAGGTTTACGCCAAGCCCAGTGTTTATGGATCATAGCAGATTGGTCTTGAGAGACTGACTGTAATGACTTTGTTAGACTTGTGCAGACGAAGCTATGGATCAGCCATCTGGTTCCAGGGTGAGGATGGAGTAAGCCGCCCTCTCATCTGTGATTGTGGCATGGGTAAAAGGGACAATTTTCCTCCAGGCATTTGGCCCAGCTCTGAAGAACAATGCCCATGACAAAATATGAATATTGTGGAGTATAAGAAGCTGTAGCCAATTATATAAGTGAAGTGTTACTCAGCCCATGTAGTGTGCAGTGACCCTGTACTTGTTACATGGTCAGAACATACAGCAAAAAACAACTTTATTATGTAAAACTAGTTAAATGTACTGCAATTTTACACTTGCATTAGTTTCCTTTTTCAAAATCTCTACAGCCATATATAGAACTCCTTTTCAGGAGTCAGAATCTAATTTAAATGATCTTGTTTTGCTTAATATAACCTGTTATTTTGGGACACGTCTTTACTTGATAACACCTAGGTGACAGGCTAAAGGCATGAGTGAGTGTTTTGTGCGAATGCTTTTGGGTGAGCAAGAGCCTGAGCGAGAGAGAGGGAGGAAGAAAGGGAGGGGGCAGGGGGAGAGAGATGGGTACTGGCTGCTATAGGTAGCAGATGAAAGACAGAAATCTAACAGACAGTATGCCACTGCCATGTGGACCAGTCACGCTCCTATAAAATGTAATTATTTAGAACCGTTTTTGTTTTGTTTTTTGGCATGCGTATTTTGGCACCATGCATAAAGCTTAACATGCATTCAGCGGTTTACAACATTTTAACCAGTATCAATAGGATCTTTGGTTTTGTCCCTATAGTAATCTTAGGGCAAAGGGTGCCATGTACCACAGCAGAGTAAATGTACCATTTGGATTCTCTATTCCGCTCTGACCGGTGGACTGCGAGGTTGGAAGAAGACGCTCAAACTGCACTTGCCGGTGAAGTTTTTACTGGAAGTTTTCACAGCGGACTGATTTACACAAAAATTAAGGAGCGACCGGCGCTGAAAACAAAGTAGCTCTGCCATGCATCCCAACTATGAAGATGACTCGCGCCTCTCTTCAGATTCAAGATAACGCTTTGACATTGGACGATCCGCTTTTTGTCATCTCCGATGGAGTTGGATTTCTTTTGCAAAATGAGAATCGTGCAAATGTCCCCAACGAGGGCAACACTTCTCCTTTTGTTTTCTCTCACAGGTAAGTTGCACTGTTAGTTTACTTGACGAATTTTCAAACAAGCTTTGCATAGCACGTTGATTGTAAAACCAAATATTTTCTAAATTTTGCCTAAGAAAAACTTGGGAGCAGTTACCGTGCCTTCTGATCAAACACATCCCGGGATGCTCTCCGCTTCCTCTGTGGACTTTACGCGCCACAACAAGTGTACTTTGTGGCCACATTTGATGCCGCTCCATGGAGAGTGGTATGTTCAACGTAAAAAGTTGGTCATATAAGTTAAACGTTTTCTTTTGGTAAAAGATTGAGTTGGAAAGCCACAAGTCAAAAACCTGTTGGTTAACTGACACATTTAGTTTTTCATAAATAGTCAACATTTTAGGGTTTTCTGTTATCTTTTGTTTTGGAACGCAGTTTTATTTAGTGACGTGAACGCTTCTTGAAATACCTTACCTGACTAATTTAGAAATGAGCCTCTGGTCTGGACAACTGTTGACTGATCACCTAAACTGCTCAGTGTTTTACGCACCTTGCCAAAGCATTTGGCTTACTTCCAGCTGCCCAGAGCGGCGTGCGCGGGACGCTGGAGGTGTCATCTCATCTCGAGTCTCGTCTGGCAGCAGACTTTGATCTATGGCGTCCAACAGCCCTTTGTCAAGCATCACATCTGCTCCTTCACAGATGCACGGGCAGATGAACGCAGTGTCGCTGTCCCTCGTGTAGACCTGTTTGCCCCAATCATATTAGCCCATGATGTGTGTAGATGAGCAGAGAATACTTTGTGAGAAACTTGTATATTCATAGGCTATAGCAGGTGCTGGACTTGGGCTAATTTGTTTTGGTGACAAACAGGTGCCACAGGTGTTATCCGACTCAATATGTTTGTTGCACTGGGACTTTGCACACTGGTCCAGCCATTACTTGTTAAAGACCTTCAAGGCAAGCAATTAGAAAGCATAGGCCATAAATCACCTCAACAGATTTGCATGTTGCCCCTCAGGTTGGCTCAATACAACAGCTTTTTACCCTCCACTGGTCCGTCTCACTGTTAGGGGCTATAAACACATGTCATTGTGCCCCCACAAGTGCTATGGTCACCTTGGACTACAGGGTGTTTGCCAGATGTTGGACAATAAAAGATAAAAGGAAACTGTAACTTTTCTCTAACAGAAAAAGTACCATCATCAAAATCTTTTCTAGGGCTTGATTGTTTGCCTACTGTATTCTTTGTGCCCTCTAATTACAGAATGATGCTTGTACTTCAGATATAAATTTAATTGACATAGGCCTATAAATGCCCAACACTCACTGCTTATCAAGTTAAGTAGTAATAATATTGTATAATTATTTTCCCATTAAGCACTGCCAACTAGTCTTGGAAAATGTGACCAAAGTTAGAACAGCTATGTGCTTTTAAAAATAAATTAATTAATTGTCTTTTACATGACATTTAACATGTGCAATGACAGTTCAAAAATAAACAGTTTTACATGTTTGAAAATTAGCTCACCTCCACTTAACACTGGCAGCTAATGATGTGTGTAATTGGCTCTGACTAAACTGATGAGAGGTGATCCCCAGGGGCTTCTGTTACTTCAGTGTTGTTTTATTAGAATAATAAGTAGCAGGGCTGCATATTATAAGTATGTCTCTTTGAGCTAATCAAACTGAACTGAAATCTCTATAGATAAACAAAGAAAACTATATCAGATATCCACCTGTTCACCCTGAGAGAGTTTAGCAGGCGCTGCCTGAGAAAAGAGGTGTTCAAAAGATCAAAAGATTTGCCAAGATGTGGAAAAGTCGATCAAACATTAGAAAGGAAATGCTCAGATGTTTAGAATAGTGCTTTTGAGAATACAAAGATGTCTATAGAACGCAGCCACTCCTAAGCCACAGTGTCATATCAGCTTTGATTTTCTGCCTTTGTAAAAGAGAAGCTTAGACAGAGCGGTGGAAGAAGGTGAATATGTACACATCTACGGCATGATTCTACACAGACAACTTCAATACTGTTTAAGTATTTTAACAATGTTTTTTACTCACACAGTTTTCCATGAATGCTGAGTAAAATTTACTACATTTTCTGTCTTTCCACAGTTTTGTGTCATGAGAAGACACACTCACATGCTGAGGATGAACTCTTCAAGACACTGTTTGCTGGTTACAACAAGTGGTCCAGGCCTGTGCCAAACATCTCAGACGTGGTCATTGTCAAATTTGGGCTTTCTATTGCTCAGCTTATCGATGTGGTGAGGGTTCACTTTTTTCGTTTTTGCTTAATAATAGATACAAAAAGAGATTGTAAAATCAAACATTGTTCTATTAACACTTAAAACATATTATTTTCGTTGTCTATACAAAAACATTTACCAGAATCTCAACATGGCTTATATTGTTTCAATTAGGATGAAAAGAACCAAATGATGACCACCAATGTGTGGCTTAAGCAGGTAAGTTCCACAGGTATTAAATAGTTATGGAGTATAATAATAATCCTTCATATTCATAGTGTTATATAAATCCTGTGTGTACATTTCAGGAGTGGAACGACTACAAACTTCGCTGGAGACCATCTGACTACGACAATGTGACATCCATAAGAGTGCCATCAGAGCTGATCTGGGTCCCGGACATAGTCCTCTACAACAAGTGAGATATAGAACGCTTTGTCAGCGAATGCATTATATCCAAAACATGGTTACATTTGAATTGAAATACCCAAACATTTGAAGTTATTGAACTGATGTATAAGTATATCGATAGTAGTTTTGCAGAGCATGTGGTAATAGTGCCATCTTCTGGACAAGATAGCAACTATCCATATTTTAAGGCATCTAATTTTTATAAATAATACGAGATTTGATTCTCAGTTGCTTTTGCATTTTAGCATTTGGCATAATTTGGAAATTTGCCGTTTTCTGAGCTATCTAATCCAAAAAACATAGTTTGTTATTTTGGTGTACTGGCATCATATTTACATATGATAATTGTGATTTTTTTGCAGACAGCTTTATCACACACCATTCCCTGGCAGAGCTTTTCAACAAGAAAGTATAAAATAGAAACAAAAATAATTACGTTATAAACTATTCATACTTTTTGTGCAGGCTAGAATGCAATGCATTCTTGGGGGTATGGAATAGTCCTTTTCGATTGCCTATTGTTATATTTGAAATTTCCTTCTCACCAGCTTGATCCCTGTGTATTTTCATTTGCAGTGCTGATGGGGAGTTTGCAGTGACCCATATGACCAAAGCTCATCTCTTCTACACGGGCAAAGTGCGCTGGGTTCCTCCTGCCATCTACAAGAGCTCCTGCAGTATCGACGTCACGTTCTTCCCTTTCGATCAGCAGAACTGTAAAATGAAGTTTGGCTCCTGGACCTATGACAAAGCCAAGATCGACCTGGAGAAGATTGAAAACACGGTGGACCTTAACAACTACTGGGAGAGTGGAGAATGGGCAATCATCAATGCTGTTGGGACATACAATACAAAGAAATACGACTGCTGCCATGAGATTTACCCCGATATCACCTATTTCTTTATCATCCGGAGGCTTCCACTGTTTTACACAATCAACCTCATCATCCCATGCCTCTTGATATCCTGTCTGACAGTGCTCGTTTTCTATCTCCCATCAGATTGTGGCGAAAAGATTACCCTCTGCATATCAGTCCTGCTGTCTCTCACTGTTTTCCTGCTACTTATCACAGAAATAATCCCTTCCACATCTTTAGTCATACCACTTATAGGCGAGTACCTCCTTTTCACTATGATTTTCGTCACCTTGTCCATAGTAATAACCGTATTTGTACTCAACGTGCATCATCGCTCCCCAAGCACCCACAAGATGCCCCGATGGGTCCACTCTGTGTTTTTGGACCTGATCCCACGCTGGCTGTTCATGCGAAGGCCCGCTCCAGATGGCAGAAGGCGCAGGCTGCTACTTCTCCAGCAGGAGGCAGCGGCAGAGAGGAAGCAATGTAGGATAACTGGGTACAAGTCGGGCAATTGTCTAAGCACATCTGCAAACTGGCTGAGGGATGATTCGAAAGAAGAGAGGAGCTCCTATGAAGATTTAGAGTTGGGGACTTTGACATCGTATTTCTCTTTTAGACCACCTTCACCAAGGCCGATAGGGTCAACACCACCAACACAACAGACAAATACACCAAAAAGACAGGACACAGCCGGAGGGGTTAATAAACAGGTGGTAAATACTCGAGTTAATACGACACAGAGATCTAAAGTGGACAATGCCCCTTCAGAATCCACTCTAACGCTGTCTCCAAGTGTCATCAGGGCCCTGGAGGGTGTGCACTACATCGCAGATCACTTGAGAGCGGAGGATGCGGACTTCAGTGTGAGTACTAAGGAACTGTTATGTAACTTACAACTATTAGGCAAAATGACAATGCTTTTAGTGGATGAGAAATGTTATACACTCATTCCTGTTCTTGCTTCACCACTTGAAAATATCTTGTTACTGCATAGTTAGTTCGTTTTCATGTTTTTTAATTATTACTTTGTTACGTGGAGTTGTATATGTATGTATAAATGTTCATCATAGTTGTTGTAGTCAAGTGGCAGTATAAGAAAAAAAAAGGTGAAAATTATAGGTAGCCTTGAGTTTTAAAAATAAGTCTCTCTATTTATGTCATCAATACAATTCTATTAAAAAGAGACTAGCAAAGTACAGTATTTTCTGGCAGTTTAAACATTAATGTACACAATGTTAAAGTTCTAATTTGTTTTTCTTATACGGACACTAAATGTAGTTATAATTTTCCCCTACAGGTCAAAGAAGACTGGAAGTATGTCGCCATGGTGATCGACCGCATATTCTTGTGGATGTTCATTATCGTGTGTCTGCTTGGAACAATCGGCCTCTTCCTTCCCCCGTGGCTCGCTGGCATGATCTAGGATGAAGTATTCTCACTGGACTTAAACTTAAGACTATAGATGTGTGTTTTCTTGGGCCAAATTTTCAAGTAAACTTCCACAGAGGTAATATTTCTTTGAGAAGACTGGTGCATAAATAGTCATGCTGTCGTGAATGACATGAGCGGAGCTTGTGTGGGCTCCTGGGGAAAGACACCATTGTCCAAGTCGGGCTGAGTCAGAGTCACCAACATGAACTACTAGTGATGGAACTGCTAAAGTATAAAACTGATGTTAATTCAAATCTATATTTTATTTTCTCTACCTTGGCATGTGTGTAGAGCTTGTTTCCATCAAATATTTTTAATGATGTAAATCTGTAGTAAATGCTATTCTGCCACTTAAGTAGATTTATTCTCTTTCAGAAGTATTTACATGCAATGAGTGCATTACCATACGTTCATCATTCAGTCAATTAATCAAAAACAAAGAGAAACAGATATTACATTATGCACTGCCCCCATCCACTGTATGGGATATTTTATTTAGAGTGACAACATAATTACAAAATACTTTTTCAAGTTTGGCAGTGAAATTAAAGAGTGTCAGTTTTAAAAACAAATACTTGCCATCTTCAACCCAAATGTTTACATAAATGTATTCAATACAAACGTGAATGGCAGAAGATTAAAAAACAATTTATTTCCTTTATCAGTGTTTTCAGTCTTTCATTTAGTCAGTCTTGGAGAAGGGCAGGGCCAAGGACAAAACGATTACATTTTGGATTGGGTCCATGAAGTGACATGCAGTCATGCATCTGATTGAATTATAGGTCTTTGGGTCTGCACCTATGGGTTTTGTTTAAGGTGTGCTTTACGTGACATGAGGCATTTTACGACCAAAAGGAATTCATCAGCAAAAAAAGGATGCATTAAGAAAATGACTGACCCAGCGTGAAGGACAGAAGTTTATACAACACATGTTTGTCAGTTTAAAGGTATACTTTACTAACTTTTCTGATGGAGGGTTCTCTACCAGCTTGTCTGCATGGAGCTGTTATTGTTATCTTATGCTTTGCCTGGAGGTGTTTTGATTGCTAAAAAAAATATTACTTTGAAAAATAATGCCTCTCCACAGATCTGACCTGTAACTTAATCTGGTTGTGTCACCTGCTTGTCTCAATGGAGATAGACCATACTGTGGAGCTTTCTGGGGAAATCAATACCATCTCCATAGAAACAAACAGGTGGCAGACCCTCCAGTAGAAACATTACATAGTGCATACCGATGAGTGTAGTTTCCAGTGTACACTTGTTTACATGCCCACATTTATAATACTCATTTACATATATTATTACATTATTCACTATAAACAGCACTGAGTTCAGAACAGTAATGAGTTGTTTTATTAATGTATTTAGGGTCCACTAGGGGGCAGCAGGTTTGGCTATGTTTGCTCTCACTCGTGCTTGATCCACTGCGTCCAACATGTTCTTGCTGTCCATAGCCAAAGTGTGCGCCGCAGTCAGCATCTGCTTCTTACACTCCTCCTTTAAAGACGTGATGGCGTTCTGCTGGGCCAGTCGCATTTTACTGATCAACTCGGCCATGTCATTGTTCAGCAACTTCTGGGTGCCCTCGATCTGTTGATAATAACAATGGTCAGAATTTGGACAATACACAGTGAGCCAGACACACTGAAAGGTGAACTATGTAACTTTTCTGGTGGAGAAGCTGTCACCTGCTTGTTTCCATGGAGATGTTATTGTTTTGCCTGGAATATTTCACAATATGACATTAAACATATCTATCTTGCATTTATTAAATTACATATGTGTTTATTGTTAAAACATACATTTAAAACATCCATACATACTGTTAGCAGTATCTGACCTAACTTAGGGACATTCCAGGCAAAGTAATAACATCCATGATGCCAAGCAAGTGGCAGTAACTCTTCCATAAAAGTTTCTATTGCGATTTTCATGTCAACTTGACAGAAAGCCCAACCTATTGAACAACTCTCTATTAAGTGTTGTAAAATGACATCCTATCCATCTTATTCTGACACTGACCATCTCTTTTGTGGTTGACTCTTCCAGTTAAATGGGAATTCCTGGAATGTCTCATCCACTAAAACATTATACTAAAAACAGGTATTGTGCAAACTGTGTTCATTTGCACCCACTTGTCAATAATGCATCCTTTCTCTGGGTGGCTTGAAAATGTTTTGTAGTCTACAAAGAAATTATTTGCTGCTGAGATTGGCAGAAGGGAGGGGTACAATTAATGGCAGCACCCACAGCAACCTCCTAAATAAGATGGATATCGGTCTCATCTGCCCATAGAGTACACCAGAGTATATGGTATATACCTAAACATGCTTTTATTCAGAAAAGGCTATATGAACAAATCAATGTCCTTCCATTTTGTATTTTATTACACTTCTAACCCTGGCAGCTAAAGGAAAAATCAATAGAAAAACAGGAAATAAGAAGATGAGAGCTAACAAGGTGCTAGTGATAAACAGTACCTCAGTCCTGACAGATTCATGTAATGTGGGCAGGATCTCGTCCACGCTGCAAATCAAGTCTCGCAAGGCCATCCCCACAGACTGTAGACACAGATCAATATGAGAATTAATCAGGTTCATTCATCAGGAAACACGTCTTCTATTACTATTCACTCACCCTCAAAACACAAATAATAGGAGGCCGAGTATCAACTTGAAACAAACCAGGAAATAGTACCTTAATGATGCTAATATATTGTTCAGGCTGCAGCTCTGTCACGTCATTTTTCAGCTGAACCACCACTTTGACCAAGTCCATCACATTGTGGTATACTTTATCATTGGAGCGGTCCAGTTCAGCAGTGGGCGCAGGCTGTAAAACATTATAATTTCATTTCATGTTAACTTTCATCAATAGATCAAGATTTCATAATTATCTGTGGCTTCATCACCTTAAAACTATAACAAAAGCTACCATTTAAGGAAATCCATTTTAAGGTGACATTTACATTCAACTTATATTGTCTATGTCTTCTAAGAACCATGAAACATAAAATCATTAATTACTTGGGCTGTGAATCGTGGTGGCTTCTCTGGTGTAGCTGCAGGGACAAGAATTTAGATGAGGGTCAGATAGACAATATAAAAAGCAGTTCATGTCCTGTAAATGATCATGCTTTAATTTGCAGCTTACCATTGTCCAAGTCTGGGGGCTAAATGGGCAAAAAAGGCAAAGATCATGAGAAGGACAAAATGTTTTTACATTTTTTAGTGTTTTAAATATAGCCCATAGGGAAATCTACTGTAGTTATAGTAGCATAGTGATAAAGTAAAGTAATGAAATAATATAATTTTGAGGGTAATTGAGTAGAATTGACACATACCTCTGGGTTAACGACTACCTCTGGTCCCATTGGGTCCTGCAAAGAAACAGGCAGGTTCATTTTATACAGAACGCACATGGAGCTTCTCTTTGGAACTGTTATGGAAGGAGCAGTTAGTACAAAGCTATTGGGGCGTCGGGAGCTGACTGCTGGACTGTTAAATGCTTGTGGATTTAGAGTCGCAGCCAAGGCCGCAGCAAACTCAGGAGGGGGGTACAGAGACACAGACAGGGGGCTGACAAAACCTAAGGATGCTCTGTTTCCCACCAGGAGTTTCTCTTCCTTCTGCAGCCACTTTTTATCCTCCACCATCTCCTCTTTCTGCCTGCGGAGAGTGTCCTGCATGTGCAGCCGTTCCCGCTGCCACAGGCGCTGGACGTCTTCTCTGCTGTTGGGCTCCATTCGTAGAAACTCTCCCTCCTGAGGCCAGTAAACAACAGTTAGTGACACACACAGGTGCAGTTTAAGGTCCCGCTGGGCTCTTACCCCCATGCTGCGGCGCCGCGGTGACGTGACTGGCAGTGCCAAAGTGTTTCTAGAGTCAATAGGAGACTGGTAATCACATGGGCTGGCCAGGTCTGGAGAGCTGGCACACAGCGCCTCATTCAACTGGAAAACAGGTCAATAATCTGTAACTTTTACTTAGAGAACATAGAATGCATTACAGTGACAGTGGAGATCTGAGCAGTGAGTGTACCTGGATGTGCAGACCAATGCTCAGAGTGTTTCCAAACCGACCTGGCTTTATTCTGGAGGGCTGAAGTGCACATTTTTAATGGTGCATAGATTTCCAAAGCAGTGACAGAATATGAGTGGGGTACTCACCTTAGGAGGAGGTTCATTAAAGTTGAACTTTGTGTCAAAAAACTTCGTGGAACGTGCTTTGTCCCGCTCCCTCTCCACTTCCTGCTCCTTCTCCATTTTGTGGACATCGCTGACAGATTCATATTAGATTTTAGAGAAGAAAAGTGAAAATACACTGCTCCAGTCAAAAAGTCAGAGTTGTAATATCCACTATTTCCTGATTTATTCAAAGTGGATACCTGATCTTGACCACAAGCTCAGTGAAGGTGGGCCTCTCGCGGGGGTCATAGGACCAGCAGCGGGTCATGAGTGAGTACAGGGCAGGGGGACAGTTGTCTGGCTTGGGCAGCCTGATGCCCTGCTCCAGCTGGTTAATGACATCCCTGTTCTCTAGCCAGAAAAAGGGCTGCTGCCCATAACTCATTATCTCCCACACACATACCGCTATGGAGCAAAACAAACAAGTGCTTAGACAAAGTCTTAGTCATTTATCATGAGCAATCCAAGGTATGCACTGTATAGAAGTAAAGCCTGAAGAATGTAAGACACTGGTAAACAGAAGATCCTGACAACCAGAACTCACCAAACATCCACACATCACTGGCTGAGGTGAAGCGCCTGAAGTTGATCGATTCTGGAGCCATCCATTTTATTGGCAACCGCGTCACAGAAGCTGCAGTTAAAAGTTTGTTAAATATAAAAGTTTGTTAAAAATTAAATTTTATTTATTAAGAAAAATCTTAATTAGTACTAAAATTCTACCTTTATAATATTCTTCATCCTCTATGTATCGTGACAATCCAAAGTCTCCAAGCTTCACACACTCTGGACTCGCCACCAATATGTTTCGAACCGCAATATCTCTAATGAACATGAAAACAGATGTGAAAGCATCATATATTTATCTACAAGCTACTTAAGTAAATGTGATGTTGACATGATGTCATGAACTATCAAATTAATACATTCAGTCAAACACTGTAATAACACAAACATAATGCTACAAAAGCCACATATATTTCATGCATGGAACCTGTATCTTAAAATTTACGATTATATGGATTTGTTTTTATTTTTGCTCTGACCTGTGCACCATATTGACCCCCTCGAGGTAGACCAGAGCTTTGCAGATCTGCAGGCTGAACAGCACCAGAGTTACAACTGTCAGCGTCTTCTGGTTCTGAGCTAGGTAGTGGCCAAGCTGCACAGGATGTCAATAATGCTTTCAGACACTTGTCAAAGCACAGAGACATTATTCCTTACTGTTTTACAACAATATATATATATATATATATATATATATATATATATATATATATATATATATATATATATATATATATATATATATATATATATATATATAGTACTACTAACACAGACCTCTCCATGTTGATACAGTTCCATGACAATCCACACGGGGTCTTCCTCGATGATACCGATGAGTTTCACAATATGAGGATGGTCCAGAGTCTTCATAATCACTGCCAAATTACACACATGTTGTCAATATTACCTGTTACAGACACTATAATTCATAGCTGTTAAGCTACACACCTGCTTCACTCATAAACTTCTCCATGACGTCCGGTGAGCAGTCTTTGCATGTTTTCACAGCAACATTAATTCTGTTTCCATTCTGTTCAATAGGAAAAGAAATGTTAACTGGAGGATAAATTGAAGCTGAATATGTAGTTTTAACTAAGCTAAACTTACAGCTTTTTTGTAAACTCCATCATACACTTCTCCAAAAAACCCTTCCCCAAGGATCCGCCCGAGAACAATGTCATGTCGATCAATCCCATATTTAACAACTGCAAAAGATCCTTTGGTCATTTATCTGCAATGGCTCATAGGGACTAAATCATGTAGATTTGACAAACCTGATTTGGGCCTTTCATCGAGGATTTCACAATAAATATCTGAGTCTACAAATACAAATGTAAAGGTTTGATTTTGCGATATAATTGTATACAGTATATGACAGTGAAATGTTATTAGTTCATCTTACCCATGCTCTGCCTGATAGAGCTGAGAGCTCTGCTGCTTCAGGAGAGAGACAGAGTTAAAGAAGCCCCGGGTTATAAATTTTCAAATTACAGCTCCAAAGAGCGTTGACACATTCAATAAAATAGCTGCTCTCATCAATAACTTTTCATTTCATATTACATCCACAGAATCCCAGGAGCAGAGATTCTGCCATGAAGGAGGAGAAGAAGCAGCACAAATCACAGTAAGTTGTAAAGCCTGAAGCTAAATCCACTCACCCTGTGGGAATCTCAGGGAGGGAGCTGCGTGCGTTGGTATCTAGGATTAAAAAAAGACCAAATTGGCTTCAAAATAGTGGACATTATTTATTATTTATTTTAACTTGGCAGACATTTTTTATCACCTGAACCCATGTATATGGTATTTTCTATGGAGACAAATCTGAACCAATATTATGTATTCCTGAGCTTCAGATGTTTGCATATTATTATTGAGTATATTGCAGTTAAAGATAATCTATTTATTGTGTTACTGTATGCAGCTAACATGACTTACCTGACTTATTTGGCCTGTAGATAACTGAAACATCACTGTCATTTTCCAAACGACAATAACCGTCAATGAGATCCATCATGTTTTCTGCTCTGGGGATGTTCGCCACATTAATTGTTAAACGCTGAAAATACGATGATAAAAATACGAATTTTGAAGAAGGGGAAAAAATGACACAGTGCAAATAGTACACAGAAAATAAAAAGTATAAGTATAATAAGACAGCTCCTTACCTGTTTGGCCCCCTCCACTTCAAGATTGATGAGAGCCTTGCCATCAGGCTGAGGTATGCATTGTACTCTCTTTATCTGTTTGAAGTCTGCTAAAAACACAGGCTGCAAAAACACAAATGACAAATCAAATAAAATGTGACAAATCTCCCAAAAGTCTATCACAAAACTTACAGCGGCGTTTTCCTGAGTACGTTGACGAATGCCCCTGCCCCCGATCACCAGCTGCACGGACAGACTCCAACCTTGCTGTTTATGATAGAAATTATTAGGGGTTAGTCTTTTGTTATGTTTTTATTTTTGTGTTTATTGTACAATAAAAACAACTGTAAGTATTTAAAGATGTTTCTGAAGGACGGATAAACAGAATAGCTTAGATAAACAAATTTTATGTAGACCGTATTTTTAATAATTCAATCACACCAAGAAAATACAAATGTCAAAAAGGTATAAATACATGCAATAGATGTCCTCATTTCACTGGCTTATTTTGCACAAGAAAGAAAATGGGATATTGAATGGTGAAAGTGAAGATAGTCTGTATGAAAAAGAGGTTGCAGGGAATAGGATTGGATAAGGTTCTTTATAGCAAAGGAGAAGAGCTGCTCAGGCCAAAATAAGTGCAGTTGTTGGTAGCATTACTCACCACTAGTTCACAGGGGAAAACCTCCTCATCATAGCTGACACAGTCTCTGAGGGTCTCAAAGAACTTGATCATGCAGTTGTCCTCTTTGAGAGAGGCATATTGTAGGAACGTTTGTTGGATCATTTTCCGTAACTGTTTGGACTGAGTTATAACAAGGACATTCAGGCCTGAATAGTGAACCATGTGTTTACTTACAAACACTATACTACAAGGTTACCTTCATGCTGTTTATCAACTGCTGAGGGAAGAAAAGGTCCAGGCCCACCTCTTTCCTGTGCAAAAGGTGGAGTTTCAGGGATTTGGCATATTTGAAATAAATACTAGTAAAGTAATATAAAGCAAGGAAAAACTTACTCAAGCAGCTCAAAGTTGGATTTCTTTTCGAGACCCTTTGCATTCATATCTTTATAAAACCTCCTGTGATTACATAAAACAGTGAGATTCTCCCTTACACATTGCATGGTTTCTAACATCTGACCCACCTAATCTCCAAACAGCCAAGCTGCAGAGCCATCCCATCACTGACTTTTGTGGCATGATACTGCATATAGTCACTACGCACCTACAAAAATACATATTCATCAATGCAAAAAACAAACAAACAAAAAAAAAACATTAAAAAAGTAGAATGTATTTGTAAAAAATGAGTTACTTGTTGATAAAAATAGACTAATGTAGATCTGTCATCTTGAAATTTCTCCAGGAAATTGACAGGAATATATCTAATGCGGAGATCATATCTGCACAGAAAAACACAAGACACAAGACACAAGACATTATAACATACTACTCAGATTTAACACTATAATGACACTTTTTCTGGCCAAAGACACCTACACTTGAAATTTTACATTAAGATACTCTTTGTAAGCTCATGTAGATTCTCAAAAATAAATCAACCTGTTTAAAGTTTAAATGATTTTAAATGGACACTTTAAGATTTGTTTTTTAAAGTGACATTTTGGAACTAGCGTAGCACAAAGGCTACAACTTCTAACCTATAAATGCACTTAAAGATTACTGCTTATGAGCTTGATTATGACACCATCAAATGAAATGCCTGAATAATGCTTTAAATACCTAAAGGATCACCTGACCACATAAGTTAGTTTCTTCATTGATGGCAGGCATACCTCCACTCGGCCTCCACATGATGGCTCTCATAGCGTTGCTCCACTTCACCCACAGTCAGGTCGGGGTGCAGCCAGTGGATTTCCTCAGACTTCAGGTGTTTCAACAGAAGACCATAACATCCTGTGTGTTGAATGTTCGGCCCCAAACGGCCACTGATCAGAATGGAGCGGATGATTGCCTGAAACCAAGCATGTGTATCTTAATGCAATCTGATTAACATGAGAAAATCAAAAACTGAAATCAATAATCGCATTTTTATTAGTGTTACTACAAGGCATTTACATTTTTAAGATTTTTCAGCCTTGTTTACATGTTTTAGGAAATTTCTGCATTCAGCAACAGCTTGGCATTGGTACAAAGTCTGTTGTACCCTCTGTGGTAGAAGTGTATCTATAAATTTTTGTTATGACTTTCCCTGGAATGTTCCATGGTATGACATTAAACATGGTATGACATTAAACCTGTCCATCTAGCGTTTATTCATTATGAGTTTCTATTGCTCAAAAAGATAAAAAATTCCTTCTCTGAATAGGGGCGAATCTCCACAGAGCTAAATTGTAATGTAGTGTAGTGCAGACAAGCAGGTGGCAGATCGTCCATTAGAAATCTTACACAGTGCACCCTTAAATGAACAAGCAAATTTCTTATAACTTTAGTTAGTTTAGTTTAATTTCACTTTGGCAATGAAATGTGAAGTGAAATGTAGATAAGATCAGAGAAGTGAAAATGTAAAATTGTTATTTTGATGAGAATGACAGATATTTAATGACCACTATTTGACCACTAACGACTTACAAAACAGAAGCAGTGGTTCTGTTTTCACACAAAAGAAATTATGTAGTCATGGTGTTAATTTTAGTTACTTTATTAACCTTTACTAGGTTTTATTTTGATGTTAATTCTGATGTTATTCTAGATGTGTGTGTTTTAAGTTTTACTTCATGTTCCTGTAAGACTGTTTGTTTCACCCGTGTCTCCTTCATCTGTGTCCAATTATACCCTCTGTTCTCCTCTGCCCTTTGTCGGTTCATTGTCAGTGCCATGTCTGTTTGGATCTTTGTGTTTGTTTGTTCTAAGTTTTAATTAAACAACTTTTCAAGTGCAGTCCTGCATTTTGGGTCCTCTTTCTGCTCTAAAGGTGACATTATGCATGTGTTGCTGTAGAAATACAGGGTATTCTGATTCACAATGATAATAAAACACTTTTTGAGATGAGTCCAAGTCCATACACATATAATACAGGTATCCATACATGTATAATTTATTTCTGTAAATCATGGATTGCAGATGGAAACTATTTAGCAATAATCTGGTGTGTAACATCTATGTTTTTATGATCTTAATGTCCCTTCAAATAAAGACTAAATTAAATTATATCAAAACTATTCCAAAATTGTCAAATTTTGTCCTATAAATATTCAGTACTGATATTTGTTCAAATCTAGTTTAAACTTTTTTTACAGCCCTAGTTGTAAATGAATAGAAAACACTGAAATCAGTCTCAAACAACAGCTGATCATCATGACAGTATCAAGTTGCCTAAAACACTAGTATCTATCTGTACTGTAATGACATGTCAACACGGATTCTCTTAAATATTTGAGGCTCACCCTAATTTGCCACGAGCTGTCACATTTAACGAGTTTAAAGTTCTTGCCCAGCGTGTTGTTGTTGCAAAAGCACACTTTGAGGATCTTGACTTCTCCGGTGAACTGGGTTTGGTCGGGGTTGGAGTCGGAGTCGCTGGTCCTAGGAGGGGGCACTTTCCAGGCCAGAGTGTCTCCGGACATCACCTCATACATCTTCACTGAGGGAGGGGCCGCTTCATATCAGCATCCTGCAACAGATATTTGCTAAAATCAATCAACTACACAAGATACCAGAATGTGATGGAAAAAAAATACTACACTTTTCTGGTCATGATTTAAATTTTTGTTTTTTTGTACATGCGTAGCTTCATATTGTCTCTAAAACTAGGGCTGCAAGATATATAGTAATTACAATTTGAATGGATGCAATTAGCAAATCACTAAAGTGAACATGTTTTAAGTACAATAATTTCCCCAAAGAAATAACCCTTTAGTTTAGAGCTCTACAAACATGTTCTGAAATGTAATTCTTGTATTAGTTTGCCAATTCCTGTTTCAAATTTTCAGATTTTTTTCAAATCTTGGATGCATGTAAAATATAACGTTTAAAGGTGCACTGTGTAACTTTTTGGAGGTATGTTACCTGCCTGTTTCTATGGATATGTCATTACTCTGCCTGGAATGTTCCACAGTATGACATTAAACAGCTCTAACTTACATTTATTCAATTACAGGCAGTTTTACAGCTCAAAAATATTTACAACAGTATCTACCAAAGATCAGACTTGTAACTTGATCTGGTTTGATCTTTGTGACGACAGAAAGGTTTCTCCATGGAGAAAGGCATTTGACAGACCCTCCATTAAAAAAATTACACAATGCAGCTTTAAACAGAATCCTATTATTAAAACCTGAATTGCAAACTTGCCTTGCCAAATCTAATCACAATCACCATGTTTGTCTGGAAAATCGCAGATATTTTTCCCAAATCGTTAAACCCTAATGTAGCTAGAATCTGCTTGTTCTTACGGTTCATGTTTGATTGTGATTGGTTAGTTAGATACGTCAGTCACTCATTCATGACAACGGCTGACCAATAGGAGAGTTGGGGGTGAAAGTGGAAATGCTACTGTGTTTGGGTTATATCACAAGTCAAAATAAATATTGTTAAATCACCCACCACAATAAGATCTAGTCAAGAAAATTTACTAGCAAAATTTAAAAGTCCCATAAAAAGAAAAGCATTTAAATTGACTTGTGAGCTTTAAGCCATGTTATAAAGTTGTTACCTCCTCAAAAACATACCTGGAGCTGTTTGTTTCATTCACATATGTTTAAGTAATTCATTATTATTCTGTCTACATCTCCAAAGCTCAAAATACTCTGTTCCACACTGTGAAAGGTGGTAGTTTTCAAGATAAAAGCTACAATTTACTTTTACCCTTTGTTCAGAAGAGATGAGTAGTTATAGAGCTGAAATTATCAAAATGATTTGTGAAGGTCTATGGAGTTTAGCACTTCCTGTATTACCGTGTGACATCACAAGGTGGAATTTTCATTTTGAGAGAAAAACATAACCTAAATAAACGTGTGAATTTTGACAAGGAAACAATGTTATAACATAGATCAGAAAATGATAATGATATGGGTCCTTTAACTATAATATTGTACAGATGAGTGATAATATTTTACTACGCAGTGTTCAAAGCATAATAACCCCGTCTCTTGCATTACAACACTGACCTGTTCATTACATAATAGAGCTTACAGCATTTTTGTCTACGTGACTAATAACATCAGAAATTCAAGTATTCTTTTCTATCCGAGAACAAGAAGTGATAATTGACTTGTGAAACAAAAGTCAGACATTGTCAAGACATCTAATTTTAAAAGTGTAGTGGTAAAATCAACCTTTATCAAATACAGATGCACTGTGGTGATTAGCGAACAACCAGAAACATACATGCGTTAAACAAGAAGTAGTGTTGTAATCAGACATGACAACACTAAACCAAACACTGAATGAATGCAATGACATTTTATTTCTCCAGCCTCTTGGGGCTAAATAGTTTTCATTCTAAAAGACATAATAATTAATCAAAGAAAAATATCAATGCTTTTTTATAGAAAGTTGTGAATAGCATATTCTTTTATACTGACGCAGCAAACAGTCACAGTCACACTTAAAACAATAAGAACACACCTCACTACATACCCCAGTGCAATGTCCTCAAACAAGTGCCCTGTGGCTGTCCAAAGTGCTTCTTTCCTAAATGGGTAAAAAGGAGCCAGGTTTTCTCCCAGGCTGTGTCTGCTGTCAGAGGCTTGTGTTGTGTTTGCCTCAGGCCACAAATTCCCCAGCAGCAGCAACGCGGCCGAGTGGGAGTGTTATGTGTAACTGTGTGTTTAGTGCAGAACTGAAAGAAGACGAAAAGGGATGTGCACCTGATGTTGGTATTCTTCATAGTTGGGACAAATAAAACATAGCCAAATAATGAGCTCTTAATATAATGGTGTGTATATATATATATATATATATATATATATATATATATATATATATATATATATATATATATACACACACACACACACACACATATATATATATACATAATCAGTGGATATCTATGACTGGGTAATGTCATCATCTGAAATAGGTTCAGAGCTTCATAAAGGGAACAAGGCCTGTCATCTCTGACTTATGTGACAAAACAAAGTTACAGATAATGCTAAGCCATAGGGTACATTAGCAGTCATCACTTGCAATTATTGTACATGACAAATTGGAGATGATCTTAATTCAACAGGAAATAATGCAAGAGGTCCTAAACACAGCAAACTTAAGAACAATCAGTTCTCACTTAGGGCCGGCACACTCACAAATGCTGTCGTGTTCACACTTGAGTTGTTATGGTAACAACTATTTCCGGAGATATTTATCAGTGAATCACCACAAGATAATTATAATCTCATAAAGTGTAATATTTCATAACTGATAAGTCTGTTGCATGAAAAGAAACTAACTTTTGCAAAATACTTTGAAATCTGAGGTTTTCTTTAAATGTCACAAGTGAACACATTCATGACAGCTACTGATTTAGGACAACAGATTGTCACAAATGTGAAAGAAATTCCACAGCAGGAGAGGAGAAAGTTCACTGAAAGTGAGCAGTAGACAGCAGTTACTAAAGATGTGCTATAGAAAGGTACTCACTCACGTATTCAAAGACATTTTGGTCTATAACATAATTTTTTACTTTATAGCCTCCAGGTTAATTACTTGAACACATTCCTCTTATTATTTGTTCACTCATACTGAGAAACCCTGACTCAATGCAACCGCACTCTGTCATGACATGCAGTGGCTGCATTATTACCACGTTTAAACTTAAATCTGCATCTCTATTATGTTCTATAGGCATACAGACAATTATTAAATTAAAAGTATGCTTTCTTCCTTTTAGTTTCTGTAAAATAACCTGCCATGTGGTCATAGTGAACATAAGTTGTAGCCTATACGCCCAAATGTCTAAGCTGTCTAAATGTAGTTGTAGAAAGTAAAAGGCCTGTTTTGGCAGACTGTGTCAACAAAGGCAGGTCTCAGACAGGGCTATTCCTAAACAGTGTTTTGCTGAGGGTCTGCACATTGCACCGTCTTATCCCGGGCGGAGGAATGCGGCTCGCTGCTGCTTCACCTGCACAGACTTGCACTGATAAGAAAGCAAGGCTGTAACCTCACAGTTCCTCTCCTCACAGATACTATCAGCCTGTTTAAAATGTCTCAAATACAAAAACAGACTCTTGAAATCTACAGTTAAAAGTCCAATTGTATTTATAAGAAAACATTAATTATGCAGATCTGGTTGGATACATTTTTCTGAGCGGAGGTGTACACTTGTCCACAAGCACTGGTCATAGGTAACTCGGTATTAGTCAGTACTGTTACTCACCTGGCAAAAAGTTTGGACGCACTACAGTGAGGATCTAAATTATGATTCATCCGGTCCGATCATAACAGCACTAAATATAGATCAGTTAGAAAAAAGTTTATTCCTGTGTTGGAGTGGAGCTCAGTGTACTGTTAGTCGAGCAGAAGTGTCAGGTGGCCACTCCCTCACCTCCACTCACTGCTGTGGGCCCCTGTACTTCCTTATTGCTCCAAACCTCAACCAAAAACAAATATGGCGAATATCCTCAAGCGTCTAGTGAAGTGGGCCTGCGAGGGTTTAATATGGATTATTAGACCACGTGAGTAGCTAAAATAGAGAATTTCTGTAGAATTATATATGTGGGGAGAGGCGGGGAGTATAAAATTGTCTTACTACAATCCAGAAACAAAATTATAGTAATTGGTAATTAAGAATATTTTTGCCATTCAGTAAATAAACTGCAGCAATCCCTTTAAAATGTGTTGAGACTCTTGCTCTGAATAAATACATGTGATTACATCTAATGGACACCAGATGGCACTACTGCCTATGAAAAAACATCTGTTTAAAGTAGTTACACTAATTGTGTTATAGGCTTATTATTAATTTGTTTACTATTGTTATTTATTGTATTTCACATTTGTTAATCACTAACCTTATACATTTTTTTGATCAAATAAAGATAAATATTTGCTTTTCAATAGCTTTTACCTCAGACTGACTATTTGCATTATTATGTCTTAAATTGTATTTAGGTTATTTTACTTGTGTAAACAATTATTTACAGAGTTCAGATTTTTTTTTTTTTTTTTTTTTTTTTTTTTTTTGTATTCTCAGGTTGTAAGTTAACAATTAAAATATAAAATTAAAGCAACTCTGTGCAAGAGAAAGGGTGAAGAGTGTAATCCTGCCCTTCCACACTGTATATGTAGCCTGATATTGTATGTGTGGATATGTGTATGAATATATTATCATACACAAATATGTAAAGCAGTTGTCTTGTCAGGGGCACTTTCTTCACTCACTCCTCCCCTCTGCTGTAGGTACTATTGGGGGTACTGGATCGCCTGACAGCTGTGAGAGGAGTTCAAGTCTGGGGCACTCAGGGAACAGGCCACACCCACCGTACCCCACAACCAGTGCACTGTCAAGGGCAAGAATCTATAACAGGTGCCCCTCTCGCTCTCTCCCCTTCCAGCTTTTAGACAGTAGCAGTCACACGCAGTGAAATGCTATAGGCTTAAGCACATACAATGGATTCAGTGTTCAGGGGCAATATAGGATCATTAACAGCAACCATTTAGGACACGCCACCGCCCAAATCAGCACACTCCCCACATCTCAGGGTGGAGCCGGGCCAGAATTTAGCTAGGCACTCCCAGGGGAACACAGGTGGTACTCTGGTATGCCCATGTTTCTTGCACCTCTCTAGAGATGGATCGACTGAGGTGATGAATAGAAAGTATTTGTTTCTTTGCAACAGTGAGTCTAATAATATTTCTCATAGTAATTCCAGTAATGTTGTTATTATGTGTGAAGAAGGTGTTGATAAAATGAAGAGTGTGTCAGCAGTGTCAGGATACATGCTAAGGATTGGGGGATGATTATAATAGACTTACAACCATTGGTTTGGTTTCTAAGTACTAATTTGTTTATCCTCTATAACTATTTTAGGATAGGTAATGTTGTGGTAACTTTATATTTAGGATCATGTTGCAAAGGGGAATCAACCCAAAAAATCCTTTTTCATAATTTCATCATATAATACTTAATTATTATTCTTATTCTTGTTATTTATTTATTTAAATGAACCTCAAATTCAATGTTAACAACACTGATTGATATCAAATTGCTTACAAGTCTATATCAGACTTGTAAAGACATTTAGTACTACAGTTTATAGATTTTTTTTTAAAAGTAATTATTGTGTAATTGTTTAAAAATTATATGTGGAATTATGATCAATTATACAAATTCTTTCAAATGTATTTAATTTCTTCAAAAATATACAAAACCTCTTCTATTACATAGATTAGACAGTAGCCCAAGCAACTTTCCTCTGTATTTTAAGTCTAGTTAATTATGCAAAAGAACTAAAAGTTTGCCATAAAATAAATAATTCAACAACTTTTTGAAACAGGTCTCCTGTAAATTATACAATATGGTACATGATTATAAATATGTATTAACATATTAATGTATAAATGTACCACCTGTAACATTGCCAGTCTTAAAATCCCCCTGTCAGGTCTGATTAGTGAAGACAGCAGTTCAGTCTCTATCCACTAGAGGATTCATCACACCAGGTTTTATTCTCCCAACACTACACTTCTGCTCATATTCCTTTTAAATTTAATCCCACCTTAAAGATAAATACTGCTGCATATTTTAAGATTCAGCGGTTTTGTGAGGTATATACTCTTACTGTGGACAAGGTACCCACCTCAAACCAGACTACAGACCCCACCCGAGGGCCCGTGTGAGAGAGGTATGCTTTCATCTACCTCATTTCACATTTACGCTCACCTTATGTCACTTGGATGAGCTTGGTGTATTTATCTTTCCCTTAATGACCGCTGACTCCTCATTGTCCCATGGATGACCTCTGGGGTCAAACTGCTGACATCATCGCTCTGGTTAATGGTTTGACTCGGCCTCTAGAGCCTGTATTTGTTCACCTTTGACCACAAGGACGGACACCTGGACAAGTAAAGGAATGGGGGGGGGTTTGGAGCTATTAGTATTAGGTGTGTTTACTATGTGTAATCTATAATCTACAATAAAAAGTATATATGTATGAATATATTAAGTACCTTATAGATAACTTATAGATGTTTAGATTACATTGGGTTTTCAAGTATTTCTCTTTATACGCAACCATAGATATATACATATATACTTAATAGGGCTGCAAAGATTTATGGGAATAAATATTAAAAAATAAATAATAATTGTGAGTAGTCAACTATTTAAATAATCATAATCATATTTTGTTAATTGTAATTGTTAAGTAGATTATATAGACTCTAAAACATGCACTAAAAGACCTTTATAACTTTATAAATAAAAACATCAAACAAGAATAAACAATTTCAGATTTTTATCAATACACTATATATATCTTCTATGTCTAGAATTTTTACCTTTGTGAATTTACAACTGTATTTACAGCATATCAATATACAATGGAAAAAGTCAGCTTATCAAGAATAAATAAATCGCTGATAAGTTGACTACTAAAATTATTAATTGGAGATATAGTTTTTTAAAAATACATTTCAAACATTTCAGCAAAGCAATCTGCCCTTCCTTTCCCCACCAGTTGCACAAAACTGTTGCCAATTGTTAATGAGGATGATAATGCAAATTTATTGCACCTTAACTACTACTACTACTACAACTAACACTACTACTACTACTACTACTACTACTACTACTACTACTACTACTACTACTACTACTACACTTACAACAAAAACATTAGATGCAGCAATCAAATACAAACTTACACAAACTTAAAATCACTTTGTATTTCCTCCCTTAAATCAAATAGTGTTGATGACTATGTGAAGGCATTGGAAACAGGTGTTGTGGCTGTAATAGATGAGGTCCATAAAGTCGAGCCCAAACAGCAGGAGGTCTGGGTGTCCAGTGAGGTGTGAAGAGGTCCAGGCCTGGGGTAGATTATAGACCCAGCCCGCATTACAATAGAGGTGAGACCCAGCTGGAGTCCCAGAGTTACTGCTCTGCAAACAAAAAATAAAACAAATCTCCCATCATGCATCTCTTTAGAGGGTCATCGTCAATACTGCCCCCTTTGTTTGGAAATGATATACAATTAGCCCCCAGCTGCACAACCGTAAAAGGTCACACTGAAGATTCATAAGGTTTAGAGGGACTTCAAAACATCAGGGCAATAAAAACAGGTCAAACTGGTAATGCAGACAGACTAAACCAGTGGGACCAGTCTTTTTCACACAAAGATTGTTCAGTGGAGGAAATAAAGGTTTAAATGTTATCTTGAGAAGTGACAACTACAATTCACTTAATATGCTTTTGAGTAACTGCCAAAAGTTTCAGAATAAAAATAAGACACAAATAAAATAACTGAAATGCTGTCTTGTATTGTTTCCGTGTTTAGTGCAGTTTCCAAAGCAAATGAAATTCGGCTTGCATCAATGCCAACTAGGCTTCTTAAAGTAAATGTTGCTATAATAGTGTTTCACTTCAAAATAATACTATACAGAGAAAGTATTTTCATTTTAAAGTTCATATATTACGAAAAATTGACTCTTGTGAGCTTTTAGCCATGTTATGTTCTTCCCTCATCAAAAACATACTTTTGTTTAATTTATATATGTTTGATTAACCCTTTCTATCTCCAAAGCTAAAATCCTCTGTTCCACATCACGATGCCATAGAGCTGTAGTTTTCAAGTTAACAGCTACCTCTTATCTTTAGAGATTGGCAATTCCAGGGGCTGAAATTATCCAAATGATTCTAGTGAAGGCGTATGGAGTTTAAAAACACAGTGGAGCACTTCAAACACAAACTCAGACACAGAACACATCCTAAATATGCAGTGTTTGTGAGTTAAACATGTGTGAATGAAACAAAACACAACTCCAGGTCTGTTTTTGATGAGGAAACAACATTATAACATAGATCAGGAAATAGTGTAATATGAGCCATTTAACTTGCATAAAGGATTTCTGGTAAATCCAGAAAGGTACGATGAATGGGCCATTGACTCACCGAATTTTTGTGGGATGACACACACCTGTAATAGAAGTTATAGGATTCACAGTTATTCTTAGTGTGGTCAGTTTATTTAAAATCTTATACAAAAAATCTTGCCCAAAAAACATCAATTATGTACTTTCCAGGGTGTAGTACAGGCCTTATTTGAAGTTTCCCGTAAACTTAAAAGTCCAGCTAAATGGTGAGGTTGAATATAAAATACTGAGTGGAAAATAGCTATGGTAGTGTATAAACATTTATTTTTTTATACTACTACTCTTTTTTTGGAAGCTAGTTTATGGATCCACAAAAATCTTTCCAGAATCATTTACCTTAAGTATATTTTTTAGTCCTTATACTGCTTGAGACTTTTTTTTAAGTAACAGAAGTATTTTGAAGTTCCTCAATATTATTTGGGGCCCCACGGTTTGGCATTTTGATCACAGCTCCAGTGCATACAGTTGTTGTGTCCTTGGGCAAGAAAGTCTACCCACCTTGTCCCATTTCTGTGTGATGTAAAGTGCTTTGAGTGCCCAGTAGAGTAGGCCTTGCCATTTAGTTTCTACTTGTACTTTTGTAATCCCTCTTCCCCCTGTTTCATCTCATTAAATTAAACATGTAGACGATGCTGACACGTTTACCTGTCACCGTGGCGATCTCGTGGCTTGGGTTGCACTTGGCATCTGTGGCGTGGGCTGTCATCAGCGCTGGGTTTATCCGAGGGAGTGTTGGGACTTGCACTGGGCCCGGTGATGGCACGGCTGGCATGTCTCATTGGGTTACTATAGCAGCAGCTGCCAGGGGCTTCAGATGGTGTAACAACATGACAGAGGTCAGGATAACAGCGACATGGAGGAAGAAAGTAGAGAGGGCTAATGGGAGCTAAAGGGGGACATGTCGGCCACTTTGTTAGACAATGAAAAGGCTTGGGATGTAGGGCAGATTGTGTTGTTCAATTCATGTTTCAGTCTGGGCAGGCAATGGGCACTTTTATAGTCTTTATACAGGTAGAATGGTTGAATGGTTTGAAAATTATGAATCAATTTGAAGTTAAAAGTTGTGATAAAACTCTTATTAGAAGGACAGTGTGTTTTCTAGTAGATGTGGGAGATATATCCAAAAATATACAATAAATTCTATTATGGAAGACAATATATTCTGTTTTGGAATTCTAATTTTGCATATTTCCAAAACAGTGTATAATGTATAATAATTTGTTTTGGAAATATGCAAAATTAGAATTCCAAAACAGAATATATTGTCTCTATAATTAAAATCATTACTTCAGCAAGAGACCCAAACAAAGTGATATTTCCTGTTTGTGGTCATTTGTATGGTCCATTTACATTATGTGCTAGACTTGAATCTCATTTATTTAAAGGCATGTTTTTCCATATTCCTGATGCATTGTTAAAACATTGTCTGAATATTGATATCATGGTAGCGACAAAATTCTGAAATATACATTTTTGTGAGACTAGAGAGATTCACATAATAATTTGGTATATATTGCGGTCGATGTCTTTCTTTATGTGATGTAGGTAAAGCTACGTTAAAGAGGCATCTGTTGGTGACAATGATTTATCACTGTCTACATTTGTCTATACAGTACGGACCTCAGTATATCCTGTGGCACTGTAATTAGTTTGAATGGGTTAGTATGTTCTATTAAGTTCCATTAAGTGAGATTATTATTGTGGTCATAGCCTATTAAATTTATATTCAGAACATAGTGCTGTTTTGCCAGAGTTTGAAGCCTCATTGGCTTTTATAATATAATGATAATAAATTGGTTATTTAAAATAATATGCAATGGGCAGCTTGGATTGTAAAATTGCCTGTTTGTGCTACTGGGATACACAAGGCAAATTGTATTCCATTAAATAATAGCCTCTTACTGAAGCACAATAATTTTGGGTGTACAATGGAATAAAAAGCGCAGACAAACATCCTACACCGCTCGTGCCTCTTTTGAAAATGCTTCCTTGCACACTCACACAAACAAACAGACGGAGAGGGAAAAAGAGAGAGAGAAAGAGAGAAAGAGAGGGAGGGAGGGGGATGATGTCACCTCTTGTGGACGGCTAACGCTCGGGCTTGAGATAATGGTGACATTTCTGGAGAGGTGATGTCATTCTTGTACTCACTGCCCCCTCCCTCCTCTCTCTCCTCTGTCTCCTCTCCCTCCTCTTTCTCCTCTCTCTCCTTTCGTGGTAATGCAGGTGGCCGGTCAGTCTTTCAAGCCTACAGCAGAAGAAGTAGTCACATTGAATAGGCAGCATAGCAAGGCAGTGTCCGCTGAATGCATCTGGCCACTTTATTTGATACACCTGCTTGTTACTACTACTTGTCACCATTGGCAATTAACAACACGTTGAAAAATGTTCCAGTGATCCAATTTTAAAAGCAGGATAAGTATGTTTACCAGTATTCATACAGTCATATCAGTAGTAGAGGTGTGTCACTGTAATCCCTCCGTCATCCAGGCATTGTTACAAAGACGGCAGAGGCGTTGCAAGTTCTGCCTAGGAGACGGACACGCAACAGGTTCATGTCTATAATAAATAAATAAATAAATCTGAAATATTTCATTCTACTCCCCCATTTTAACACAAAAACTTTACTCCGATAACTCAAATGTCAACAGAGCTGTAACAGTTTTTCTTTTTGTATTATTTCCAGACCAAGTGCAAACTGTTGAAATGTCAGTGGAAAAGGAGACTTGTGATTGGCTAAATATCGTACGCACATGAGCTGTATAAACCCAGCTGAACCTTCGCCACTGTACATAAGTGATAAATATAAAACTAGTCATTTTTGAAGGACAAACAAGACGCCCTGGCTGCATAACATTACTGCCAGAACAGCTTGCATGTGGTCCGTGCACGTGCAGCTTGTATACTGTATGTAAATAGGATTTCTCCCCTCCATCCATAGTTGCCCACTGAGACCAATCAAGCACAGGGCTGGCAGGCTGTGGGGCTGCTGGGTCCCTTTTACTGCAGTCTTCACCCTCAGGATCTGCTCATTTAAGGCTTCCCTCTCTTCACACACTTCTCCACACTAAATGTATTATGTATTAAACCTAGTGCTATGGGATTAACCCGTACTGTCTATTGTGCCTGGAATTCATACCAGGCTCTACAATAAAGTATGAAATGGTGACTTTATTTTACCAGAACTTTTGTCTCTTGGCTACTTTAATGGTCTAGGAATTCATGAATATTGCTCCCATACAGCCCAGTATGCTATTATGTTGCACTGTATAATTTGGATTATTTGTTATGAATAAAATAACATGGTAAAATACTTAATCTTGAATGAATCTAATATTGGGCACGTAGCCTGTATTATCCTTCGGTTTCAGAAATTTAATTAGAATATTATGTCTTTTGAATGGGAAAAACAAGTCAAAAAGTTACTGTAGAATAGCTGTGGTTATTAAACATGGTCACAGTGAAATATTTTGATGCTGTATTATGGATACTTACCATGAGTTGTACTGGCAGGTTTCAGTACAAAGCCTTATTTTATTTTTATACTAAGGAGATTTTGGTTTAAGGTTTTCATAGCACAGCAGGCACATTGCCAAAGCTGGAGCTGCTTCAGAAGCCTAAAGGGTTTTTGTAGCAGTACCCTCTAAGAGCATCTCACCGTCAGTATTTTTATCGCAGGAAGAACTCACCTCCAGCTCTCTGCACTTTCACTCCACCAACTTGTGCTATGGCTGTCTTTCTTCCCCCGTTGAGAGGAGCAACGTGAGAGGAGCGGTAAACAAGTTCCCACCCCCCATCGCCTTTGCCACACACACACACGCACACACACACACATGCATGCTCACATATACAGGCTGTATCTGGGCAAAAAGAACATAAACATATGTCTTATATCATCAATTGACAGGAAGGCAGCAGGTCCCACTCCTCCTGTCTGCACAAAGGGCTCTCATCACTCCTAGGAATAAAGGGATAGATGCTTACAACAGCTATAGTAAAAGTCCATATATTTTACATTTTATGAGTTGTACATATAGGCCCGCCTGGTACAATAACATAGTTTAAAGTGCGACACAGAAAATGTACAGAAAATAGTACGATAAATTATACAACTGAACGCCACTGTACCACACTGACATAATAACTATAAAGTAGGATCATCCAAATAAACACAAAATGTAATTAAAGTTGTGTATTCTCTGCAAATATGTGGTACAGCTGATAAAAATTAACCTCAAAATAATATTGTTGACTTCTCATTTGTGAAGTGTGGTTAAGGAAATGACTTAAGCATCCATGGTAAAATGTGTAGAAAATATAAAAAACACATTTCCCATGCGTAAGTATTATGAGCTTTTAATAGGAAAATATTGTCAACTTATATGGAGTAAAATGGAGTCATGTATGTTGCTTGACAGCTAAACAAGACTATGATGCAATATAATGACTCCTATGCCAAGGTACCAGATGTCTAATAGTCCAAACATCTGCATGTATTTATCATTATGACACAGGGTCGAAATGGGACACCTTAAGCAATACCAAACATATGTTGTAGGATGGCAACTGACTAATAAACAACATAGTTCATTTTAAAGAGGCTGTTGCGGAAATACCAAAATCAAGTGCAGTCGGAGATAGAGCTGTAAAGTAGAGTTTGACATTGTTTTTTCACATTGTTTTTTTTTCCAATTGTGGCTTGGGACTGGCTCAAAAAGTAAATTAGCTTAATTAGTTTATTCAGAGTTTATACCGTATTCATAGTAAGCTCTGCAACAAAACTAGCCACTTGAGATGGGAGTATGATTTATTTAATAGTTACAATATACTCCATTAAGGGACTTTTTATTACTTGACTGCAGTTTACAAGCCTGATTCATCAGCCGGTTTCACTTCATAGAAACCATCTGACCTCGCAGTTTTAGAAATCGTTCGCCCGACTTTGTTCATTTAACCAACTGCTGCTATTTGGTCGTGACGTATGTAATGCGCCGCTAATGGGGCTAACAGGTATATTAAGCTTTTCCCAAATCCCGTAGGAAGAAGGGCAATAACATCTTTCCCCTTGATAAAATTCACTAAACATTCTCATTGTTCCAGCTTTTAATCCTTGATTTCGCGAATCGTTGACAACACTGAATATATGGCTCTTTGCTGATTGGCTGGTGCCCCAAATCGCACTTCTAGAGTTCTTGTAAACCGTCCAGTGTATTCTGATTCCTGACCTAGTTGCTGGAGAGAAATGAAATTGAGCGGAGGCACTAGATGGCACCAGCCTTGCTAGCAGTTTACAGTTTTACCACTTATTTTTAAAGGTCCCGTATTAAGCAAAAAATGACTCTTGTGATAATGATGTTCCCTCATCAAAAACATACCATCTCCAAGGCTTAAAACGCTCTTTTCCACCTTGTGATGGCATGAAGCGGTAGTTTTCAAGTTAACAGCACTATCACATGACATCGCAAGGTGATGAAACAAAAATGAAACAAAACAAAACTTCTTGATGAGGAAACAACATTATAACATGGATATAACATGGATCAGAAAATAGCATAATATGGGCCCTTTAGTATATGTACTTTTCTAGAATGCATACAGTACCTTGCTTAATTGGTGCACAAATACAATTTTTGCCAGATGAAAGGGGTTTGTAGAAAGGATTAATAGTAAATTTGAAAAGCAGTATATGAACTGCCACGTCCCTGAAAATCTGTATGGCAAGGCAAAGGTATGTTAATAAGTGCCATACCAGATTAGAATTGTAAAGCCCCCTACGATAACACACATATTTGAATTGCCTTCTGCTGTTTCTTTGTTTGCAACTCAGCGCCGTGTCAAAGAGCTTTCGCATCCTTGTAAAATCATGTTTACAAAAAGACTGGCACTCTCCCTCTTTCCTGCATTTGCACAGCCCTCTTGTTTTTAACTGAAATCTCATTTGACCCGGTGTGTAACGCTACAGAATACAGCTGCCAATTTATTTTCCCTCTGCTATAGTTGAAGTTGCTGCTGTAGGTAGAGAAGGATAAAAGCAAATTACTGAATGATGACATGTAATGTGATGTTTGCATGTGAGCAGAGACACTGATGAAAAGCTTTTCAGTTTTGAGGGTTTGCTCCAGAGAGGACGCAGTGGAATATTTACTGAGTGAAAGCAAATGACTTGGTGAGTGTTGACATATTCAGGTTTAAAAACACTCATTTTCTCATCGGCGACCTGCTTTATTATTACTTCACCTCTTCTACCGCATAGAGCACTACCCCGGGACCACTTTTCAACAGTCAAATGCTAAGCCATGTTGATATACATCACATTGGCTTTGATTGACTCATCTGATGCATAAAACTGTGGTCGGGTGTAGCATCAATTATTTAAGCCCTATATGGAAAGTGCTGTCGAGGTCTGAATCATTCATACCTTGTTTCCCTTTGACTAACAGAAGCAGGGCCATTAGAAAATGATCTGATAGTCACATTTGAATGGAAGAACGCAGGCGTGTGACCACCATTGTTAAAAGTGTAGGATCTAAAGCCTGCTTGTGTCCATGGAGATATTGTTTTGCCTGGAATATTCTATAGTATGGCATTAAATAAATCAATCAATTTATCTTACATTTCTCATGGACAACCAGAAGCCATTACATCATCATAGGTCAGATCTGTGGAGAGGCACTCAAAGTAAGAATGTGAGTCTTTTTTCGGCAATAGAAACACATCATTGAATAAAAGTGAGATAAGTTTAATGTCATAACTATATTTCCATGGACAACCAGAACAAGTTACATGTCAGATCTGTGGAGAGGCTACCCACTAACAGTAAGAATGAAAGACCTTCGCAAGCAATAGAAACTTGTAATTGAATTAAAGCAACAAAGATAAGTTTAGTGTTATACCTAAACTTTGATATCTGCATCATATGTCAGATCTGTGGAGAGGGTACCCACTCACAGTAAGAATGCAAGACATATGAAAGCAATAGAATCATGTACCAGAATAAAAGCAAGAAAGAAAAATTTTGTGTCATTCCTAAACTTAGATATCTCCATGGACAACAAATCAAGTTACACCGTTATATTTCAGATCTATCGAGAGACTACCCACTCACTGTAAGAATGCAAGATTTTTCTAGGCAATAGAAACCTGTAATTGCCGAAAACCAATCATGAGCAACAAGTTTATTGTCATACTGTGGATACAGGCAAAACAATAACATTCCCAGGGAGACGAGCAGATGGCAGACCCATAGACGTTACATATATTGTTAAGTGAATTGAGTTCTCATTGCCTTCCCCTGATTTGTCATAATTCCTGTTGACAAATCCAAGGCCCACCCCTTTTTATTGGCCTCCATTGAGCATGCAGTTGTGTTTGTGAGGCTGTATAATGTAGTGTATACCATTTCTATACATTTTCACTTGTGTGTTTGATGTCACGTGTCTTCCATGACAACCACTTGACATAAGAACACATTTCCCTCTCATATGAATTATCTTGACTGTAAACACACACGTAGCTTGTTATGAGTTGTAATGACAGATGGCGTTTTGAATGGAGTTGTGATGCTGAGTGAGCTTCCCTGAGGATGGACTCATTACCCATGCATCAGGAGAGGCCTGTTTTATCACCCCGGGCTGTTTGTGACACACTTTCTCACTCTGATGGATGATCCAAACATTCATTAAGATGGAAATAAATACTCAGGTAGAGCTGCTGGGGGGAAAAACTGATAACGAAAATGAAGACTATTGTGTCATTATAACTTTAACTATTCTGTGACTATTAGGCCTGTCACAATAATAAATTTTGAAGCATGATATATCACTATAGAGAAATACTGCACAAAATGATGATACTGAGACTACTTTATGCCACTGGTACAACGCAGGATAATTCTAGTAAGCCAATTAAATAGACAATATAATTAAAAGGCCTGAGCTGCAGCAAATAAATAGCAAAATGAACTGTTAAATTAGCTATAGCAGTTATTTATTCTACCCTCTACAGCTCAAATCTTACTTTATTACATAAACAAATGACTAAAATCTTCCCACCCAAAAAGCACCCACGATAAATATTGAGTCCCAAAATATAATGCTCCAGCTTTCATGTACTGAACAATAAGTCAGTATAGTAATTATCATGACAGGTCAGCTAAGTTAAAGATAAAATAGCTTCTGATAGGCTTTATTAGAACAAAATATTGAGTTTCACCCCTAACTACACACCACCAACTTTAACAAAGGTAAATCCATACTGTACTGCAAAGATACAATAACAATGTGCTACAAAACCAATTATGTCAAAGTACTACAAATGCTGCTTCCTCTACTATTATTATCTTACTCCTATGTACAATAACAACTACTTCTACTATTGCTGCTACTGCTAAAGAAGTACTTTATTCAAAATATGTGTCTTCTATATTTTATCAGAGCTGCTGGGAGCCCTTAGCTTCTTTTTAAAATAGCAAAGTTACAAATGGCTTTTTTAATTCAAGAAACTAATAGGGTTTACCCAAGCCTGTTTTATTATTCATGCATGCTTTTAAAAAGACTTTAATACCATCTATTTTCAGACAGTATAGTGTGATGTACGACCTTCTTCCTTCCTCTGCAGTTCTTTTCATTAGGAAAGTTTATTAAAAAGTGAAAAACTGGGAACCTTTTACTGAATTACTTATGTTTTTATTAACCACAGCTGTTAAAGCACACGCAAGTATTGCAGGTCAAGTGCAGGGTTTACAAGTGTTTTGTGTTGTAACTCACCTGGGAGAAAATATTTAAGCTTTTATATGAATCAGTAATGAAGATTTTCTGGTAATAGAATGCAAGAGCTCATTAGTGGTAGAAAGGATTCGAAAATTGCTAATAATTAAGACTAAAATGCTTGTACCACTTGCTCTTATGATAATCCCTATTGACAGCATATATTATAAGGTTTATAGACAGTCATCAAGTTCACTTAAAATAATAAAAATATACTAGTTAAAGATTATTGAGGTGAAAACAACTTAAATATTTCATAGTTTGACATGCTTTAAGAGCCAAACACAGACTAATGTGGGGGAAAGGTGAGGACTACAAATATGAACCTTGTTAAAATGCCAGTAGAGTTGGAAACATATATGTAAGCTTGTGATACATTGATTGTTATAGTAGTAGTTTTAAGATAGAGATAAACAAAAATACAACTCTAAAAGAACTGATATTATATTTTATTCATCACTTACATCATTTTCTGTGTGTTTTTAAAGGCTGGCTTATTAGGGGGATTTGGTAAGTCCTTGGGTAGCCCCTGATCCCGTCTCCAGATTTCATTATTTTCTACTGTCTGTCTGTCTGCACTGTGGGCTTAAGCACGCACATAAATAACAGGATTTATAATCAGATTGTTGCCTTCAGCTCAGTTAACTGCATATGTCAACATTAGGGATGACAAACTAAAATCTTCTTTGTGAACTCAGAAATCCAACGAAAGTTGCCAGTAGAACAACATGCTCAGGAACATGCTACTACACAAGTATATGATACAGTTATACTTATACATCAATGATAATTGATACTGCTGCTACTAGCAGTACAGCATTATTAATGGGGTTTTCAAGAAATCCATACCCTTATTCTAATCAATACTAAAACTAGTATTGATTTTTTTTTCAAGTATTGATACAGAATGTAATTGTATAGTATATTGTACAAAGTTGGACCATTGTTGAAAAGTTTTAAAAGTGTCTTAAAAACCTACATGGTACTACTAAAGGGCCCATATAATGCTATTTTCTGTTATTGCTGCTTCTTCTACTCCATACACCTTCACTTGAATCATTTGGATAATTTCAGCCCTGGAATTGCTAATCTCTACTAAATTTAAGGTAAAATGTAGCTGTTAACTTGAAAACTACAGCTTCATGACATCACAAGGTGGAAGAGAGTATTTTGAACTTGATGTAGACAGATTAATAATAAAATAATGAAAGGGTAACTCAAACATATGTGAATGAAACAACTCCAGGTATATGTCCAACATGACTAAAGCTCACAAGTGTACATTTTCGTGTAATATAAAACTATTAAACTGCTATCAATGTATGTAAATGTATCATTCTACTCTAAACAAAAAAATGAGTGTAAATGTCATTGCTGTATCGAAATTGGGTTTCACAATTAAGATTATTACTAAAACCAAACAAATTATGATGTAAAACTGAAAAGTATTCTAATAAATCTGCTTGATGTGTAGGGAATATATACTCTTCACTTCACTCTGCACTTGTTGCCAGCCTGAACCTTTTGACCCATCACATGACTCCTGAAGTGGATTTCCCCTGGACTCAGACCAGTTGACGACATGACACTGGAATGTGGTGATGCTGCCTGGAGTCTGTGGGCCATTGTTGCCCATCTCATGTGAGGCCAGTCCCTTTGTAAGTGCAGAGGCAGCCGTGTTTGTGATGTTTATGTGAAGTGCAGGTGGCAGTTCCCATCGGGTCAGAGGGTTCCACTGGGAGACCACAGAGAGCAGCTTACTGAATGACATCACCTAATCCTGATGTGTTGACACCTCAGTCACCACAAGGGAAACTGCCATGTTGGCATTTATGTGGGAGGGGAGCTCACTGTGACCCAAAGTCTTATAGATCCACCCTCTGAAAAAAGACTGGAGAAAGTTTGTACAGCTATTTTAACCCAGTGGCATGCCTCTCCCCTGACTGTGCAAATAACAGTTTCCTTTGCTAATTTAAGGTGCAGACTTGAAAGAGTTGGGATAAAAATGGCATGGCTGACGGATGCTTTTCAGGAAAAATGCTGTTTTACATTTCACATATTTTTTAAAAGTGGTGTTTATAAATATCACTTTCAGATCAGGAAGAAGTAAAGTAAATAAAGCAGGACTAAACCGGGACTAGAACGGGACCAAGCCAAATCTACATTAGGGGTCTCAAACCAGGCCTAAACATTTTGAACACACCATTGATTAGTCAATGTAGCCCATAGTAGTGTTCATAGACTGTATATATAAACGGACATAGCTAACCTGCATGAATCCGGCTCATCGACTCTGGCTCCAATTCACTTTGTACTAAAAAAAAATCTTTGTAACTGCTACTGTCAAGGCTCCTCATTTTGGTCTTTGTTCATATTAATCCACTCTACATGAAACCGGTCTTTTTACTTTGTTATTTTATTCACAAATCAGTTCCTATTCCTCCAAATCGCCCCTGTAACTGCTAGTCTTAGTGAGCTTCATTTGACTGGAGTCGAACACTGTAGGTGATGTCACACTCCCTAAGTCCACTTTATTATACAGACGATAGTAAGTTTTCAAAGGTAGCGAGCCAGACAGTGTTTTAGAAATAAAGATGTTTTGGCTGTCACCCAGAAATCATTTTCAATCTAAAGGTGGTGATCTGAGGAGCTAGAATGTATACTGCCCAGAGATGAGGGTAGCTAGAGTTGAATGTTTTGAATTTGGAAATACTTTAAGGACTTAGATTATTCACACTTCATGCACAACATTTGCCTGAGGATACAAACAAGGTCAAAGGTTATCTGCTGCTTATAGCCCAGGGCCTCCTAATCCTGCCCCTGCATTTAAACGACACTCTTGAGCTAAGTTTGGGATTTATGAGTCAAATGAAAAGGCAGAAGGTTACATTTAGCCGTCTATGTCATTACAATCCATTTATTACCAACACTATAACTGTGATTGTCAGGATTTATTTGTTGAACTGTAAAGTATAGCAGCTCCATAACATTAGGCATCAGCTGGTCTGTAAACTCCTCTAACAAAAAAAGACATCGTAATTGATTGATAGTGTCACCCGTAGCGACACCCTTTTCTGTTGTTGTTTACATGGCTTCTTTTGATCCCGAACTACTTGGGCTACAGTGGGGTGGGGCCTATGGAAAATCATTCAAGGAGCTGTATGCAAATTCCGGCTCGGCAGCAGCTTCACCGTGGAAGATTCACACGCAGCGGGATAATGTAATTTATTTCTGCCACGACACGCCGCGTGAACTGGTTTAATGGATCCAAAAAATATTGCTTACAAACAAAGTGGCTCCAGGCTGTTATGTTTTATTACATGAGTATAATGTAATAGTGGCATCTAATCTAATGGTGTGCTGGCTAGAGTTATGATATACATTGTTACAAATGATTTATGTAAAGCAGCTGCTAGGGCAAGGACAAACAACTCATAGAGCACCACCTAATGAATTTAGGTTCAAAATAGTCATAAATTTGCTAAATGAAAAATGAATAAAACAACATCAACATTATGACATGAAATGAATTAAAGATAGAAATTTAATGAAGCAATATTACCTGAAAAATAATGTATAACATGTACAAAAATATATATTTAAAGTTATAGGTAATACTTAATTTAACTTGAATTTCAATCAATAAAGCATCTCTCTCTTTGCCACTATGCCACTTTGTCACATTTGTTATTTGTGGTTAGTTTAGTGTAAATTGTAACTTAAAATCACATTGGAAATATGTCATCAGTTCTTTTTGTGAATATCCAAAATATAAAATCACTCATTGCCTCTTCCTTATTTGGAATCTGTCATCCCTGTTACAATGTAATGAGATATCAGTCATTAACACGCCTAACCATAATTCCTTTAATACATTCACACCCTGCTTTGATGACTATGGGTAATTGCTTCTTAAAGAATGGTAACCCAAGTTAATTACAGTTCACATGTCAATCAACAGCTGACTGATTCCTGCAGCTGATTGATTGATACCATTTGGTCAATAAATGAAACTAATCTCGTCCGTTAACTCCCGAGACACTTTGGCAATCTCTTGTTCATCTTACGCTATACAAACTGAGATATATGTGCTCTCCCTCCCTACAGAAAGCCAGTGGTGCTGACAGCTGAATTTCTGTTCAAAGCCCCTTTTAATGGCACGTCAATTTCTACTCCCCCTAGAGACGTATAGCGACTGAGTTAGACTTATTCTTACTCCCGGCAAAGACACGACCAGCCTCAGCTCAGCTCAAACCCGCTAAGAAAAGACCTCCTCCTCATCTCTCAAGCAGACCCAGACACATTCACACACTCCATGAACTCCCAGTTTTAGGATATGGCTGTCACAATGATGCCTGTAACTTTGATCTACACAAAAACGCTCCTAGCATAAAGCAATGTCTCCAGCCATTGCCACTAGTTACACTGCCTACCTGGTGTATTCTATTATTAAATAGGGCTGAGACGAATGTTGCAATTAAAAAAAATCTCTTCCCTGGAAATTCATAAATATTTGATGCAGTTCTCCCAGACAAGTTGTGATTTGTGCTCATTAGGTTGTCATATTTTATGCGGGAGTGTGAACACAAGTGGCGTCTCGTGTTGAAGTTTTTTTGGGGTAGTTGGATGTCCCCGCCTCGAGTTGCACTTTTCTCAAATGACATGGCCCAAGGTTAGTATTTCGTCATTTTAATATTTTAGGAGGAGCGAAAGGGATGTTTGGAGTGTGGGGTACCCTGCCTTGCCACCCCACCCACATGCGTAATTCAAAGCTAAGGAAATGTGCTTGTTACCAATGCATGCGCCGGTGGTCCCAGTCTACAGGTGTGTTTGCCAAGCCACCCTTAAAATTAAACCACAATGTCTAAAGCACATACAAGTAATGTTGACGAGTGAACTGAACACTGCTCATTCACCCAAAAAAAGCAAGCCCTAAGGGAGAAAAACAGGAGCCAAAATATAGTACATTGGAATTCATTTGCAAATCCACCTCACAGCCACCCTCTTCTTTCATAAATTGCCCTGAAAATGAAATATCCCATGCATAAAATTCACATCCATGGATTTTGGAAACAGGATCCTACCCAGAACATTGACTGACACAACATAAAAAAGGCAGCAGTCAAAGCAGTACATTCAGCAGTTTATGTGTGTGCAAATTAGATGCAGAGATGTGAAACGATGTAGCTTATACGGCTTTGCTTCATGGCTCCAATTCTGAGCATTTAAACTCAAACTGGCCCATTATTTTGACTACAGGGAAGTGACAGTGGGCCTTGAGTATCAACAAAATAATTTAATGTCAAATTTATAAAGATTTGACAATTCAGCAATTGCTGAAAAAAAAAATCTAAAACACAGCCATTGTTTTGACTGTTGCTTGGTTGATTACGTAATAAACCACTCTTCTCTGTAACAGTATCGGTACTCTGTGGTTTGGTGTAGATTACCCTCAAGAGGTTTGTGTTTCTGCTGGGTGTAAGGCAGCAGTTGTAAACAGAATGTGTAGTAACAATGTGTGAAAAACAATGTAATTAAAGGGAGTATTTTATCACATAAAACCAACGAGGCACACTGAATGCACATGAAATTACTCCTAACACCTTGTAGGTAACAATGCATTGGTGGTTGTTTAGTTTTACTGGTGCCACAAAGTGGTGTGGGTTGTTGTGATAGCCTAGAGTGTGTGATTCTGTTGCACCACATTAAATCAGAGCCTTACATATTAGAGTGTACCTCTGTTTTGGCTGGCACCTGCCTCCCTCTCCACCAGCTCAGTTTTCTCTCATTCTCACCACAGATTTTCTTATTCTTTTATTTTCTGGTGAAACTAAAGCTCACGCTGTGTCTGTGCGCAGTGCGCTCAAGTGCCACATCCTTTAATGTTTGGAGAGCTAGAGACTGGCAGAACGGCATGAGTCTCAGAAGTTCAGAGGCATCGGCAGATCACAGGGCGACTGTCAGGCCTCCTGGCAATCTGTGGCAGCACAGAGGAGAGCCTTTGAGCCAGTGACCCCCCCGAGATCCAGCGGGACAGAGGGGGAAATGGGGCTATAGTCTGTCTCAAAGAACTCACTGTCTGCTCTAGTGATATCAGCAACAGATGAGATACAAAATAATGCCAAAACGGTATTTAATTAGATAACAAGGCACATACTAGTGCTAACAGTTGCTAAAGGTAGTGCCAAAAGTAGTATCAGTAAGTAACAGGAAAAGTAAGACTGACCATATTATCTGTAGAACCAGACTAGTATGTTTTTTATTGAAGATAAGAAGCTGCTTTGGTCAAAATTAAGCAATCTATTAAGTTTGAACCATTTAGAAAATTCCAAATTATAATTTCATGGGTTTCTAATTAGTCCACAATAACATCTGCCCAGTTGGTCCGTTGATACAATTTGAGCTAAGTAGCATCTGGAAGATTTCATAGATGTTTTTTCACTGTGAATGAAATTCCAAATGCTAATCCTTTTCCTGGCATATCCTGCTTAAGCATACATTAGCATAATAATAGTACATCCTGTGGAAGCAAAACTAACACGGTGCTTATGTTGAAGAATCGACCTGTTCAACACCTCTCCTCACACTCCGCACCAGTCCTTTCCTGTTACAATTCAACACAAAGGATTTATATTTTATTTCCTGGATCGGTTCCACATTGGGTCGGCTGTAAAACCTTTTGTGGTATATCTAATTAGCTACATGGAGACAGCAGAGGTGATCCGCAAAGGGCCAGACAAAAAAACTTGAATAGGTCATTTCACGGATGAGACACACAGCGCCTCACCCCCTCTTCCAAAACCCAGCCAGGAACAATGACGTAATGCCAAAATCTTTTAAAAAATAGTGACACATATTGGCTTGACTGAAGGTGCAATGAAAAGAAGGGGGTTTACAATGTCCTAAAATACTACTTAAAATTCAGTGAGTCACTATTGGAAAGACCCTTAATATTGTTTGCCTTGATGTCATGCCATTTGACATTAATGGGGCCAGGGGCACAAAAGGAATGCTATGCATGGTTGAACTTTAGCAATAGATAAGGGTCCACTTAATATAGTCGAGCCTTGTTATAAGAATGCTGACAATACAGCTTTAAAGAGCACACAATATTAGACCTGGTTTGTTCTAATTGCATAGACCAGGGTTTTCAGTCTTTTAAAACCAGTCTCCCAAAGTAAACGGACACCGAACTAGGAACTGGATAGCAAAATAAATTTGATCTTGGTAATGATTTTGAGGGGCAAGGTTTATTTCTGCTGATTTGATTACTTTAGCGAATGAAGAGATGAGTGATTTTACTAAAATACAGTAATATATTTTCAGTTTTAAAAGTAGATTAAATACAGTGTAGTTTTTGACCTCTGTGGAACCACTGGCAGACAAATATAGCTGGTATCTCTATTGACATTCACTATATGTTTAGTTTTAGCCCAATTTAAGCACTACATTCCCAGTGAGAAATCCCTCTAAGATATCTTAAGCAATCCAATCTTGAAGTCATAATTCCTCAGGCTACCGGCGCTCCCTGGGATTTCCTAATATAGTTTCATTTGGGAACAAAGTCTGCCTTACATGTTAAACGACAGATACTGTGCATACAAATGGGACCACATGCTCAGAGAGGTGAAGTCATTGGAGCGTGCAGAGAAATTTCCTGGAAAAACCTTTGACATCATCTCATATAGGAAAAGATTTGGGGTCAGACGTAAGTGTTTGAGTCATACATATGTTCTGTGTCTGTACTGGAGCTGCATGGGACCTATGGCATCTGTGTGTTTAATAATGTATACTAGACTATGAGGCACTCGTAAGCAACTGGTTCTCAAAATGTGGTGTCCAGGTTGCCTCTGGTGATATGGTGGGTCCGCTGCAGGTTTAGTCTGTGTAATTTAGAAGCCATCATATTCCTATATTAATATAAGAACTGCTTAGTTATGGTTTAGTACTATGGTATAGACCTGGTTTTAATCTCATGCAACACAGTCTGCACAATATTTAACTGCAATTTAATTTAACTGCAAAAATGGTTAAAAAAAAAGAAAAGAAAAGAAAAGAAAGTTTGGTCATCCCTCACTCAATGACCAACAAAAACAGTGAACATTTTTTACTATTACTTTTTCCGTCAAATGCCCTTCCTAGTAATCCATAAAAAATCACCTAAATCAATCAGTCAACAAGTCTTTACCTCAAATAAAGTTCAGCAGGAACAAACACGAGATCTAAGGTCTCTATGTGAAACTGTATTTGGTTACCTAGGCAAATTAGCCATGTGCTTTTAGTTTCAGGTCTACTGAACGTAGATTTAAATCATATTCAATTACATAACGTCATTTATGTAAATCGCATGTCTGAGATGTACGTAAACATCACACTTTTTAAGGACAATGATGCAGCTTGAAATTGGTTGGTTTGTTGTTTTTGTTTATTCTTGATTATAAATGAAAATCGATGCTTATCTACTAAGATCTTAGTGTTTTAACTTCAAAAAACACAAAATATAAGTTGACAATACCAACTTTACCATACTTTGCCATTGTTCGTTCCAAGCCAAAACAGCCCGGTAGTAGTTGATCTAGTAAACACATTTTTTCCGGAGCTATGAGCCATTCTTTCTCTGGATGGTAATGTTGTTTTTGCTAATCATAGCTCTATGAAATTCCAGCCTGGGTGAGCTTTGCCCTTGGTTATGTTAAATTAGACAGTATGTGCAGCATGCTAAATTCTCTCTAAATTACTTGAGTCCATTTCTTTTCCCCCAACTCATTAACTATTCAATGGGAACTGATCCTGCAGGGTATTGACACTATTTCTCCACACTACCCAAGCAGGCTGTTTGAACCCTTTAAAAATTCTTCCATGCCTTATCTTCCTTCCAAAAAAAACCCAAACTTGAACCATTTGATAATTTCCAACTTGCCCAGAGTAGAGCCGAGTCAAACTGCATTATAAACACAAAAGCTAATTACAATTTTGCTAGCCCGTGCCTATTACGCAGTGACAATAACAAGCTGATCAGCAGTGGCTAGAGGAAGAGCACTTGTGTTGTTTAACAAGTTGTTGATTACGGGCTCTAATCCTGCTCCAACATGACAAGGGAGACTTGTTACTGGGATAGGTTTGGCTTGGGCATGTCTGGACCAATCACGATTGAGCTGCGCGGTCTTCTGCCTTGACCTTGGACAGTGGATTTCCTTGAGGGCAGGGCGTCCAAAACAGTTCAGGTCTAGCAGGGGCAAGCATAGGGGCTAATGCTGAGGCAGGCAGAGAAATATATGAATGACTGCAAAGAAGAGAGCATCTAGCCATTCAGCGCATAGAGGAAAATCTGTGAGCCAATCGCATTAGTTGTTCTCCTCTCCCTGTAGCGCCTCCCTGACTTCTTCTCCTGACTGTTACCAGGTCACTGTGCTGCTTGTGCTACTGAATAATCTGTTTCATTGGGTCAGTGTGCCTCTCTCAGCGCGCCTGACTGGCTGCTCGGGCATACGCGGTTGCTAGGGAGCTGGACCAATCAGAGGCGAGCGGAAGTCCCCCCTGGTTTCTAGGCAGGTTTCACGTGCTGGAGATGTTTTGGCGGGAGAGTGGGAGTGTGCAGCCGGGCTTGTGGGAGGAGCAAGGCCAGTTCTGGTGAAGTGGAGCATGTGATTGTCTGTGCATGTTTGTGGGCGAGTGCTAGCTTTGCCCTGCCTCTTGCTTTCTGATGCAACACAGAGCCGTGTCTCCTGGGCTACGAGGGGACCTTGTTATGTTTTTTTTTTTTTCTTTCACTTGTCCTCACAGGAAACGAGAACCAATTGCTGAGCTGTTGCCATCGGAGCGGGGAGGTTTGTTTTTCCTCCACTTTCATCGCTGGTACCTCCCCGTCGACAGTTACCGTAGAAACAAGAGCAACTCCAACTCTATTTCCATCCATGTCTCCTTCCCTCAATGATTTATCTGAGCTTTCTTTTTTTAATCTCCCGCACAGCACCTACCTACCAACACTTTATCAGCCAATGAAGTGGTCTTGAAGCGCATTACATCTTCGACAACTATAAAAGCGAGATAGCAAGTACAGCGACTGCAAATGCTGAGCCATATCTCGGACCACCGGCACAACTTCTGACTCAAAAACATGCCAACCCCCCAACCACACAAGATTAACAGTTAGATGAGGTGAGCCTGGACCCCCTCCACACCCAAAAAACAAACTCAGGGAGATCTCACACAAACTTGTTAACTACTACAGCCCTGAGAATCCTAGTGTCAACACAGGAAAGCAGTTAGTCACATCTCAGACTTCCCAGTATCCTATTACTGCAACTCCACCGCACATGGTCAAACAAGAATTACTCTGGAGAGCGGCTAGTGAGTGGACACTGAGTACACTCTTCAAAACACAGCATGAAGCGCCTGAGTGACTTCTACTAACCAATTATGAATTCAGTACATCAAGGCAACCAAGAGGAAGAGACAGGAATTTAGACTGGAGCGTAGGTAGATATATGGTCTGCAAGAATATTCTGTAATTGTTGTTTTGAACAGGAATATCTAGTAGGTCATCCATTATAAAAGAAGCCAAAAATAAAACTGCAAAAACCAGTTGATAAAAAAATTTTAAAGAACAGAAACGTGTTGTGTAATTTCACGCTTTTTTGTTTAAATTTATAGTTTATTCACTTTTTGTGTAATGCCTGAACCTCAACCAAGATATTTACAAGCACGTTTTGTACATTTCAAAAGTATTATCTGATTATTGCTATCAGCAGAATCTACAAAAATACTGAAATGTTCAGTTTTGACAACATCACCCTCCCCTTGCAGAAACTGCTTTCACTAAACTTGCCTTACTCACAGAGACTGGGGCAGGAGCTGAAACGCTGAGAAAGAATGGCTGTTATGTCAATAGTGGACTGTAAACTCAATACTTAGTCATTAGTAGGATACAATACAGTTGAGCACGTGTCAAATGTCCAATCTCACTTATTGGCAGAATAGAAGTCTTGGCCGGGTCTTGAATCAAAGCCAATTACCAAACGATTCTTGTCTCCAATTGGCAACTAAACTGATTACAACTGACATTAACGGCTTAGGGCTGTTGCCTCCACATAGATCAGTCTTGGTAGTATTGATGAAAAATACTGAGGAAAGACTTATTATAAAGAATGGGTGAACCTGAGTCATTCCAGTTTTGCTTTAACAACAATAGCTCAAGAAGTGACTGACATTTTAGGTCATTATGTAAATCTTGTCACTGTAGCTCAAAGCAGTGCAAAAGCAGTATAATAAAGATAGTGTTTGTTCATTACAAAATTCTAAATAGACCATACTTTAAAACTGAGTTAGAGAAATCACATTAGAGTTTGCTGTTGACATTGGCAAAATGCTCTAGTTTAGGGTTAATATGTAATAAGTGAGTCTATCCACTTGACAAAAAACAGGAGCAAAGTGAAACATCGTCTCTGTCAGCAGAAATGAGCTAATGTGATTTTTTTCACTGGAGTAGCCAAAAGTTTCACACAGACGTGATTGGATTCAGATGATAGGCCTTTGAGCCATATAGTGACTTTCTGAGCTCAATTCTTCACAAAAATGAGTACTCCATCAATTGTAGATTTTCAATTTAGATATTTCCTTCAATAATTGCACAGTATCTATCTCACAAAGCCTGCCATGCATGTGAAATTTTGATACCATACAGTTCTAAAATGTGTGTACCCAACATTCAGCCAATCATTCATTATACACGTCCTACACACCTAAATGTAAAGTTAAGCTCCTTTTGATTAAAGGTCCCATATTATGCAAAATGTACTCTTGTGAGCTTTAAGCCATGCTGTGTTGTTCTCAAAAATATACCTGGAGTTGTGTTTTGTTTTAGTCACACCTGTTTGAGTAGCCCTTTATTTTTTATTTTTAGTCTGTCTACATCTCAAATTCAGAATGCTCTGTTCCACCTCGTGATGTCATGAAGCAGTTGTGATTGTGAGTCATGATAACAAGCTATCTTTTACTTTGTAGATTGGAAATTCCAGGGAAAAAATTATCCAAGTTATCCTAGTGAAAATTAATGGAGATGAGCACTTCCTGTATTACTATTACTACAATGACATCACAAGGTTGAGTTTTTCTGTTTGAGAGAAGAACCTAAGAAGAACCAGACTACAGCAAATAGGCAGGATATCTGTGTTAAATATGTGAATGAAACAAAACACAACTCCAGGTTTGTTTTTATGACAAAACAACATTATAGTATGCAGTAGATCAGAAAATACTGTAATATTAAAATTATCTAAACCTTTGAACTTTTTGGCTTACTACAGAATTATTTGTACACAATGCAATAACTATCCCTAATTTGTGTTTTTGATATATTTGCAAAGTTTGCCAAAGTTCACTGTTGCAAAACAGTTTCATGACACATACTGTATAGTGTGGGCGGACGTGGCACAGTGCTCACCTGCAAATTGGTAGTGAGAATCATCTTGGAGGTTGCACAGGTGTCAGTAGACATGCCAGTCTGCCTGACAAATGGTTTGTTTACAACAAGAGCTGCTGGCGCTGCTCAATAATCAGCCAACGTTCATTCACATTATGCTCTCACAGCTGGAGACTGGTGGAGACAAGCTGAATGACGCAAAGCAACAAATGCAATTCAATCTCTCAAATATACCATCCCGCACACCAAGACATGCCTATTATCGCTATGTTTTGCTATATTTAATTCTTGGCATTAAAGTGGTGTCAAAAATGCCCCGAATCAGAAGCGTCTCCCTTGGGTGCTACTGGGCTTCAATTGTGTTACCTCTGGATGAACTCAGAGAGCCCGCGTTCATTGGCTGGGTCCCCACTCTACCTATGGTTAAAATCAAGAAGTGTTGACAGAAAAGACAGCGGGAGGAGGCACAGGAGCGGACACAGCACTTGAATAATGTGTGAAAACTTGGCATTTCTGTCACGTCATTTCACAATCAATTTATGTGAAAAACAAGTCTCCAGGAGCGAGGATTTAGGGAGATAATTAAACGGAAAAGCGATCGTAGCCGTAAAATTGTGATGTGTACGAGCATGCAGTTTCGCCAGAGCTGTTTTGTCGTGGAACTGATTGAAAAATAAAGACAAAGCGTCTGGGTGTCAGGAACTATTAGAGGAAATGGTACCAAGCAAATTCATGTAATTATGCAGCAAACTTTGAAGATTTTTCAACATTACAGCCTTATCACCCCTCCTGGCAGCATAAAGTCAGAAATAACTCACTGTGGAGAATAATGTGTCTCGCCAGGGAAAAAATGCTGAAACAAATATGGGCCGGGACACGTCGTCTGCCAGTTTACTTGACACAAAAGAGGTAGCGTAAGTTTTAGTTGACAAGTTCCTGAGTTCAGTGATAACACAAAAGGCAGCTTCAAAGTGATTGGAGCAGTGTATTTCAAAGTGTAAGACAGAAAATGACTTAAAAACTGAGATTGCAAAATACGTGATGCTTTTGCTTCTAAATCTTTGGCACTGACGGCACATCATGTTATATTCACGGTGCAAAAAACACGCTGCCAAAAATCTGATTTGCAAAACAAATGTGGTGAAGTGTTCAAAAGACGACAAACCTTCGCCAAATCACTGACAAAACTACCATATACCCTAGAGTCCACTGGCAATGAAGTAACCAACTGATTGAAATTCACAACTCCTGGAGCTATTGTTTGGGAAGACTAATTAGTTATTGATAGAGTGGGGAAAAAACAAAGTACGAAACAGGGCATTGGATTTTTTCTATTCTTTGTTTTTCAAAGCAGCACACTGTGCACTAATTAAATTTTAAAAGATCTACCTCTGGAAAGTGGTCCAAATGGATGAATATTACATCAAAATAACTGGTGTTTTTTCATACTCCAATTCCATCAGGATTACTTTTTGTTTGTTTTCATTTGTGTTATTACATTAAAGGCAATTAATAATGAGCAGTTTATAAATAATGACTCCCAGGTGTCTACTCAACCAGATTTAAGTACTTTAGGGCTCCTCAATATATGGAAATATAAAAATGCTGTGCTGCAAAATGTCCATAAAATTTGATCAGTGACTCAAGTAATGCAAGTAAACATGTTTTGGCCACTTGGCTTTAAAAACACTGTATGCAAAATCTAACAGGAAGTACTTTTCTACTACTTTTCAAATGGAAAAGGAGCTCAAATAGTAGCATTTATTAAATGACCAACTAGGCCAATGCAATAAACCAAATTTGTCACAAAACTGATTAGAAATTCAGTCTAGAAATATGTTATTAATTATTATAAAATGAAAATGTTGGTTTGTTGTTGAATAGTATATAGGCTAAAGCATATAGGAATATCATTGTAGTACCAGTCATGTTTTGCTGTATGTTTCTGTTGTAAAATTTGGGTGGGGTCCTTACACTGCAGGACTGGAGCAGAAGGGGGCTGGTGGGATGAGAGTGGGGGCTGGGATCCTCTGTAGAGCAGCAGCTTAAACTAGGCAGAGGTTGTTTGCTTGTATCCAAAAACCTGCAAGTACACAAAAGAATACAGTGAAAAGTTGACATCGTAAACACATTCACGCCTCTTCTACTAAAGTGGAGCACAAGCTTAAACAGGAATGTTGGTCCAATGCTACAACATCTGCTTTCATCTAGAAATTCTCTCCTGGGAATAGTCTGACTCACACCATGGATCAAATAGTCTAGCATGAGAAGCCTGGATGTTTTGCCCCCAGTAACCCCCTGTGCAGATCAAGCTTGATTTCACTGTGTTTTTCTCTCATTAAGATCCATACCGTACATATACAGTATGCATACCCCCACCCTGCTATAGGGGTCACCAGCTATGCATGTTGTTTATTCCACTGTCATTGTACATCGATCACAACATAGTCAGTAATAGGTGCCCTCAGGGATAGAGATGAAAATGCCCCCAATAGTGTCACGATGTATTTAATGTCATTGGATTTACTACTTATTGGAAATTGATGACATAAAATCATATAATTTTACATGAAGAGACACGCATTAGTTAAGGGTCATAAAATGCATGAAAAGACAATTAATATGAAGGCTGTTCTTTCACGGTAGATAAGACAGCATCACTCACACCCCGGTAATAAGGGTGGGTACACGCTCTACGATCAGCAGCGGCTCCCAATCAGCTGAGCAAAGCACAGAGCACTAGTCACATGTCTTATCTCGGTTTGTGTTTTTTCCCCTCCACGTGTCCAGATACACGAAGCAGAAGGCGGGACCATAACAAACCGCCTGATTGGCTGAGAGCTTGTCACCAGCTTATGCCTTCCAACAGGACAGTCCTCTTAAAGGGCCAGGCGCAATATTTACTTATTGACAACAATACCAAGAAATGTTCGAAGAATGATGATCGAGGTTTTTGAACATTTAACACCTAATCATTTCACATTTAAAACAGTTTTGGGAAGCCATTCGACATAATTTTGTTTTTATTTCGATATCCTCAAAATGCCATATTTTTTCTCAAAGCAAATGGGATAATATTGAATAATTATCTGTGGACAGCATTATTTCCCATTCATGTGTATTGCAAATGAATAGCAATTATGTTGGAATGGAGGGATATATTTCTGTTTATTTATATCATGAATTACATGTTTATTATTAGGCTATTTGACACCATCTGTGAATGTGATTCAATATGTCTCGTAAGTGCAATAATATAGCGCATTATAACGTATTTTATTCCAATGTATTCACTACAGTCTGCAGTACACTAGCAGTGCAATGCATAAACTTACTCCAGTGCCCTGGTAGCCTAATAAATCATTGTGTTGTAATATATCCTACTTTATTGATGCTTCCGTGGTTTAATTTCGTTTAGCTGTCAACACTCGGGGCATTTCAAAGTGTTTAGTTGAGTTTGAATCGATAATAAAGTGAATAGGCTGTGTTACATTTGCATAACATTGTACTTGCTGCTCCCTTTCACATATGACTAGGGGCGGGTCCCCGGGTCCATCAGGGCGGGCCGCCGTGGCAGAAAAAAACAAGCCCTCTGCAGTCAGCAAACATCCACCACGAGTAGCTGTAATGCAAAGAGGATACGAGCCGCATCACCACAATCATTAGCGAACAAGTTAGCATCAAACTGTCAAGATACCACCGATCACTACGGAAAGCCTGTTTTCTGGCGGTGAGTTCAGTCACAGTTTATTCGCCTTTCTCTTGGACCGAAACTGCCTTCTTTTTGCCGCCTTCCTTCACTGCTTAGTTTGTCAACAAATGAGCGGGCAGCTGGCGCTGGGGCATGCCCGGGCAGATACTGGATGAGCGGACTCGCAGAGTGCTGGCATATGGCAAAGGGCATTCTCTGAAGTATTTTTACCCACTTTTTCTCGTGAACGAGTATTTTTCTTACCTTATTCTCACTGAGGACGTGTTGATCGACTGGTTTAAAAGACTTCATCTATCAAGTGGACTGTCCCGGTCTTTGAGCAGCCATGGTTCGTACCGCTCATTTCCTCACTTAAACACCACCCAGTTAAACGTCAAAGTGCCACATGTGTCATGCTGATTGTCAAATAATTAAATTCACGATCATGACCGAGCTGCGGTACACGAGAGCGCATTCACACGGTCAGCGGGTTTGTTTGGGGGAAGAATGATCCGGTGTGGTGGCCAAGATAAAACACAGAAAGTAGGTTAAAGTTCTGACAGTGCATTATAGGAGGAAAATAGTTTTTTTACAGCGGTGCCAACGAGAACATGTCAAGCAGCCATGCGGCTTTGTTTTCTTGAGCGACAGTTTAGAAGTTGACCTAATTTACCAACTAATTTAAAGAGAGAATATACAGGGTTGTAGATAGCCAAATCTTTATTTTATTGGAGGATGTCGTTAGTCATTTTGGTTGTGTCGACTCACTAGAGTCAAAGCGACACTACCGCTGAAACCAGCGTGCGTCGGCGCATCACTGTCCGGTAAACAGTGCCTTTGGTGCGGTTAGAGGGATCGAAATCTGTCGGTGGTCGTACAAAGCTTGTTGGGGATGGCAAACGTGTCATTTTAGTACATAATGGTGATTTCATAACAGTAACAGTAACAGTCTTTACATGGAGGAGTGATTTGACCTATATTTAATTACAAAGTTTGTGCCAGTTCGGCACTAGGTGGCTTTACCTGTCGTCACCGCCTAGTTCTTCAGCTCATGAAATAGCAAATGCTATGTTATTGTTTTGGTGTTGTACTTGTCAGCAGGATCTAGTATATTAGCTGCCCAATGAAGCATGAGGTGAAACTGCGGTACTGCTCACCTTGTTTGCACCCCCTCCTGCCCTCCAGAGTTGAGCTGAAGTTGAGCCAAGTGCGCGCACGGGGCAGCAGAGGGAGCCACACTTTGGAGCGGCTTTGATTCTCTGACCAGCAGCTCTGCACTCCCTGCCAGGCCCCAGAGATGCCCCGGGCGCTGTGTTTATGTGTGTATATGTGTGTGTGTGTGTGTGTGTGTTGTTATCCTGCTGCCAGATTTGAGTTGGCTGCCAGGGGAAATTCATGAAGGGGCTTGCATTGCTTCTGACACAACAGGAACTAAGGCCAAACTTCTAATTGCAGGTGCATGATCTGCCTATGAAGCATTGTGTTGTGACTTGGAAAAGCTATTATACATGTTCTGGCGGTTAGAGAAAGTGACTCAAGCAGTAATGTATCAAGCAGTAGCACTTCTTTCTTGGTAAGACTTGTTTGTTGACATTAAAATCCTACTCTAAAGTCTTATGAGAGTAATCAGACACACCTGAACAATACGTTAGCGTGACTGGGTTCGTTGTGACACCACTCAAACAGTGACATATCCAACCAGAGCCGCTGAGTTGGTAAACACAATATCGGTGTATCCAGTTACAGTCCTTTGCATTTGCCAGTCAGCCCTGCCTACTTCGCTCCACTTACACAACAAGAGGCATAAACAGAAAACCACAACAACACCAGATCAGGCAATGGCACGCGCCCAACAAGGGAAAAGGAGAAGGAAAAGTAAGTGTGTTCAGGCAGACTAGTTGAGTTATGGTATGAAAGTTGTCATCTTTTCTTCAGGTCTGTGTTGGTAGCAGCGGCATGTGACTGTCAAGCCAAACTTTGGTTTGACTTAAGTGGTTTCACACAAATAACGTAATCCTGATCACCGCACAGAGAGAGCTGATGGTGGAGGCAGGCAGCTTTCCAACAAAATGTGGTTTAAGTAACACAATAGAGAAGTGCTTAAGCAGGAGGAACTTTAAATCCCTACAGTAGTGAGATGTGTGCTACATTATCTCAGTTTAAGGTAACCTCATCTTCAGGCGCCAAGTGCAGGTATTTTATTTTTTTATCAGAAACTTGATGTGTTGTTTATACTCGCCCACCAGGTTACCGTTCACCGGACGAAAAATTGAGTACCTTCTGTTGCTATATAAAATGCAGCAGATTCCTACAGTCACGCACGAGACAGTCCATCGTCGCTTTTGTTTTGGGCATTACCTCACACGTCTAAGCCTCTTACTGAGCATTATGGTGACTAATGACTTATTTTCAACAAATGTCATTGGTGAGATGATTTTCCGAGGGTCTACTAAGTACTTATGCTATTTTCTTAACTTGTAAACACTTCCAAAATTGAGCACAGAGAAACATGAGTACTTGAGTATGATATATCACAGACTCCCACGACTGAACTTTCTCTGTCTTCTTATTGGCTTTAGGGACTTTACCGCTGAGGCGTCATATGGAGGATGAGGAGGACATGTCCAGACCCATCTCGCAGTTCTGGGGAACGCCTTTCAGGGACATCAAATACGAAGACCCAACCTCACCCATGGCGGCTGGACAGGCCCTGGCTGCGGTTACCGTGGCAGTGCCCACTGCACAGAGCCACAACAACAGCATCAGCATCAACGCACTGCCCTGCAGTCTGCACTGGCAACCACGCACCCCCTTTCATGGTGAGCACAGACTACAGCCCAGAGGCCAGTGACAGGACTGACACAAGTCAAGTATGACATTTATTTATATATATAAAAAAATGGGGGTAAAATATTTATCGTTAAGACCTCCCTAACTTTATTATCATGCAGCCATCCCCAATGTGATTTGTTTTTATCATATTAACCCTAAATGGAATAAACTTTGGAATGCTTCTATTTGCATTTCACTTTAAAAATAACATTTCTGAAAATGAGGACAGAAAATACAAATACCTTGTAGCCACAATGGTGCATACAAACAACAGTTCTATGTTTAATTCAATAGTGTTTTTGCATGTCTAATGAATTCAGTGTGGCATCACCCTAATTAAATTGCACCAATGTTGAGAGCATGTTTGTGTGCTGACCCCGTGTCAGTGGAGAGAGGTACATATTGTTTGCGATATAAAGTCATCAATAAACAACACCCCAGCCTGTTATTACCTTGTCGCTCAGAGTAATCTCAGCAGTAATGGGTGTCATGCTCTTGGCCCACTGCCAGCTCCGCTCCGCACAGAGGGACTGCTCACACTTTGGTACAGATAAGGGACAGAATAGCATTCTTTTCTTGAGAGCACAAAAAATTGTTTTCGCTCCAAGTGGCATGACTGCGGCGCATGCTAGAGGCAATAAGTAAACCCGATGACACAGACCACAAAAGAGACTGTTGATTTAAGGTGTTTGACTTTTCTATGTACCAGCGCCGTCTCTCACTTTCCTCTTAAAGCTTTTTCACTTGTACTTCAGGTGTCTACTTAATACTTAATAAGTAGACATCTAATAGGACATGTTTTTCTTTCAATAAATATATTTCTATTTGACTGTTTTACACATTGACAGTGCTTCATAGAGTTATTTAAATGAATCGTCACAAACAATAATGTTGCTTGTTTTTCTATAGGCAACGCTGGATTACGCGCACACTTCCCTGCTCAGTTTGAGCCTATGGAGGACCGAGGAGAGAGGTCGATGGACGAGGAAGAGGAGGGCAGAGAGGAGGAAGAAAACGCATCGGCACAGAGGAACGAGGAGCCACCTGCAGTGAGCGCTGAGGCTCAGATTGGACGCAAACTGCGGGAAATTGGAGACAAGTTCCACCAGGATCACATGGATGTGGTAAGCATTAGCAACGTAATGTACTTTATTTACTTAATTTAACTAAAATATGTGGTCAGTGAAGACGAAATAGATAAAAATGGAAGTTTTATAGTTTTTTCCAAAATATTTTAAATAAATTGGAAAATGTAAAAAATTATAATAATAATCTGATGTAATAGCAACAAAATCATATTTCAAACTTTCATAGCTCTTGCTTTGACTGTTATGACTGATATACCTGGACTGGACTTTGAATTGGTCAAACACACCAGGCTCCACCCCTCATAGATTATACAACATAAGCATTACAGTTGTTAAAAGGTCAGAGAGTTCAGCATATCAGTTTGTGAACAGCAGTTAGCGATCACGTGACTCTGCACTTTGTCATAAGAACAAATGCAAACCTGGTTCTTATCTTGAGGGTTGTGTAGAAGGGGTCTGTTTGGACAGAGAGGTGCGGTTTTGTCAAGAACACTGCGTTTATTGATTAAGAAAAGCAATGACTAAAGTGCGTGAGGACCCTGCAGCAGGTGTGATGAGCTGCGTGTCTGTGTCTGGGTAGATTCGGATAGCTGTTTATATGCCTGTCTAAAAATAGAATCTGACTCACACTTATAGAGGCAGCCAGCAACATGACAACTAACCACAATACCTCAGTTGTCCCGCTGACTGTGTGAGTGTGTGTGTGTTTCGCTTTGTGACAGAGATAAGAGACGAGTTTGTGTTTTTGGTCTAGACGGTCTGTTCGTGCAGGGCTTTCTATTGCGTTTGGCAGTGGTTGTTATCCAATCATCTTCTTTCTGTCTGATATTTGTGCTATTGTTAGAAAGTTTCACTAAGCAGAAGTTTGTTGTGTGGGTTTGTGTTGATGCAAAGTAGGTTTCAGTTGCTTTTTTGTTTGTTTGTTTTTTTCTTTCATAATTCAAGTTAGAAGAACTATTGGTCACATTTAAATACAATACTAAATAATTTATGCAAATGTATGTTTCTCTTTAAGTTAGGGTCATGACTTGAATCAGGGGACATTAGCTCAGTAGTTCTAGAAGTAAAAGGTGCAGTAATTTAGTTTTTTGTTGATTACTTCTACACCTACAGGCAAAAAATCTTGGGTTTATGTCAGGTCTAGTGTTTTTGGCAGGAGTAGTATTAGTAGTGGGTGTAGTGCTTTTCATAGAAGAACTAGTGACTACTTCATATATAAAAGTACTTTGGTACACATTGAGTCAGTACCTCTTGTGTCTCTGATTTGAATTCCATTACATGCTTTAAAACATCTTAACACACAGGAAAGCAGCTTGAATCCACAGTTGCCTAATCATTTTGGAGCATTGAAAAGAGCTGTACAAAATGCACACTATACTCAGCCCACGCAGTAGTGTGGAACAAACCAGGGCTCTGTTTTAAAATGCACTGCACTGTAGAATTAAGTCAATTAAGGACAATTAGGGTAACATTTAGCGGTGCAGCTTCAATGTAGTTCAGACGACTTCTCCTGTATCAAATAGCCTGGGGCACATTGTGATTTCAGCCTGGTAGAGCCCCTGATCCAGAGTGCTACAGAGATTGTAAGAAGTATGCTTATGCAACGGGCTGCAATAGAGGAGAGCAGAGGTTCAGAAAGCCGGCGGGAAGCGCAGGGGGGCAGAGGGGAGGTGTAGCGGCGCAGTTTGGGGCGGATTTCACTCTGATACAAGAATCCCCTTCATCAGTTTGAGAGATCGAACATGAAAATCCACGCCTTGAGGATCAGCGTCGTAGGAGGCAGCTGCTATAGTTTCCTCTGCTTTGTTTTGGTAATTATTTCGCTGATGTTGAAGTAACAAAGTGATGAAATAGCGGTGCGCTTTGCCTCTGAGGATGTTGTTTGGGAGTGAACAGTACAGCAGTGATCAGGACTGACTGTTTAATCCCCGAGAGGCAGTGAGCGATGGTGGTAATGAGATGAGTGGCAGCGCTTCTGTTTCCGGAGAGGTTCATTACATCAGGTCATTCTCAGGCTTACATCACATTGTGGCAGCTTGACGACCACTAAGATATCCAAAAACTTTATTTGATTGGATTGGACCCATCCTATAGTACAAATCCCATCAGATGTCCTCTCTCTTCATTCATCCCTGCTTGGATCGGACAAAAACTCTTATGTAGGAAAGTGACAACTGATACTGTTTGTTAGTGAAGTTGAATATGAACTAACTGAAGAGGAGTTGATTTTAACTGTATCCCTCTCTCTCTCCTCCACAGTTCATGAGGCATCAGAGACAGAATCTTCCCGCCTGGATGCGCCTCACTATCGCTCTGTTTGGCTTCCTGTTTCCCCGAGAGCCGGTGCTGCCTCGCCTCCAGGGGCAGCAGAGATGAACGCACTTCCTGTTCGCTCCTTGATGTCATCCCCGTTCAAAAACAGACTGAAACAGACGGACACTGTGGAGACAAGGGACTTTTTACACAGAAATGGCACTGTAAAGATGAAACACGGGTTATGGATTTTGGTTTCATTTTCTAACTGGATCTGAAGATGAAGAACACTGGTCGCCGCTGGACGGAGACTGTGAGATTTTTTTTATTGAATTGTGGTCCTCTTATTTTTGTCTTTTTCGCCTCTCTGAGAAGAAGCCATTGTGTTTGAAGAGATATTTTCAAAATATTTGTAAGATGACCTATTTTGTACAGTTTTTATTTGCTAAATTCAAGTCTTGAAGGACCTCCATCAAGTCCAGAGAATGCCTTATTCTCTCTCCCGCCACAGACAACTCTTTCGCATCACGGACAGCATCAACACAAATCAGACAAAACCATTTTTGTCTTGGAACTGTGGACAATTTCTGCATAAAAGTTACTGACTTCACAAACATTGAGGAGGCATATTTTTTCTAATTTATTCTCAGAAATATAACAGGCCCTATATCAATTTTCTCACTGTCCCACACTGGCTAATATTGTATTCACAGTCAAGCTTCCACTCGTGTCACCCATACATCTTGTTGGACCACTGTGTAAAATACATACTGTTGAAACATATATAACTTGAATGCTACTAGTATCATCCCAATACAATAATTTTGCTTCATTTTCAGATGGTTGGTGTGCTAACAATTCAAGTTTAAATAAGCACAAGTATATCTGGTCTAGTCTCTTATAGGTGGATGAAATCAGGGACGTTACAACAATCAGATTCCTGTCATCAGCTGGTTTGACAATCTTCACACCATGCTGCATAGTGAATCGCCTGCAAAAGAGATTGATTGGCAATATATAGATCAATATGAATCAAAAGTCTATAAAAAAAGTCTATACTTTTTCTTATTTTGACTCCAAGTGCGCCTTCACATCCAAAAGCACTTCCTAGCTCCATCCTGCGTGCTTATGTAATACATGAATGAGATTTCCTGAGTTTTCAATCAGCCTTTAAGTGCTTTTTGTCGTCAAACTGCCAGTGCGACATTCACTCATAAGCGAATATGCATTTCTCCAAATATATGCCACACAAATATTTTTACATCCAGTTTTTGCAGCCACATATTAAATAAGTCTCATTTTTAGATTCTTATAAAGACACTGATAGGTTTAATTCCTTTATGTTTTCTTCAGGGAGTAGTTTACAATCACGTTTTTTGCATTACGTGTCACAAATAGTTCGGAGGTCGTTTTTTGACTACTAGTTAGTAGCTAAAATGCTTGTTTTTTTTCCTGCAAACACTGAACGCTGAGCCAAATGTTGTGACACTTCCAAAACAGTCTGGAAACATCTCCACTGTGCGAGCTACTCCCTGTCTTTTTCTCTTACTACAACTTTTTTTTTTGTTTAATTTATTCTTAATTTATTTAGTGTATATTTGCTCAGTGCTACTGTATAGATCTATGGCATGTACAGTCGTTTTACTTCCTCATTGATGATGTGCATTCAGTCGCGTGATTGGTGCCTGTGTGCGGGAGGGCGGAGTCAAAACTAAGCCATGTGCCTCGCGTGATCTCACACGACTGGCTATTTTTTATATACGCCAAAAACTAATAAACAACAACAGACAATCAAAATGTACTAACTGTGCCTTGTGAAGAACTGACTTGCCATGCTTTCATCAACACTCGGCATTTAAGTCAACATTTTTTTACACTTGTGAGAAAAACTTTAAAAAACGAGGCACGGGCTCAAACTTTGGCATCAACCGCTTCCTAATATCAGACTGTTTGCGATCAATGTGCACTGTAAAAAATGATTTCTTTGACTTGTATACTGTACTCAGCGCCTCTCTTTCTACTCCAGAGCTGAACAACCCTACTCCCTCTAGATTGTCAAAGCTTTTTCAACATCTGTGATATGCTGGATTGACCTGCCTAGCCTGGGTCTCTGCTTTATCCCTTAAAATCTAGAAGGGCTGTGGATTTCAAAATGGAGGATTGAGCCACCACGGTGCCCAGTATTATTTATACACGAGAAATGGGTTTAACAGCAATAGGAGTTCTTAACTGAGCCAGATTGTACCAACTACTGCTGCCACCCTGACTTAAGTTATACGTTCTACCTTCAGTGTCTTTCAAACTTTTTTTGTTGATCCTTTCATTTGAAATATCCAAGCCGGAGTGCATCTTTTACTGTCAAGTGCTGTGATTTGGTGTTTTTTATACATTTGACATGAATTTGACACACATTTATAACAATTTTTAAGAAATTTTCCATGACTTTTTGTAAGAAATTAAATTACAAACAAGTTTTATTTTGCTTTTCTATAATGGCTTATACTGCAATGTTGTGGCATCTTTTTCATATTAGATATCGCCAAGTCTGCTGTGTCACTCTCAGTTCAAGGGCTGTTTTCTTTGGATATATGTAAAAAAAAATGCATGTCCGACATTCCTGATAAAATTTGTATCTTAAGGGTTTGAATGTAATTGAATGGAGAGAAAAACAACACAATTTTATCTGATACTGAACAGTGGAACTTATTCAAACCATATTCGCGGGAGGAGTTGTCATGGCAATGGTCCCTTCCCAGAGCAGAGCGGTCCCATTGATTTCACATTCATGACGTGAGGCCCAGTCACATGTAGCAGTTGTGTTTGTTGAAGCATTGTCTGTGTGATCTTTGGGACGGCTCTAGCTCAACATTCAGAGACCGCCAGGGACCAGGAGGGACTAAAGAAGGACACACTAGGACGTGGGATGTTTGTTCTTTTCTAGTGCAATATGCTGTACATAAGAGCTCTCAAAATCTGACATTTTCTCTTAATTTTTCTGTTGTTGTTAAATGGGTACATACATTTGCTGTTTTCTTTTTTCATTAAAATTTATTGATGAATGAATATTACGGATTCCTTCTCTTTAATGCTTTGCATGTGAAGTTTTATCGTCAATTAAATACCATCATTTATGCTCATTTACATCACTAATTTGATCAGTGATTTGGGTCACATAAAACATCAGTGTGTGGAATTTATAATACTTTAGCAAAACTTAAAACTTCAGTCCAGGTGTAGTTTTTTAAGATGTCAAACATAATATTCATTACACAAAAAAGTACATAATAACATGCCTTATTAGTGCTATAGACAATGATTTAAGTATAGACTATTAGAGGTGTTGATATGTATGCTAGTCAAAGCTCCCCCGGGGTTGGGTGATCAAGTTCAAGTTTATTTATATAGCTTGTAAATAACTGCACAATAACAATCATTCAGGCAAGGTGATGAAGTGTCTTGCCCAAGGGTACAACGACAATGAACCAATGTAACCTCACAGTTGAACCGTTGTAATATTATTACTGTTTAAAGGAGGACTATTTGGTGACATTTCTGGTAGAGGCTACGTCACCTCCTTTGTCTCCATACTCATGTTGTTTCTTTGCCTGGAACATTTCACGATGTAGCATTAAACTTATAGATCTCTATGGAGACCAGCGGGTAATGCAGCCTGGTCAAGTTACAGTTCATATCCATGGAGAGGCAGCCTTGCTCAGAGTAAAGTCTTATGTTTTCCAAAATATTTTTAATCCAAGATAGATAAATTTCCTTACTTACTACGGTACTTTCCAGGCAAACTTTGTGAAAGACAAGAAAATGGCATATTCCTATGCAGAAAAGTTCCACAGTGGACCTTTAAACGACTTGTGTATATGATTTTATGGAACTAAAGAAAGAGGTTACATCTGCTCAACAGCTGTAGCAATCACATCAGTTTTGCTGCAAAAATAAAACATCATTTCAAGTCATGTGTTGAGCTTCACAGACGACAAATGACTTTACATCAAGAAATCAGTGATTTATCCCGGTGTGAAAGTCCCTAAACATTTAAAAGGAACAATGGATGTGTTTCATAGGGCTGGGAGGCAAGGGGAGCTCTGGGCTTCTTTTTATTTGTTCTTCCTTTTGGGGGAAAGGTGCAAAGCTAATATAAAGTATGATTCAGCTCTTTGTCACTGCCATTTTTTAAACTATCTTCTTCTGGGAGCAAAACATCGCCTCCAGCAAGTAGCAAACGAAATTAAATCTAAAAAGATCTTAAATTTTCCCATTTTGAAGTCTTTTTGGAAGTGGCTGGAGGGAGAAATATAGTCAGTTCATTTAATTCCAGACAAAGTCACCTTAAGGATATTTATCTTATACATTGTAGTTTTAGCTGTGTTTCTCATTAGCATTTTAAACAGAGTGTGTGTTGCATGGAGCCCAGTGCTGTCTTTATATTAGCATAAAAGCAAAGTGACGAGGCAAACTCATTAAAATAGCCAAGGTGCTTCAAAAGTCTCTGACAAGCTGTGAATAAATTTATGATCAAACCAGTCTTTCATTTTGTCAGAAATAAACAACATCTTTTGAAATGCTCGTCATCTTTTTGCCCTCTTTGCAGAATCGCAAAAGGAAATTTCAAAAACATTAAGATGTCGCATTCAGGGACACAGCACTATCATTTGGCTCAGTCTGACTTTTCTCTCATGGGTTATTTAAATGCACATTAGCGTTTTGTGTGTGTGTACTCGCCTCCCGAATTGCATGCTGGGAGTGGGGGTTGGAAGTTGGAACCACAAAAGATGTCTACTAACTCTCCCACCAGCTGAAGTAAAGTGGTGTCCCAGGGGAGGGCTGGTAAATAAACAGTGTGTATGTGAGTCTATGGAGAGAAAAGCAGGGACAGGGAGGAGTGGGGCTGTTGTCAGGGTTTTGCTTGCCTCAGCACTTTTTCACGCATACACAAACACATACACACATACACACACATAGGGACACTCAATCCCGACAAAGAGCTCAGTGTTCTCCGTTGCAGTGGCTGTAGGAGACGCCCTCATGATAGACCGGTGCCTATCAGGGTCACGCCTCAACTTCTGCAGTCACTCTCACTCCACAGTGCTTTTTGTTTACTTCTGTTTCAATGGCTCAAAAGTATTAACCCTTTACGGTCCGGGTGGTTGCTTTTCTGTGTCTCGTTTCCTTCTTCTTCTTCTTCTTTTTGGTTCCAAAGGAGAAAGAAGAAGAAAGGTTCTAAATCAAGCTAAATTGACTCTTGTGAGCTTTAAGTCATGTTATAATGTCATCAAAAACATAGCCAGAGTTCATTTACATGTTTGTGTAATTGCTTATTATGATTCTGTCTACATCTCCAAAGCTCAAAATGCTCTCTTCCACCTTGTGATGTCATGTAGGGGTAGTTTTCAAGTTTTCAACTGTTTCCATTTACTTTTAGTTCAATAGACATGGGCAATTCCAGGGCTGAACTTATCCAAATTTCACTATTCTAGTGAAGGTATAAGGAGTTTAAAAACACAGTGGAGAACTTCCTGTATTACCACATGACATCACGAGGTGGAACAGCGTTTTACATTTGAAAGAATTGTTTTAAACATGTAAATGAAACAAAACACAGCTCCAGGTGGAAGGAGTAAGTGATGGTTATTGGTCTATGAGAAAGTTGCTTCACCCACATTACTCCAGTCACAGAAAATATTTAATTGTGACAGGGGATACATTCAGTGTTAAAACCTGCCAATTCGCTTCACAAGTTAGATTTCAAGACAAAACAAAAACATAAAAACATTACTGGTGCCAACTGCTACACTGTGTGTGTGTATGTGTGTCTATAAAAAATCTGCTGCATTACACATAACAACTGAGAAACAGAAACCAACTAGAAACCAACAATTAAAACAGTAACATAAATTATTTTTCCTGCTTTAGAGTTTGCCTGAATACCTAGATAAAGCTGTATTACGATGTTAAAAGAAAGAAACTCCAAAACAGATAAAACCTTACAAATTGATACATTTGCTGTTACCTTTTCTGTACAAAGCTGTATTCTTGTCTGGATATTTGTCTCTAGGTATACCGGCCTATAGAGACTCCCTTAAGAGTGATGACATTTCAATTATCGCCTTCAGCAGAGTCTGAGCGCCTGAGGTGTGTAAAGAAACAGGTCAGTGCAGGGCACAGTCTCCTGGTGCAGCTCGTCATGGACTCTGTGAAATAAGTAATGCTTCTGCTTGTGGCACACATAGAAGGGAACTGTTATTGTAGCAAAGACAACTCTGTCTCAAGGTTATTAGAACTAAAGGCATATAGAACCTGAATACCAATGGAGGTGTCTGCCAGTGCACTTAGAGCTGTGGAAAACAAGTTACAAAATCAAGTCTTTGTCTTATTTTTATATGCTATCCACAGACGGTATTTTAATCAACAATACTGCATCTTTAAAAGTGAATTCCTGAGGAAAAGGTAATTATTCATAATGAGCTACTTACCACTGAATAAGGTGTAGAGCAGCTGGAAAATCGGTTAAAGTGCCTGTAAAACATTTTATTCTATTTTTTTTAGACAGTGTGAAATGGAGATTAAGGGAGGTAGAAATATTCAATATATAGTCAGGGACACTCATCACCAATCAGCAAGTTCAGGTAAAACTTAATAACTTTTTATTTGTTTTATTATGTTCAGCTGAACTGTGAGGTCAGCAGCTATAGCCCACTCTGTTATGTGTTATGTGCAAAAGTTTGGAAAACAATACCTTTGGCAGAGACAGAAGAGGGCTTCATCCTGAGAGCACAGGCTCTTCCTGTCCACAGAGAACAGGAGCTGGTGCAGAAGCACGCAGGTGTAGCACCTCAGCGGGGTGGACTCAGAACAGCTCACAGTGCAGCTGTGACTGAAGAAGCCTCTGGGGAATACTACTTCCTGTATTAGTAAATGGAGTTTTTGTGCTTTTCCGATGTGTCAGGTGATATTTGGTGTTTTTGTTCCTATTCAACAGTTTACAATTTGAGTCAGATTGATAGACAGCCTATTCATGGGATTCAAAGGTGACATTTGGAGGATTTATTCAATTATAAAAAAAGATAGAATAGTTTGTTAATTCCATTTGAATGGTAGTGATCCAAATCCCATATCAAGAAAGCAAGACACCAGCCATAACATTGCGTTCAAATCTAACATGGTGTGTGTTAAAGATGCCCTGGTCTCTCTTTTGCACAAGAGTATTTTGTTGAAGCAAAGCTTCTTGCAACATCAAGATACACAAACAAACCTTTGTGTAAACAGCTTTCAGTAGTGTACACATAGTATTTTGTCTATATGAATAATGCTATTGTAAAACACATGTGGTTACTTTCTTCTGGATATAAAATACTTTGAATTATTTTATTCCATCCACAGACTTCAGTATGTGAAGGCCAAAATTATGAGTTTCAAATGTTTTACTACTTTTCAAAGATCCACAAAATTTTCCCTCTCCCAACCACAAACCCATGTATCAAAACTTAAATAACCCACTACACTAAACATAACATTCACCACTTTGGCCAGCCTGTGCTAATTGGTGCTAGGCTAGTCCTGATTAACCTGGCTCCACTCTGACTTTATAAACACACCAAATAAGGGTGGGAGCTGGGCAGTGTGCTTGAGTAATAAAATCTAAGTGTAGCCCATGAGTCCAGACAGGCCCCCAGGGTAAAAGTGGTGCAGGGGGCGTCCTCTATTGTCTGTGTCATCTCATCCCAGGCCTGTATGAGGGAGGCTTTAAAGCATGATAACAGGGTATTTATGTGGTGGGGACTGCTGTCTTAATTCAAGACAGATAGTAAAAGACTATCCCAAAGACAAACATATGGGAAAACAGGCTGCTTTTTTAATGAATATAAATTAGCTAAGTGCTGCCAATACTGCTGATATTACTGTAGGATATATAGTCATACAATATGTGTGTTTTAAATGTTTACTTCACATAGCTATTAGCAGATGGCCCAGAAGAAAATACTGAAGCGAGTCATATATTTATGTCTGAAATGCGTCATATGGAGTTTGGATGAAAACCATGCTTTATAGCTTTATTTTACATTAACCACAGATACTGTATCATCTAGACGTGCCAATCCCATCTATACTTTACAGTCACATCATGCTGAGGGTGTTCTGCCTTTATGTTTATGATGGAAAATTTAGAGGTTTCCATGATGACACAGTGTTAGCAAACACTGCCAAGAAAGTTGTAAGATTGTCCAAAAACTGAAAAAAAACACCTCACCTGTTGTAAAACAAAATTCAGAGTCTAACTAGAGTAACAAAGCTTCAAACAAAGCAGAGTATACAGTTAGCATCACACCTCCAGGGAATGCTGATGGCATCTACTGCAAAGTATCAATTTACAAGTTTCTTTCCTCCAAATCATTAAAGCAATCAGTTACAGAAGCACATTAAGGACATCACCGCAAGACATTCACAGCTAGACACTTTGACATTGGAGCTCAACAGTCTCATTTATTTCCCATTCACTTTCAGACAGAAAATAATATTAAAAGTCTGAACACTTGATCAGACATAATTGGCTATGTGGTGACTATAATTTGCAAAAAAAACCTTATCATTTTATTTAAAAGTTATTAAAGCATTTTGCCAGCATTTTGGACTTAAAATAACTGCGTTAAGGATATTAATGATCGCATATCTGGTTAGTCTTTGAACTATTAATATTTGAAATTTTGTAATAAAAGTAAGTAAAAGTCCATGGGAAAAATGAACGGAAAAATTACTTCCCGGAACTGAAGCAGGCAGTCACTGTTGAGCTCCATATTGTCACGCGTAAAATAGCCAGTAGCCAATAATGAAAATAAAACACCATTTGTAAGCTGTTACATATCCTTTTCTCCATCAGGGATGATTTTGTCAAGCATGATTCTGCAACTAAATGTTTGGAAAGTAGGCCACTACCACCACCCACGGCCTCTGACTCTATGGAAAATACTGTAAACAGACAATCCAAATATAACGTATAATATATTTGGTGTTAACACATCATGATGTGGGGAGTTACTTTAATGATTTGTTTTTGTTTCGTTGTTGCCCGGTGGTGATCAGGGTGTTGATTTCAGAAACCTGAGTCTATCCTGGTGTCAGTTTAAACAGTGACATAACAAACCTGGTCACAATAAACCTGTTTCTTTATTGTACCGTCCACATGTAAGCAATGGTAGTCACTTACAGTAACAATAGAAGAAGAATAATGATGTGTTTAGGGACATAAGCAGAGCATGTAGACAGACTAGATATTTTCGCAAAAGCGCTCGTAAAAGAGATGGATGGGACTGAGAACAAAAGGGCTGGCATGGATGATTCATTACAAGATAAACAAAATGACGAAGTTTTTTCCAAGTGGGGTTCAGCGCCATATCTACGCTAGATTACATTATCATAAGAACAAAGTATGGCAAGGAGTTTGGACTAAAGCTGCGTGATATGAAGCCTCTGTGTCTGATTATTGTCATTGTATCACTCACTGGATCATGGCTGATATGAGCTCATTGACATTGGGTTGTAAACAGCAGGTTTGTTACTTTTACTCAGTTTCTGTTTATTGTAGTGTAACTGTGAGCTGTTGTTGTAGTCTCTGAATCATGTGCTTGTTGGTACTTGAGTCATACTTGATCATGTTACCGACACGTCTGACGAATAGTAACTTTGGCAGGGTTTATGTTATAGTCAAGTTGCAGAGGCTTAGAGTCGAAATCCTACTCAAACCTACCACAAGAGAATAAACCTTTATTTAGAAAAATAAACAGCAACTCAAAGAAGACATATTATGCACATTTTTACTTTTAAGATCTTTAAGCCATGTTTTAAGAGCTTTCCCTTGTGTTTGTTTAAATATTCTTTATTCTCCTGCATGTTTATATGTAGCATTCAGCTGCATTGCATATCCATTTTGGCACAAATGGCAAAGAAAATGAATTGTAGCTGTCCATAGGTGGGTCTATCAGCATTATCACTGTGGCACTTTGTTGTGATGACTTTTTATGGACTGAAAAAAGGGCAAGCGAAAAATCTGTCTCACAGTTTTCAACCAGAAGTCAACAGACATGTTTCTTTCATTTTATATTTGATTACACTTAAACTTAAATAAACATTATTCATCCACAAGATAAATTATTTGGACACAGTAGCTCACAGCACATTATAATAACAAAGAGAAACATGAATGGTGTACAAAATTCTGAATAAGAATAGAGAGGGGCATCAAATAAAGCATAATTATATAAATCTAGACATAGTAAAAATGAAATCTAGAAATATAAACATAAATCTAAAAATATATCTCATCGATAAAGAGGTCGTAAGGAAAATGGATGTCATAGATCACAGACAAAAGCATTCTAGTACGGTAATTGTCTTCTTATATTGAGCCGTTGATATTTTATTCCCGACTTTGCTTCATGAACTCCCACCCACCAAGTTAAATGGGCCATTGCACTTTCTAATAATACAAGTAATGAATACAAAATCGAGGTGGTGAGTTGGACTTCCGAATAGGAAATTTAATTCTTTGCATGCCATTGATTCACATATGGTGCAATGCCCAAGACCACTTTGTTCAAATGACATCCTGCTAATCGAGTACTGTACAGCAGTGTGAGTAACAGGAAGATGTTAATATTAAGACAAAGGTCAAATTGTTATTTAACACCAGCTGTATATACTTCCTATGCCCCATTATGGCATATCTGATGAAATAGTTTTCCTTAAGTTTGATAAACATACCATGCACGTATTAATTTTTCTACTTAAGTGCCCTTTCATCACACGGCTCTTTGGCTGGCTTCACAAACACTGATAAAACACAATGCACTGGTTTTAGAAGGCTTCTCAGTTCCTCCTGGAAGGCCTGATGGTCCCAAGAGGCATGAAGTCATCTCTCCTATCCACTCACTGCCCTAAACCAGGAGAGGATCCAATTCATTCACTTTTAAGTTCACAAAGGGAGTCTCAGGGCCACACTTAATGCAGGGCCCGTATGTATTTAGACGCTTAGAGGAAATAATAGCCACTCTGAGTAATTGTAATCAAAACAGTGGAGAGGAAGAGACGTGTATTTGAAGGGAAGAATGGCCACTGGTGTTGTGTGTCCTTAAAAACCACATTCATAGATTTCTTGCATACTGCTGTAGGCAGCTGAACAGCGCTACGCAGTTAGAATAACAATCGGAAATGTTTTGTACTTAATAGCCTAAGAAAATATCTGATCTATGTCAAGATAATGTAAAAAAAAAACATTACTGGTGTTAGGGTCTATAAAAGATCTACTCAGTAACATTTCTGTTGGAGGGTATACGCTTGCTACTATCCACATAAATGTTCCACAGTATAGCATTAAACTTAATTCCATACTCGGTAACACCAGTAGCAATGCAATGAAGTATCCATGGAGACAAGCAGACTAAAACACAGTGCACCTTTGTGAACATTAAGGTCTTTAAGTCATATTAGAATGTTGTTACCTGCTCAAAAATATTACTTTAAAGGACAGTTCAGAATTTTGGACATAGGACCTCATTTCCTAGCCAGAGTGAAGGAGATGTGTGAAGACACTTTTTAAAATATTACATCCAGTGCTTGTATTTGGAGAGGTCACTGGTGCTAGGCTAGGTTGGTTTTACTTCTGAAATTATTCTATCAACACAGACATTCACATCGATAGTCTGACATAATAACAGATTTTCTTCGGGTGCTTTGTGGAGTGGGTAAGACTGTTTTTAGTGACAGGCTAACTATGGCCATTGATATGCACTAGCCTAGCACCAGTGACCTCTGCAAATACAAGGACTGGATGGAATAAAAAAAAGTGTCTCCACACATCTCCAACACTCTGACTAACTAGGAAATGAGGCCCTATATCCAAAATTCCCAACTGTCTCTTTAAATATTATATAGTTGTTTTTTGTTTCATTCACACATGTTTGAGTAATCCTTTATTAGTCTGCCTATATCTCCAAAATTCAAAATGCTCTCTTCCACCTTGTGATGTCATGAAGCAGTCGTTTTCATGTTAATACCTACCTTTTATCTTTACTTCTTTAGGGATAGTTTATTCTAGGGCTGAAATCATCCGATTGATTCTAGCAAAGGTGTATGGATTTAAAAACACAGTGGAGCACTTCTTGTGTTACCTCATTACATCACAAGGTGGAATAGAGTGTTTTCTGTTTGAGAGAAGAACTGAATAAATATAAATATGCAGGGTTTGTGTGTTAAACATGTGTAAACGAAACAAAACACAACTGCAGGTCTGTTTATGGTGAGGAATAAACATTTTAACATAGATCAGAAAAATGCATAATATGGGACTTTAAATAATGATTATGACTAAAGCATTTATCCCAGAATTATACTTTCTATTTACTTACTTACTTTTTTTTCTGTTCTAAGCACAAAAATGTATCTTAAAAGCCAGACAGCACTACAAATATTATGCCCAAAACACATAATTCTCTGGAGTTTTGTAAACATGTTGCACTTGTTTGTAGCTAGAGCAGAAGCATTGTTTTAAACGTGAACACCGTCGATCTGACTGCGTTATAAATACTCTCACGCAGAGCCAGCAACACTCAGGCCAAAGACAATATTTGGGCACAGCAGCAGATGTCCACAGAGCAGGCCTAATGAGACAGACTGTAATGGGGGGGTGGGGGGGGGGGGGGGGTCTGGCACGGGACAGGGGTGAGAAGCCTACTAAACCAAGGGATTGAGATAAAGCTGAGAACATTGACGTTAATCTTATACTCTGGCACAAGAATGAGCAATAATCTGAGGTATAAAGAAAGCTATACAAGAGCCATGTGAAATCATTTGACTGAAAACTTTGGCTATTAGAATAAATCACTATTAGGGCAAGAACGTGTAGCAATATTTAAAGGGCCCATGTTATTTTATTTTTTCATCTATGTTTTAATGTTCTTTCCTCATCACAAGCATATCTGGAATTGTATTTTGTTTCATTTAGACATGTTGAACACAGAAACCCTGCATATTTAAGAGTTAATCTCGCAAGCAGAAAGTTCCACTTTGTGATGTCATGTGGTAATACAGGAAGTACTACACTGTGTTTTTAAACTCCATACACCTATTTAGGTGATTTCTGCTCTGGAACTGCCAATATCTACTGAACTAAAGGTGAAAGTTCACTTGAAAACTACAACTACATGACATCACATAAAGTGGAACAGAGCATTTTGAGCTTTGGAGATATAGACAGACTAACGCAGGATTACTCAAACATGTGTGAATGAAGCAAAACACAACTCTGGGTGTGTTTTTGATGAGGTAACAACTTTCTAACATGACTAAAAGCTCACAAGAGTCAATTAACATCATATAAAACCTTTAATGTGTGTAATGTTTGTTTTCACTGTAAACTCTCAATGTTGTTAAATTATTTATTACCTTATTTATATTATTTCATAAACTTGGACAACCCTAAAATATTGTACATGATATTACTGTATTAAAAGAGTCCCATTTTAATTTGTGGTGCTGCAGAACTGAAGAATTACTACTACTAGAATTACTAGCTATACTGCATCTATACTTAAAAGCATCAAAACAAATGTAACCAGTTCTATCTTTACATTTATAAAGATAGTCAAGGTTTATCTATAATTCCCAATTACTCTTTGGAACACATACAGTTTCAAAATCAAAATGCCTTATGCCTTGTAACACCTTCAGATTCAGAAGTTGAAACCTTTGTTCTTCAGTTGTAGAGGGACTAAGCTGATATCACATGTGGACATTGTCTCTCACGTGTTTTCACCCAGACTGTGTTAACTAACTGTGACCTGCAGCTCTGCAAACTCACACCAGTGATACATGACCCTGTTTCATTCTGACAAGCTCACAGTAAACCTAGTGACAACCTGCTATAAAGTTTTAACATTTAAAGGTATTTTGTTACTACAAGTCCATATCAGACTCACTGTTTCATAACAGTTGTCATTATATCATCACTGGGTTAAGAATGACATCACTGATAATTGAGTTGTTTTTGCAGGTCATTAATATCAGGCACACGCAAGAAACCTAAAATAGAGTGATATTAGTAGGTAAGTTGAACAGGTTAAACAGGCTCTGTGCAGGGGCCTTTACGTGACATCAGTTAGACCTAATTACAAAGTGTAGCCGAGCACACTTGTATCCTTGTGTTTGGAGAAAGGTATTGTTGACACTGGCTGCAGCCCGGGGCGCTCTCTCTGCTGGTGGCACGTGAACCACAGCTGAACGTCTCTATTGGAGGAAACTGAGACTGTGGCTGCTGATGAGTGAAGTGAGGAAGGAAAGAGAGACAGAAGGCACCGTGCGTTTGACTTCCTTTGGATAAATGTGGAGCTACACTGGGCCAGCTCAGCTTATTGTACATGTAACTATAAATGACGTAACTATAGCAGGTGACATTTAGAGGTGTCCTTCACCAGAGTCACTCAACATCAAGCTTAAAACTTTACTTTTGGATTCTTTCTCTACAAAGTGAAGATTTTTAAATAAGGCGAATAATAATAGCTGTTAGATATTAGCTATTAGATTTATACAAATCTTACTGGTACACAAAGAAAATTATTTAACAGAAAATGACTTCTGCTGCAGGTGTCTAGAGTTGTCTAGACAGTTGTCTAGTCTAGGTATGTTTTTGATTAGGAAACATAACAAAGAGGTTAAGAGCTCCAAATGTCAGTTTTGCATATGTGAGTCCTGTAATGCAAAATAGAAACTGTAGCCTGCTACTGTAATGACAAGAACCATTATAACTGCTGCTACAAACAGATGTGATTTATCCAGACAGAAGAGCCATGGATGACCATTGCTTCTTACACTGAGTTCATTTTGTTACACAGCAGACACTCCAAAACAAACAACATCTGCACTTGTGCTCCTGAAATTTGGTTTGGCCAAAAGTGATGGACTGAGCCCTGGTCTGTGCCTGTGGACCTCAGCAGACAGAGTGGCAGTTAATTAGTTGACAAATAAAACACAGTTTTTGCAGCGGCAGGCTGCGACACACATATTCATACAGGGTAATACATGTATGTTTCTCATTGCTTCCGTGAACATTTCAATCCTTATTTGTTTGATAGTTAACTCACATTCGGCAAGTGGTCTGGGAGTGGTCTGAGCTCTATTAATGATTCATTTATTTTATAAAAGACATCAGGTGCATAAATTATTACACACATCATTAAACATGTGGTAGATAATTTGCTGTGGCAAACCACAGTGGTAAAAAAAAAAAAAAATTATACAAGACAACAGACCCAGTGGAAGCTTCGACCTTGAATTTTAAATACTGCTGCATTGTCATACATTATTTAACATCTGAATTTTTAAAACAAAATGGAGTATAAAATTGTATAAACAACAGTGTGATCATACTTATCTTACACGGTCAAGCTTTAAATATAAGCATCTTCAGTCAGTTGACCTAAAGCTGACAGTCACAGTGTGACAGACTGACAGCAGATGATAGTCTTGTGGTTTCGAAGCTACATATATAAAAAAAAAAAAAAGTACTTCTTAAGTAAGTAAGGTGGAGATGAACTTAAAGAAAAAGACAATTTGTTCTATTTGGGTCCTTCTTATCTCCGTCACACATGCTAACTTTTATCACTCCTCTGTGTTAATGGTGTGTGATGGCTGCATGTCAGGGCAGAGACAGATGGGAGCGTGTCCATATTGGCCCATGTAGAGCACATTAAACTCTGCTGGCTCTTCTCTGGAGTTTGGCTCTCAACAAACATAATGAGCTCCAGCTGTAGCAAAGACACACAGTATCAAGGGTCACTTTGGAGACCGTTTTCACCACATTTACATGGAACCAGAGAAACTGTCATTATGACAGCATGCCTCCCACTTAAAGTCATTGTGGTTATAATGTATTACTCAGTCTTAATTAATTCTTAACCAGTTTGATAGTGAAGTTAATGTGCTGCTGTAAATCAGTGTTGCTGTTCAGCTTGCCTTACAGATTTTTTTGGATAACATTTTATAAAAGCAACACTTAATGAGACACAGTAAATCTGAAGAAAAACTTTATTAGGACTCATTCAGGCTTAATAAAAACCCTAACCCCAACTCTTCACTCCCTAATTAAGTTATTAAGCCTGAATCATTCTTAATAGACTATTTGTGTCTTTGTTTATGCTTTAATAAAGGGCCCATATTATGCTATTATATTATTACTATTATTATGATCTATATGTTATATATATGTTGTTTCCTCATCAAAAACATTCACACATGTTTTACACATTAAACCTGAATTCTTCTCCCAAACAGAAAACACTTTGTTCCACCTTGTGGTGTCATATGGTAATACAGGAAATACTCCACTGTGTTTTTAAACTCCATACACCTTCACTACAATAATTTAAATAATTTCGGCCCAATCTCTACTGAACTAAAGGTAAAATGCAGCTGTTAACTTGGAAACTATTGCGTCATGACATTTCAAGGTGGAATAGAGCATTTTGAGCTTTGGAGATGTATACAGATAATAATTAAGGTCACTCAAACATGTATTGCTCAAACATGTGTGAATGAAACAAAACACAACTTCAAGTATGTTTTTATGAGGTATCACCATGCACTATAACATAACTTAAAGCCCACAAGAGTCAATTATGCATAATATAGGACCTTTAAGGCTACAGGTAAATGTTACATTATTATAAAGTGGTGCCAATTTCTATTTGATTGCTCAAAATTGCTACAATTGCTCATGTTATGAAATTATACACATTCTCTAATATTATCACGATTAGATCTACTAAAATATTACTAAGTCAAAGCTTTTTAAAAAATCAGTACATCACCAAAAAGTTTACAATAGTTTACCATTAGTATTACTATTGCCAGTAAATATGTTTTAATTACTTTATATAGGCTATATTTATTATGGATTAATGGTACTTTGCCTTACTTACATCACTTTATCTTATCACAGTAAGATTTAGTGTGGCATGCAGATGTAGTTAATACTGCAAGAATTACCCCAGTGTTGACATTGTACCAGACAGCTTCTGAAAAGCAGTAGACGCCATTATAGAGTCAAACAGTTAATCATAGGACACATCACTAGTGGGGTGTACTACAACTGTGTGAGCCAAAATGGGGCTTCCAGACACTATATATTACTGTTTGCCTGTCTAAGCAAACCATAAGTTACAATAGACTCATATAAAGACCTACGTTTAATCTTGATAAAGCAGAAATATTGATGTCAAGTTTTGGAGCTGTGTAAACTTCATGTAGCTAAATTGTGATGCTGCACTTCAACTGGAGAGCCCATGACATATCATAATTTTAGTGCGAGCATCTAGAATTGTTTTGGGGGAGGGGACACCAGCTGTGTCCCCCGACCGCTTAGAGTCTCAGCTGGGAATTTGTGTTTTCACTGAGATGACAGTAAAAAACACAGACAGTAACATGAGACGTGAGGAGGAGGGTGAGGAGAGGGAGAGAGAGAGGGGACACTCCAAAACAACCCACGGGAGCTGCCAGTTCAGATTAAATTTTACATGTATATATAAACTGAAATGGATTGGAGTCAACGTGGTGTGACTGAGATTAAATGAAACATGAAATTATAGATTACCTTAGACAAATGATTCTGTCTAATGGGTTATTAAGTCCAAATCATTCATTGTAAAAGACGATACAGTGTAATGGCTAGCACTCTTATCTCACAGCAAGAAGATCCCTGATTCAACACCAACATGTTTGGGGTTTTTTGTAGTTTTTTTGTTTGTTCCCATTTCTGTGTGGGAAAAATCTTCCAGCTAAAATAAAATACATACTTGGATATAACAAAAAATATGAGAAAAACATTTTAGGTTTGTTGGTCTGAACTTAAAATTTTAGAATAAGAAGATATTTTCACATTTGGGCTTGTATCTTGTAAACAACATTTTGGCTTAGACTTTAGAGCATTGAGTTGTTTGACACTTCACTTTCAGCTGTATTTTCTCAGGACCAGCTGTGACCCTGGTTGTGGCCTCCATGACCCTTGACCTGACCCACATCTCAACCCAGTGGCAAAAACATGCATCAAACCACAAATCACTATAAAGAAAAGCCAAAAGCACAAACTGTGTTGGTGACAGACAATATCAGGTCTGCAACTGGTCCTGGATGTGCTCAGAGCAGCTACACAAACACACAGGGATATCCTGTTATTCCCAAAGCCCACTTGTCCCAAAATAGCAGCGTGCCATAGAGGCTTATCACTGTATTACAAACTGCATTTTAATGGTCTGTATGTCCCGCATTGTTTCTCACAGGCTTCCTTTTACATTATACAGTCTGTGTCATGGACTGGTCAATGTCAAAGAGGCTACTAGTCAATGACAAGAATACTTTTTAGGATCCATCTTGTTTTGTTTTGAGAGTACACATTTGGGGATAATAAAGTAATGTTAAAGTGGACATGTTATGTAAGAGCAATTTTTATGAGTTATGTTACACTGGTGCTCCCTCAGTGTATTCACATATGTTTGAGTAATCCTGTATTGTACTGGCTCGGGCTCTCAGAAAATGTCTGTTTTCATCTACCCCTATCCCCGCCCACATCTCAGTATTTACTTGCAATTATTCAAAAACATTTACATTTATAGGTTAGAACTGGCTTCCAAAATGAGGCATAGTCCTTTTCAATTAAAAAGAAAAGAAAAGGAAAGAAAAGAAAATCTGCTGCTCTGTACGGTGAAACTTCACTGTAAAGAGGTCAAGCTTCAATTTTGCAGGAAGCCAATGAACTGCTGTTTTAGATCAATACTGGGGTTTATAATGAACAAAACGTTAACTAATGATTGTATAGTTTAACACTGTTACTAAGTAGAAGTACAGTAAATTAATTGTTACACCATTATTTTAAATCCTGTTTATAAATCCTACAAGGGTCCACATCTGATAAAGCCTTGTTTGGTTTCCATAGTAAATAACACTAATACATGAATTGACATGCCCCTCGTTCTGCATACAGGGCATACCTCATCAGGCATCCCATGTATCCACATTGCTCCGCACTGGATACTCTTTATACATCATCAACACCGGGCCAGCCCCACACGCACACACGAGGCACATTCTCACCTCTAGTTTCTCCCTTGGGTGCTCCCCTTCTCCCTCTCCAGCCCACAAGCCGCTGTGCCAGTGCTGAGTATCATCTTAACAGACAGATTTACAAAGCAGCTGCCAGCCCGCTCATGTGCTCCGCTGGCACACCTCGCTCCATAAACAACCCCACGCTGTAGCTATGCCAGGCACGCCGCCCCCTACAGTCTTGGGGGGGCAGAGGGACACCACTTGTGCAGGGGTCAAGGCAAACTCTGGCAGGGGTCAGGGGGTCAAAACTTTCAGTGAGAGAAAAGGTTTGTGGTGTTTATATGTGGGTCAGACTGCTAAAGAGAGCTGATAAATAATGAATGAGCTTGAGGGTTCATCTAATTCACCACAAATCATTTATGTGTTTTTTTAATATGATAATTGTAATGTTTCTAATTAGTTATACTATTCTACAGGGTATTATAATATGGTATTTTGTTTAAAGGGGTCAAATGCATGAAAAAGCAGATCATTGCCTACATTTAGTATAAATTATCATCATATTTTTTCAGTGTATTTTAGCAGCACTGATGGCAGCCTTTGCTCTTCTGGATTATGTTAAATCTGCTGTTCTTTCCAGTATCTTGCCTCAGGTGCTGATGCTGCCAAATTGGATTGCTTCCAAAAACAAAGCAGCAGTGAAAGTAGTGAAGAAAAAAATCTAATATTATTTTCATTATCCAGTTCATTTCTGCTTCATATCAACTCATAACATAAAAGAGAGTAAAAACATTAGCCAGTGCAGGTGCTGGTCGGGTGTATAAGCCATTTTTTGACCTGAATTGATTAGAGTGTGTCTGAAAAGATGCATGGAACTAGTAGTGAATATATACATTACTGTGGATCATTCTAAGAAAAGCAATAACATCTCCATTAAAAAAAACAAACAGTGGCAATCCCTCAGCCAGAAAAGGCAAGACACAGGGCGTGGTGGGTTAAGTGTCTTGCCCAAGGACCCAACATCATTCATCTGTGGAAGCTGGAATCACACCACCAACCTGTGACTCAGTGGATTTGACTGCTTTACCAATGATGTTTGCGTTGTGAGTTGATGTTTGAACTGCCAACCATCAGATCAGAAAGCAAACACTCTGCCAACTGAACTACTGTCGTCCACTTCCTGTTTCACCTAATGATACCATGTAGTAAGAGCAAATGTGTGGGCAGAGAGAAAACACAAATTTGCAGGATAACTTATACAGATACATTTTAAACAAAACACAATTTCAGGTGCATTGATGTGTAAATATATATTAAAATATGTATTTTAAAATGTCAGTAGCGTAATATTGGACCATTAATATTTAAACTATCTCTGCTTGGAATAAATAGACTAGCTTAATCAAACATGGAGAATGGTATAATGAGTCAAGGTCATAGTGAAACACGCACCTGTCGTTGTAAACTGTTGGGGACAAGTGTGGAGCAGAGGGAGCGTGGGAAATATGGAGCGATGTTTGGATAGTCCTGTCAGCTGAGAGCAGGAATGAGGGCCCAGCTGAGCAATGCAAGCTAAATATACAGTTAACAGCCAAATGTGTCCATGGAGCACGTGTCAGATTTCCACCTCAATAACAGCAACCTGTTTCAGCAGCAGGAGATTAAACACAAGATTTAGTGTCCTCGGGTGATGTACGCAGTCGTGTAAGTTTATTATGTGATATACAAACTCCCTTTTAAGCACCTTGATGACTGTCTTTAGTCCATATAAAAATTGCAGGCATGAGATTTTAGCTTTTCACACAAAACTGAATCCTTGTTAGATGCTTTTTGGGGTATTCAATCTTAAACTCTTTCAAAAATAAATCATTAATTCACATGCAAAATTCAATATTAGGCCTATAATAAGAGAGACAGGTCCAGTGACTTCTTATTCAAAAGTGTTGAATTAATAAGCCTCGCCACTTCATAGTGAAATTTCAGTGTAACAAGCAGCATTTTATTTTGATTTTTTAAGAGCAGAGCAGTGGGTGGTTGATAGAGAAATTGCATTTCTGTACTGTGCCGGGTCCACACTGCCATCTTTGGCCTTTGCCCTCAGTGGTATAATACTCCCTACAATGAAAGCATATAGAGACTTAAGTGGGCTAGACTTGAATGAACAGTGCTATCACAATTATTTTGAGGGTTCATGTCTCCAGGTCATGACTCCCAGGTCCCTGTACTTGTAGTAAATAAACTGTGTTAGAATGCATATTTCTTCTCACGGCTCTCAGGCTTCTTCATTTTATTCTGTAACAGCCGGGATAGAGGATAGATGAAAACAAATTGTCTGACCCTTCAAGCCTTGAATACACAATATGGATTTCTCAAACATGCTGGATCAGTCAATATACAACTGTAAGTAAGCTAATTATGAAAGAGCACCAAACATTTCACATTTGTCTCCTCTAAATTGGCTTTTGATATCAACCTAAAACACTACTGAGAATGTCCGTATTGGCTTCAGCCATGAAAAACCAACCACATATCTTTACATTTCTAGTTCATGTTCTGTCAATTCTCCTGATTCCATTGTCCCTGTGTGGTTGTTGTGGTGGAGCTAAGGACAGCAGCTGACATGATTTATCCTCACAGTCCTCCTACACAGTCCAACCCCAGACTGGACTCATATGTTTACATTTGTGTGACGTGGCCCTTATAGATCTGAGTGCATACACCAGCAGTACAATGTATCTGCCCATACCAATGGTGAACAGAAGGAGGGGTTATGCCAGGACACCACAGGATATACTTCTGAGTAGGGATGGGACGACAAACAAAAATATGTTTGAAAAGGGTAGACAATAATCATTTGTGGTACATTTTGTATAATAGTGATAATTGCCAACAAAGATAACTGCCATAATACCACCAGACTATGAAGACAAAAAGCTTTTCATGCATGATGTTCTTTTCTAGATGTTCTTGTTTTCACTTATAACAAAGTACAATCTTTATTTATTCATTCATAATATTACAATTATAATTATGTCACATTATCTTTAATCCAAATTATTTTGTGATACAAAATATAAGTATTGTCCCATGCCTGCTTCAGTGATTTGTATTGTTTTGATTCTGTATTTAAAGGGACTGTATAAATGAATATTGAAACATGGAGGTGTCTTATAGTTAATGTCAAATAGCTAAAGGACAAACTAATCATCTAATTAGACTCCAGAATACATAGATACATACTACATACATACATGCATACATATTATCTTGGTACATAATGGCAATATTTAAAAAGTCAAAACAGTCAATCTATTAAGTAAATGGGCCATCTAAAATAGGGGTCTTATCTTTATCAAGTTCTGTTTAGAAGTAATTTCATGTATTTGTTTTCAATGTTATGGGAAAAATGCACATATCTCTGATCAGACCACAGAGAACAATGCAGGCTGCTCAACACATCCAAGACAGATGGGGTCAGCTAAGGTACAGCATTAAAAACATTATGCACACCTACAATATAACTTTGAAAAGCAAACAGATAACAATGTACATTAAATATCCTGGAAAGAAGAAAACTTTTGAGGCAAACAACAGCTAAATAAGACGTATAGTTTAATTGTTGGAAGTTTGTGTGGTTAAACTTTTGTCAAGCTTATTCCCAAATCACTCACAAGTTCTGAAGAGTGTGAAAATGACATTTGTGTAAACTTGAATTTGGCTATTGTTGTAATGACTTCATTCACACCTCTTTTTAGCATGGACAAACTCGGACAAAGAAAGTTTAATGGACAAAATAAACTGGCTATCCATGTCTTTTTGGTGTTTGGACACTTTCTTCTCATTGGGACTACACATGACCGATGCGAGGATGTGATAGGACAGGAGAGGTGCCAGCAGAATAGATAGGCCACATAGGCAAAGAGTATTGTTTTTGGCACGGACCAACCAGAGCCAATCCAAGCTCCAGATGGAGTCCAACAGGCTGCACAGTTCCTCACAGCAGACAGAAGAGAGAGGAGAGAGGGGTCACTCCAGGACACACTCACAATAAATCCTTTGTGACTGCTTTTCAAAGACATCACTGCCTCAGACCTTATCTACCCCACAGTACAACCAGACAATGGGACAATTACACTCGAGTATAAACAGTGAAGAGTGCCGATTAAAACATATGGTATAAAATGTTACAATTTCATCGACAATTCACCTTAGATAACTTGTTATTTGTAATATGGAAGAAGTAGGTTATGGGTTGTTTTGGGGTAACTATGCTATGTACACACTCCTGAGTCAAGATGTGTGGATTATTCAACACATGCTATTGTTAAAGGTACATTTTGAAACTTTTTTTGTGGTGGGGGTCAAGACAGCGAGAAAGATTCTTTGTTGAATTTCAAGTTCTGATACAGCAAACGTTGCCACTGCGCTTCTCAGTCACTTTTGTGTCTCAGTCAAAGGTCTCAGTGCAGTTTAACAGTAGGATTGGTCAGGTAGGGTCAGCAGGTCTGTGTCTGGGCAGTTTGAGAAGAGCAAAAGTGTCTCTCATCTGTGTCCTGCAGCATTGCAGTGGCATTGTCTGGAATGTTCCACACTATGGCATTAACCCTAACTACAGTAACTTGTGTTTATTCAATTAAAGCAGTTTTTTACTCAGTTCCTTTGATAACATGCAATATTAATCAGGTTCGACTCTCCACAGATTTGACCTGTAACTTGGTCTTGTGACATCACCTGCTTATGTATCCATGAAGATAAATCTTTAATGTCATACTGGGGAACATTTCATTCTAAGGTCATACATATTCAAATATTGTTTACTCTTTTCGTTAGACAGTCTATAAAAATTTTATAATATTGTAGTCCTGGAGCACTTAATAGTTTTAGGTGAGCTGTAGAAACATTAACTATATCAACAATTCACAGTTTGTGGTCTAATTATGTCATATTTCGTGCCTATCAAATTCATAATCAAACATTGCAATGTTGTCACTGCCATCAAGTTGTATTTGCTTATGGTTAAGAGATAAATGGAGGAGACAGACAGGCCTCAGAGATAACAGGTGTGTAAACAAACTGCTATTCTTTAAAATATGTAAATGATAGATTAAAACAAGTATTTCCAAAACCATTAAACTCTATCTAAACATTCCTGAGAATATTTGTATTACTCAAAGACAGCATGGCGTGTCAGAGCTTTTATGAAGCGAAGCTTCCTTGTCAGCCTGTCGATCTCAGAACCAAAACAAAACGCCACAACCACAGCAGCAGCCATAGCGACAGGGAGCAAAGGCAGACCTGGCCCGGGCCTGTCACCTTTGGAGCGCTCTGATTGGTGGAGCTGTAGTCCGTGTTGCCGTGTGGACTGAGAGAGATAGGGAGAAAGAGGGGGAGAGAGAGAGAGAGAGAGAGAGAGAGAGAGAGAGAGAGAGAGGCGGGTAGCAGCACTTGAGCTTTCTCAGCAGTCCTGTCATGTGGGATTTAGTGAGAAGATGGGAGCTGCTTCTCTGACACATTATTGTAGAGGCTGGATGAAAGCAGGATCAGACTATCTACAAAAGCACAGAAGTGATCCACTGACCTTCTCATTACGCCGGGCCAGTTTATGATGCTTTGAAAAATTAGAACAGAGATTTTTTTGATTGCTAAATTGGTATTGGTATAATGTACATATGTCACAAATATGTTATGTGAAAAATTTCTTTCTGTTCTCATCCTCCCCACCCCTCACAGATGAGAGTACTGGACCCCAAAAATTATTCAACCTAGAGATGGTCCTAAATGGATTTCAGTTTAAGCTAATATCTGATATTTCTCCTTTTGTAGTCTGTAACCATTTTCCAAATCGATGTAAGAGTTTTTTTTAGACCAAACATCTATAAATTGCTGCGGTAAAGTTCAACTGTGCTTTTGTATAAAAAAAATTTAAAAAATTAAAAAATGTCTTTCTCTCTTCAGTTTCTATTCTTTAACTACTCTGCACATCAAGGTCAAACTGCATGACACACAGGGAGAGGGCAGCTTAAAATATTTGTTCTGAATGTTGGGTTCTTTCTATCAATACTGGATATGAAAAAACAGTTTTGTTTTTTTGTTTTTTTTTTTACCTTTGCAGATATTGCAACAAATATTTTTTTTCTGTTTGACCAAATGACGATCATACCAGAAACATAATACAATAGAAAATGGCGGTGTTGTGCTTTTTATTGATATATTGAAGTATGTATACTGAAAATGTTCAAAACTGATGTAGTTTATTTTAAACTATATTTTATATTTTTTGTTTATTTTGTAAGAACAGATGTTTTTGAAAACAATTGTAAACAAAGTAAATCCTCATGCATTCACATAATACACATTTCCCAACTGCATGTGTAAAGTGAATGAGTTTAACACTGTCACAAGATTTCACCAATGTAATGAAAGTGTATAGAATAAAAAACACAACCTCCAGGGGCTCATATTGTCAAATTTCCTGTTTTTAGTGCCGCCAAAAGCACAAAGCGTTTTGGTATAAAGTTACAGGTCACTATTGTTTTTTATCCGGCCATCAGTGTGGACCTGCAGACTGTGACAGAGCCGCCTTTCATTCATCCACAGCAGAGTTCAGGTATACGGCCTTATAGTGTATTGTTAGTCCCTCTGGACTCCTCTGCCCCTGCCCCCCCCCCGCCCTGTGGCGCAGCGCTGAGAGACGGGCTCAGATACAGTGAATGTGCTCTGACAGTTCTTTCCTGAGTAGGAAGCAGAAGCACAATAGGGCGAGTGAGCTCCTTGTTCCCCAGACGAGGATCAGAGGCAAAGAAGACTTCCCATGGATCCTCTGAGTCACTCCTCTCTCTATAAGGACCAACTGTGTGATCGTATCGTGTGTAAGGGTGTAGACAGGGCACACACTATGTTGTTTCATTTAATAATTATAATACATAACACTTGTGGGGCACTTTTCAAGGTACTGAAAGACGAAAGAGACAAACAGAAGAAACAAAAAAGTTCATGGAAAATGGTTTTAAAGAAATTGGTTTTCAGTGTGTTTTTAAACATAGAGAGTGTGGGTGAGTGTCATAATGCGTTTGAGCAGGGAATTCCAGAGGGAAGCAGCAGCAGCAGCAGCAGCGGAGAAGACCTTGTCCCCCAGGTGTTAAGTCCTGGTGGGGATACACAGACATTTACTGTATTTCAATCAAATCTACATTACATGTGGCATAGGTACTTTTATTAGATTGGTAATTAGAAAGAGTGCCAAATAATACAAATATTTTGGACACTCAAAAACTTTTTATATTGCTCTATTCATTCATTTATACATGGTGATGGTGGTGGTGGTAAGCACTTCTGTAGCTGCCCTGGGGCAGACTGACAGAGGTAAAGCTGCACCACACACACACACACACACACACACACACACACACACACACACACACACACACACACACACACACACACACACACACACACACACACACACACACACACACACACACACACACACACACGCATATACACACACACACACACACACACGAATACTAGTGAAGATAAAGTATCATAAGAAACAACAAGAGCCAAAGAAGACTTACAGTATTAAATAACATAAAACAAGAGCCACTGGTACTCTACTACAGTATTCTCAGCGGTCTCCCTTCCAAGTACAAACCAGGCCCAACCCTACTTAGCTTCAGAGACAAATCCAGGTCGAGCTTTTTCAAGGTGGTATGAGATCATTGTGGATTTAGCACCTGCACATGTCTGAGTGCTACCTCTTGGTCCGAGCCAGTTATATTGGTATGTGTTATTATTTATCTTGTTTTTATTAAAGGTGCACTGCTCAACTTTCCTGGTGGAGGCCCTCTACCTGCTTGTCTCCATGGAGCTGTTATTGCTTTGCCTGAAATGTTTGGTGGTACGACATTAAACATATTCATCAAGCATTTAGTCATTACTGGTGTTTCTATTGCTCAAAAATACAATAATTCCTTCTGTGAATAGGAGAAACTCTCCACAGATCTGATTAATCTATAGTGTGGAACATTCTAAGCAAAGTAGTAAGTAGGTAGTAGATCCTCAACTTGAAATGTTACACAGTGTACCTTTAAAATGGGTTGACTTTGTTTCAGACATATAACCCTTGCAATTGTACCACCACATGACAGTAACTAAAGGTCATCACAAAAATGAAAAAGAATATAATTATACACCCATTCTAACCAAGACGCGATGTAAACTAGTGGGCTCCTCCACTGAAGTGCACGCAGACAAAGAGAGCAGTATAACAGCTCTCAATCTGGTCATATGGTGCAGTGAGTAATCCTCTGGTTTGGCACACAAAAGGAAACATGATCAGAACTGTGTGTGCAAGTCTGAGGCTCTATCAAACAACACTTCTCCTCTTACCCTCCATGAGAACTATAGCACTGACAAAGCCCTGCACCAAAGCCCACCAGCAGAAATCTGAGGTCATTCTATTGTGAAACATGAGCACCAATCTACACCGTGGATCAATGGAGACCCTCTATATAGTGTGGAATGTATACGACCATTATATAGACCCCAAATGACGTATTCCGATAAGTACCTATATGCTACAGATGCTTTCTTATTGTTTTATATAAGGCTTGGTTTTAAATTTAAGCATTTAAATGAATCATAGTGATTTTTTTCTCCTCTGCATTTGACACATCTGACCTGTCAGGTGCCCACCCCCAGATCTTAAGCCTTGACCTTGAGATTTCGGAGAGCTTGGAAGAAACTAAAAGAACATACAAACTATGTTGACTCACCTACTGTTAGATGAAAATCCAAGCCACATAATTTGAAGTTCTATAAAGGCTGTTTGCAATTTTTGTCTTTTCTATCTAAATACTACCAGAATATTAACAAAATTATTCATTTCAGTATTATTGTATTGTATTTTTAATAAATGAACAAAACAAAAATAGGATCAGATTTTCATTATTTTCCATGTTTGGCTGTTTTTTGTTTTTTTTGTTTTTTTATCACCTCAAGTAACCTCTTTTGTCCTGTTTAAAAAGTCTAGGTTGACTGAAAGCCCTTAGGTTCTTACAGCTCATATAGAGGACAACTGTGTACTTTAAGATAAACACACATATGTACACCGGCAGCACTGTATGTGCTCACCCTCTCTTCATCTTAGATCCTCTTTGTTATCATGAGCATAGTATAGTGTTCTCTGATATAAACACACATACATGCACACAGACAGTATAGATGTATGTGCTCTCCCCTCTCTTCATGTGAGACCCTCTTGTTATCATGAGCGTACTATAGTACATGTGGCGTGTTCAGACATGTTCCCTATGGCTGCAGCAGTGGTCTGTAATTACCTGCTAATGTGTGACAGCAGGAGAAAGAGCCGTGACCCGCTCCGGAGCTGTGTGCAGTGAATTCCCTAGAGAAACAGGCCGAGTGTTCATAGAGCGTGAATGGATAAATGGTAATGTACACAGCCAAAGTACACACAGGGAGCTCAGAATCAACAATGCATTGGTGCACATGAGGTGTTGAAATTACCTACTACTACACAAGCGTTCTTTCTTAATGTATGTCACCCAGTACAGTACTTGAAAAGCAGTGCTCAAGGATAGAGCATAAAGCATTAGGATGAATGTAGTTAAGTGGGGTATGCAAGACAGTGCACACAAGAAACATCATTCGGAAACATTGGAAAATTAAAAAAAAAAAAGAACAAAGAAAAAAGAAAAAGCATATATTCATTCTACTACTTAGCCTATTTCTTTGTTATGAAAGGCAATCTTTGTATAAGCAGGCCTAACATTACCAAAATGCTTAAAGGGCCATTATTACACTATTATCTGATCTATGTTATAATGTTGTTTCCTCATCACAAATATAGTGTTTTGTTTCAATCAAACACCCTGCATATTTAGAATGAGTTCTTCTCTTAAACAGACACTACACTGTGTTTGTAAACTCCTTACACCTTCACTAGAATCATTTGGATAATTTCAGCCTTGGAACTGCCAATATCTGCTGAGCAAAAGGTGGAACAGGTGGAATTTTGATCTTAGAAGATGTAGACAAACTTATAATAAAGGATTATTCAACAATGTGTGAATGAAACAAAATACAACTCCAGGTATGTCTTTGATGAGGTAATAACATTCTAACATGGACTCACAATAGTCAATTTGGCAAAATAAAGGGTCTTTTTTGTGAACAAACAAGTAGGTCTGTAATACAAAGTGACATGAAGTTACTTGTATGTGACTTGTCAGCTATTAAAATAACTGTAATCATCTTTTGATTATCTGGTTCATTATCTGGGTTTATCAAGGAACCAAATTACATGATCTAACTCTAAAATATATGTGAAAAGACATTTGATCACAAAGACCGTGGTATTCTTAAATCAAAATGGAGAAATAGACTAAACAATTAGTAATTTATTCAGTTGTAAACATTTACCATCTAGAAGCCTTCAGTTACTATATTTCAATCTTTATTTAGTCAAATATGTGTTACAAAAATGTTATTGTACAAAGTCAAAAACAAAAAAATACACCCTAATTATAATTGTTCTCTCATTTCCCCTTCTTTCACAGTGCTTCTGCAAACTGCACAGTCTTCTTTGTCCCTCCTCTTCCTCACAAGCATCAGGTGTAATGTGGCCGACAGCTCTTTTCAAGCAGCCACACCAGCTCTGAACTTAAAATGTAATTAATCTGGAAACCCAAGGCCCTCTCCATTCTCTGAGCAGTGTAGATAATTATAGCTGGAGGCTTATGGGGGCTAAAGGCCAAAGCAAGTGCTGAAAGACTGGCTTAAATCAGCAACTGAAAACTTATACTTAAGGATTTTTTCTATGTGAAGTTATGTGTGCTTTTAACAGCTGCCTTTTTGAATTACAAGGATTATAGTGAGAGTGTGACAAGAAAAGTATTTTGTTCTCTTATCGTAAAATAAGTAAAGATAGAGTTGCTCTGTTTTGGGGGGTATAAGCTGTAGATAGTGGTGGTCCGATGATGGTGGACACAGAGAGTGGTGTTGACAGATGAATTTAGGGGACAGGTTCAAAGGTCAAGCTCAAGAGCACAAAAATGAAAGTCAACATCTGTGGCTTCCTCAGTGGTTTTACAACATTTTTCAACAAGTGGTGAGACATGTACATTTAAAACCAGTGTAAGTCAATACCATATTTACTAACCAACATTTAGATCTGAAGAATTCTTTTATGTCTTTTATGGGTATTCAACCCTCTGTATATTTACATGTTAATTGAGCAGATTTGAGAGATGGTCCAACTGCCCTTCCTATATGTTGTTTAACATATAAAACTACTTCATTTCTGTTGAATTAGAACTATACAATAGATTTTTACATATGTGTTGTTTACAGTCATGCTTCCCACTAAGACTGTCATGATAACAAATTGTGTAGTGTGATATATTGCTGAAGTAAATATAGACAATAAATGATAATAATGCAATTCATTTAAGCCACTGACACAATAATCTTAAAGCAGATTTCAACCACAAACATGCAATATTGTTAAAAAAATCATGAACTGCTATAAATAAACAACAGAATGAAATACTATAGTACTTAGTTTGCATCTGTAATGAGTCATGGGAAGTTATTAATTCAACCTTTTCTAGCTCTTATCATATTATCAAAAAATACCCCCAAATTTCCCAGTAGTGCAAAGAAATTGTACACACTATAAATACTGACCAGAAGGATAAGTTGATATAGTAGTTAATGTGACAGGTCTACTTTCCATTGCTACCTTGTCAGTATTAAAGTACTTTAGTAGATGTGAGGCCCGCATGAGATCTTGCCCTGGGCCTGAACTTGCTGACCCCTCATCTTTGCAGGTGTTCTCCAATACTGCACTGTACACATGCACTTTATTTCCCACACAGTCCAGTGTTTTACATCATAGGCTCTTTCTGCTGATTCACATCTGCGTGTAAGGCACATGTGAGGCATTTAATCCCACAAGACAAAGTACACACTGCTATTATTTCATAACCAGGTCATTCTCGCCATTTGTTGTCATAGCAACAGTAGTAGCATACCTTACCCCAATGATTATCTGTGAGCAGCCCAAAATATCTGTTAACAAATTTCACACTTGCAAAACAAACCGTGAGTACTTCTTTGTGATATGAGCTTAAGAAACGAAATTGTGGTTTAGGAAGTTGTGCAAGCTTGTATCTGTGAGTCACCACACACACAGAAACTTCACACACCCCGCCTTCTTCGATCTGTACTTCCTGTTGGCGGGAAAAGTCCTACATGTGGGTGCCTGTACAGTCTGGTAATATAATGCAAAACTGAGCCATGTGCCTAATCTGTGCTAGCTCTAAACTATATTGACAAAGCTTTAACTGCCTCCTCATAATAGACCTAGTGACGATGCTATGATTAAAATGTTTGAATTGTGATCATCTCTCTCCTGTTAATCAAACCTGAATTTTCAACACTGTTAATGCACATGTCAACAAGCACACCACCTCAGTATTTATTTTTTAAAGGTTCCATTATTACACAAAATTGATTCTTGTGAGCTTTAAGCCATGTAATTATGTTGTTACCTCATCAAAAACATACCCAGAGTTGTGTTTTGTTTCATTCACACACATCTGAATAATTCTTTATTATTAGTCTGTCTACATCTCCAAAACTCAAAATGCTCCACTCCACCCTGTGATTTCCTGAAGCGGTAGTTTTCAAGTTAACAGCTTCCTTTTACCTTATGATCCTAGTGAATGTGCAACGAATTTAAAAACTTATTGGAGTACTTCCTGTATTACAACATGACATCTTCACACATCATTTCAGTTTAGAGAAGAACTCCTAAATATGACTCCTTACATGTGAATGAACAAACAAAATACAACTCCAGGTATGGTTGGGATGAGGAAACAACATTGTAACATCAGAAAATAGCCTAATAATAGCCTTTAAGAACAATTAGACCATTCCAAAAGTAATAGACAAAATGATGAACTAGCACAGGGCAAAAACATGACACAATCATATTTTAGGTGCCAATCAAGCATTTCTACTCAAATGCAATGTACTGTATGTACCCAAGTTATAAATGCAGCCATATAGGTCAAATTCAAAACTTATTATTGTCTATATCACACAGCCACCCTACAGAGAACATTGTGCCAAAGGTATTAACCAAAATAATTATGTTCTATGAATGTGATGCTAGCTTTGTGCCCTGTGATCTCTCACAGTAAATGAAGAATAGGATTACTGGTGCATGTGAAATCATATGATAATTATTAGACATGTGCTCAGTGGGGATCCTCATTGTGGATCTTCTTGCAGCTCTGGTCCACTGATAAAAGCTCAATTCGGCATCCCGCTAACACTTTTAATTAAGGCTAAACATTGCACACAGCTTGCCCCATGCATAATCACTTATTACATTCAGGCTTTCAGTTCCACAATGACAAGCATCAGCTCCCCTCTGTCACCTCAGTAAAGACTGAGCTAGCCTTAATAATACAAAAAAAAGTGAGATTCTTTGTTGGAAAAGGTCAGTGATAATCACAAGATGCAATAGTTTTTCCAGAATAATCATAACGTTTGAATGTTTGAAATTCAAGATGCTACAGACTATTTACACCATATGTAGTTGCAAATGTGGCAGAAAACCTTCAGAGGAAATACTATGAGATCTTCCAAAGGAAATACTTAGACAGAATGAACCATTTCATCACTGGCTGAAACAATAGAGTGGAGTGAGAGTGAGGCCTTTCCTGTTGTGTTGACCTGGCACCCCCTGGACACCACTGTGATGCTGCAGGACACAGGGACACTTTTGGCTGGCTCTCCTCAAACTGCCCCTGACACAGATCTGCTGAACAACGTGACCAGTCCTCCTGGTAAACTGCACTGAGACCTTTAACGAAGACACAAAGGTCACTGACAGGGCAGTGTAAATGTTACTGAACCAAAACTTGATTCAATTGGATCAATAATGTATCTCTCTCTCTCTCTCTCTCTCTCTCTCTCTCTCTCTCTCTCTCTCTCTCTCTCTCTCTCTCTCTCTCTCTCAACAATATTGTGGAATTCATCTGTAATTTTGTTTATCAAGGAACCAAATGACAGTATCTTTAGACACAATTGAAAGAAAGCAGAAAATCAGACAAAGGAGCTCTACATATGTTGTCAATTTGAATGTGGAAATGCACTTGCTGTGGCCAAACAGCTGCAGTTCTAATCAGTGAAGGTTGTTCGAGGAGACGTGCCAAGAAAAAAAGAGTTCTTTAACAAGCTGGGTCGTGAATGGCCACAAACTGAAGCTGTCGACGCCAAGGGCCAGGCTGTTGTGGGATTATTTTTACATTAACTCAAGTTTGAAAAGAAACTTTGTTTTAGAATAACTCAACATGCACTTTAAATTGAAAAGTACTTTAAGTATACAGAAAAGTCTTTAACATGTAATTCTTTCATATGTAATAATCAGTGATGGAATGTAACGAAGTAAAAGTAGTAAAGTACTATACTTTATATGCTATTTTAAGTATCTGTACCTTACTTAAGTACATTTGAAAGTGGATATTTCTTACTTTTACTTTACTATATTTGAGACTATGCATCCATACCTTCTATTCCAATACATTGTTGAACTGGACTGAAGAGTAAAAGTATTTTTATTATTGTCTCAGGCTTGTTGAAAAGGCTGACAGTGTATTTTTTACACTTTCATGATTTGAGCAAACAAATATATACAAATAAAAACAGCTAAAAGAAGTGACTGATTACTACTGAACAAAAGTCAGCACAAATCTTTATCAAAATCACTACATTTGAAGCCTTAAACCTCAAAATATGTGCAAAATACTTTTACTTTTTACTCTCAATGTACTTATGTTGAACTTAATTTCAACATAAGTAAACATAAGTAGAACTCAGGGAATGATCTGGCTGATTTTTGATTGCTGAAAGAATAGGCTTATGGGTCAAATAGCTAAATTTCACATGAACAAGTATTTTGATTTCAAATATGATCTTACCTTAGACCTACAAACCCCAAAGTAATTATTGCTTCTAAAAACTGAAATCTGTGTAGCCAACATTTTTGCCTCTAAAACCACTTGGATCTCAACATGCCATAGGGAGCTAAACTCTGGATGGACTTGAAATTTCCTGACAGGCTCAGTACCAAAAATCTCACCTCATAATTCTTCTGCTATCTGATCAAGATGTTAAAGTCTTATTTAAACAGCTTTTATGAATGCTGATTAATGGGCTAAATTAAAATCTGTCAAGGTCAAAACTGTTCTAATGAAGGAGCTACTTGAGCGGTGTAAAATGTCTCCTGCTGTTGTAAAACTCCAAGGACAGTTTTTAGCTCCCATAATTGCCTGAATCATTTTAATATGTGACTGTCTCATTCAATATTAATGAGGTGAAAATGCTTCCAGCCATGCAGCTCTGAGCGTACTGTGACCTCAACATCTTGCTATTGTAACTATTACTGCAGCTGTAAATTTAACAAGGGACCACATACTCACTGTTACAAATATTGGTCAACTTTAACCATATGAATTAACAGGTTAGCACTGTCTTCGCTCAGTTAATTGTCCTGATTTCACCCTGAATGGTGCAAAAAATCAAAATAATTCAGTGGAGTAAACATGCAAATGTAGTAGCAAATGATTTACGCAGTGGTTTAAGAGTTACTGGACGGTTCATTGTTCGACTCTGGTTGTCATTGTGTTCTTTGGCAAAACATTAAATTCATGTTGCCTTCACATATGTAGCTGGTTAGGGAAATAAAGACATTTGTTCCATAAAAACACACCAAATTCAGAATAACAAGATCATATTTCTGGTTCTAATTAACATGATTGATTCAATAAAATGTGAGTCCTCTTTAAAAGTGCACTATGTCTCCATGGCGATGTTTTTGCTTTGCTTAATTGTCTAATGGCATGGCACAAAACTCCACCAGGCCAAGTTTCAGGTCAGATCTGTGAAAAGGCGAACCTGATCACAGAAAGTATATATTTTTACTGTATTTTCAGCATCAAAAACACATGTAATTGAACATAACCAAGCCAAACTAGTTTAATACCATACTGAGGAACATTCCTTTGACAGCATGTAACTTTTTGGTGGAGGGTCTGTCATAGATACGTTATTGTTTTGTCTGGAGTGTTTCACATATGGTATTAAACCTTTTTATCATCATGTAGACCAAACCATACCAAGCTACAGCTCAGATCTGTGGAGAGGCAACTCCGCTCACAATAGGAATGCCTGTTTTTCTAGGTATTTTGAGCTATAAAACCATCTGTAGTTTTAAATATGTAGGGTAGAGCTGTTTAATGTCATATGTGGAATATTCTAGGCCAACCATTGTCATATCCATAGAAACAAGCAGGTGACAAACACTCAACCAAACTGTTACAGTACACCTTTAACATCAGAATGGAGGCAAGCAAGTGGCGGACTCCAGGTAAGTGATGATGTTAAATTCCACCACAGTTATTTGTAATTACTGCACTGTTCCACTGAGGGACTTGTGAGTGAATCGATCTTCCTTCCTTCCTTTCTGCCTCACCAGCTGCTGAAGCCTCTTCACGCAGGTGTTATCTTCTCCAGGAAAGTGAGGATTGGGTTACTGGACATTGTCAGAGCAGGTGCAATGAATTATCTTCTTGTGCATGTCTTTGTAAGGGCCTTTTTGTGCATTTTTTTGGCTCCCTTTTTGGACCTCAGGGAAAGATTTGGACTCATCCACAGTGTAATGTGACACTACAGGTATTACTGTCTCTTTCAGATGTACACCACAGAAGCATGGCAGTATGAGGCTTGAGGTCAAAAATAGACAATATGAACACGCTGCATCAGCTGAACAGCAAAGTTTCTCAGCATGTGACTCATTTAAAAGAAAGGGGAAGTTGTGTGTCTGAGCAGTGCTCGTGGGTAAAGCAGTCAGTGTGGGTAAAGCAGTCAGTGCTGGTCACACAATAGCCATGACAGAGGTGACAGTCTTTGCTAATGTCTTTTCAGATGACATTTTCATGCTTCAAGATTAGACTTTTCTCTTGACAATTAGTTGTGATTTTATAAAACAGAAGTCAAATGATATCAATAATAATGTCTGCAAAACAACAAATTGCAAAGATCTTTGTTTAATTAAGGGCACTGCTTCAAAACATGTTCTAGTCTAAATTTGTAGCTATACTGAAACCCTAGGGTATGGTATGATATGATATGCCAGCTTTAGAATTTATGAAGCTAATATTTGACAATACACAGGCTTAATCATTAATAAACACTGAACAAAGCATCACCCATAAAGTGTTTGAGCCAAGGAAAATGAAGAGTTGGCTCAGACACTTGTCTAGACAGAAGCTCCTTCCCATGATTGTTTGGCTGGTACTGTAAAACTGCAAAACAGGACATAAATGTAGGTCTACTTAGTAGAATTTTGAATAATTGGCTATTTCAAAATCAAACAAGCTAACTCATGCTACATTATATACCATCAACTACATTTCAAATCAGTGTTTAATTGTTAGAATAAGATTTATAAAATAGGCACAAAGTCCAATGAGCCCAGATTGTGTACAAAAGAAAATCAGTCTAGGCAAAATAGGTCATATAATTTGATGTATGTTTTATACTTTTGGAATTTTATGCATTACAGACATTTCTTTCGAGTGTAAGGACGTCTTTCTCGGCCTAGTCTTTGGCGCCATCTAGTGTGGATTAATAATCAATATCCTGCGTGGTTAAACACTATAACAAACCTTGGGTAAAATTGCCTCTTTTTTTTCTTTTGTAGAGCCCATTATGTACAAACAAAACTGTATTTTTTATTTTTTTATTTTTATTTTTTTAATAAATACAATAAGATTTCAGGAGGAAGAATGTCTCTACCCGGTTTCCTTACCTTTAGTCACGTGACTGTTCTTTGGTTGCTGAGGGTTGAGCAAATCAAAAAAGTGTTAAATTTTAAAAATAGTTTGTTGCTTTGTTTGTTTTTATTAGTAAGATGGAGATCGGAACAGAGATCAGCAAGAAAATAAGAGTGAGTAGCATGTTTATATGCGCCATTATCCCCTGCAAACATCGGCGCTGTGTATTTTCGCTGTATGCTAGCCTGTTTTATCTTGTAGAATACGAATTATTGGGTCTTTGTTCAGATTAAAAAGGCTATTAGTTTAATCTGTTTAAGATTTCGTGATTTTATTATTATTATTTTTTTTATGTAAACCAAATTTTACTATTTACACTTATCATACAATAGCGTGTTGGTTCTTGTTTTTGCAGCTGCTAACTTGTATCAAATTACACACTTGCTTTGCAGGCAGCTATCAAGGGCAAGCTGCAGGAGCTCGGTGCCTATATCGGTGAGTACCATCGCCTTCTATGTTGTTTAGTGAATATAACTTAACTTACTTAAGGTAAGTACATAGATTTCTCTTATTTGTGTTTTTGTGCCACACTTGTAGATGAAGAGCTTCCTGACTACATTATGGTGATGGTAGCGAATAAGAAAACATCCCAACAGATGGCTGACGACTTGTCCCTGTTTTTGGGAAGCAACACCATTAAGTTCACAGCCTGGTATGAGGCGTGCTCAGCGTTACATTGTTCATCATCAACCTAATAGCAGTGCACATTTGTACTGTATCTGACGTGACCTGTCCTCTTGTAGGTTACATGGTGTTCTGGAGAAGTTAAGATCAGTCGCAGTTGGTAAGTCAGTTAGATTGCCAATGTTGTTATCCAGTTGTACAGTTGCAATTTCTTTTTAATACGATGAACTTTACTCTTTGTATTTCAGAGCCTGGATCTTCAAAAAATCAACTAGAGTCAGATGGTGGCACGTCTGCGGGTAGAAGACGCTCTTCTGAAGGAAGCAGATTTGAGGAATCCAAACAGTTGACAGTTTCCAGTTCTCGATCGGAGGCACGAGTGTCCAGTTCTGCATATGAAAATAGGTAAATAAATAGACTGTTTAGTGCTACTGTCTCTCTGAAGCAACAACAAAAACATAATCTCTGTTTCATAAGGAGGGGCTCTTCATCGAGGCTAACATCGGCGGTGAAGCCTCTTGTGGAGTCGGTTCCCTCTGAAGCGGTTATTGACATTAAACCAGACATGGATGATGACCTGATTTCAGAAAATCATGTAGAAACAGGAACAAGTTCTAGTCGGACACGCAGTTCATCAAGCAGACCTAGTATTGAAATCTACAGACCAAGTCAAAGCAAGTTGACCTCAGTAAGCTCTGCAGAATCGTACTCCAGGCATGTGGAGAGCAGGGGCAGCCGGTCATCCAGAAGCACTGCCAATAAGGTGTTTAATCTACTTTGAAATGTAAATGACATAAGAAAGGTGCTAACTGTTTTTGTTTAGCCAGAAGAATCACGTAAGCGTAAAGCTCCAGTTGCAAGCTCAGTAGTGCGGGTGAGCAGAACGGACGAGGACAGTGATGATGTTGAAGATGATGACACAAACTATGGTAGCAGAGGACTGTCTAGTCGTGTGTCCCTTCCCTCCAAAGCAGAGCGCAAGTTGGTCATCTGTTCACATAATGTATTTGCCTCACCCGTGTTTAAGTTTGTTCTAAAGTTTATACATTTGTTTTTCAGACCGTCACTACCACCAGCTAAGCAAGCAAATAGGAATCTGATTCTCAAGGCCATATCAGAAGCCCAAGATTCCATCACAAAAACCACAGCATACCCCCCAAGTGTGTTTTCTCATACTCTAGATATAACTGTGACAGTGTTGTCCTTTTCTCATACTTTTTATTTATCTAAACAGTCCCTCAGCGACAGACTGTTCCTGTTGCCCCTCGGACTCGTTTGTCCACTAGTGAGGAGATGACGGCAGCTATCCAGTTGGTCCAGGAACATCTCCACAGTTTAGCCCCACGGGCCTATGCTTCCACTGAACTACCTCAGTCTAGAACTGGTGTGTTCTTAGATTTTTTTCAAACATTTTTTGTTTCTTGGTTCATGGTTATTCATGAATAAACATGTTTCTTTTCCTTCAGCTCCCCCTAAACCCTTAGCATTACGTCTGCAAATGGATTCTAGAGAGGGTGGTGAAACACAGGAGCAAAGCGAACACGGTACATACTTTTAAAAATGATTTATATTTCAAAAATAAGTATGTTTAATTACTTCATTAATGGTTTTAACATGTTATATGTTCTCAAATTAAAATTATCTGCAGGCCCTGATACGCGTTCTTTTATAATGAGTAGACCACAACTAGAAGAGCAGTCAGCTGTCAGACCTCTGCAGGACATCTCGGCTGTGTCCCGCACCGTCCAATCCAGGTATCATGCCTTATATTTGGTTTTGACAACATTGCCTTATATGCAATTTTTGATTTAAATTGTTGTTGTTTCATAGTAAGGAGTCAGGGGAATCTGCGAGTCCAAAGTTTATAGTTACTCTGGATGGCGTGCCCAGTCCAGTGGGAAACTTCACCGGCTTCGAAATGGACATGGATGATGTGAGACCTCCTCCAAGGGAAGGAATCATTGAGAGCAACAGTCACCCCTCAGTCAGTGTCCTTCAGAGACTGCAAGGAAACGTGCTGATTGATGGTATTATAGCAACATCATCATGAGTGTTTTGTATGCAGCTTTGCCATCAGACAGTTCCCAACTTTCACTGCTTTTCTGCCATCACATGGACAAAATATGATGATTGTTAGTTTAATTTACTGCATAACATAAATCTAGAACATTGGCCACTTTGTCTGGGTGGACAGCATTTAGTGGCGCTTATGGTTGCTGTGTAATTCTTAACTTTGTCTTCATAGTGGATTAAGGTTATGAAATTAATTTGGTTTAGCATTACTGGACCACAATTTGTATAGCAGTATTAATAACTTTAAAACCAAAATTGCTGACTAGCCTCGGCGACAGCAGTTGGAAACCTTTATATGCAATATATGCAACCAGTGGGGATGGCATGATGGACAGACTTGACAGCGGTCGGGCAGTTCTAATGCCAACTGTGATATGTTTGTACTATCGTTAATTATTTACATGTGTATTCATCTTTTTTTCTTTTTTTTTTTGTAAGATGAAATGATGGATTATGAAGAAATGGACACAGAGAACATCCCAACTAAAAGACAAAAGGTTTTGGAACGCTGCAAGTTCTGGCCAGCCTGTAAAAGTGGAGATGAGTGTCCCTACCATCACCCTACATCTCAGTGCAAGTAAGAGTTTACTACATTTGTTGCCATATCTATTCATGAATGTTGTTCATATTTTATGTGGCTATTTTTTTCTATAGGACCTTTCCCAACTGTAAATTTGGAGATAAATGCCTTTTCATCCATCCAAATTGTAAATATGACGCCAGGTGTACAAAGCCCGACTGTCCTTTCACTCACGTCAGTCGAAGAAGTACTTCTAATCCTCCACCAAGACCAGGTTCATTTACACAGCTTTTTAAAAACTTTTGTACTTTGTGCATTTTGCCATTGCCCTCAGTTCTAACTAATTTCACTCTATGTTCTCAGTAGCACCAATGCAGACTACTACTGTGTGTCGCTTTTTCCCTGACTGTAAGAAAATGGACTGTCCATTTTATCACCCAAAGGTAGAAGTTAGGATTATGGTACATTAATGTGCACTGGTTCTTTATTCTAAATACTAATGTCTTTACTCTTTTGCAGCCATGTCGCTTTGCTGCACAGTGTAAACGAGTTGGATGTTCATTCTACCATCCCACCACATCTGTACCACCAAGACACGCACTGAAGTGGACCAAAGCTCAGTCCAGGTAGACACTTGTGTAACTAATTGTCAAACATCATAGAACTGTGTACTAAACTTTCCTTCCTTTTCAGTTAATCACCAGAGAATGAAGAGGACAAATAGACTCTTCTGGATTTAATGTTCTTTATTGTTTTATTCTATTGGGATGATTTTTTTATGTGTTTTCATGAGCAAGTTCATGTCCTAAAACTATTAAAAATGTGTCACACTGACAAGTTGTCAGTGATTCTACTAAAGTCTGTATTGTCTTTTAGTCATTTTTTTTAAACAGCTGAAGGAAATGTAAAATATGAGGGGAAACAATGATGAGTGGTGTAGCTTTCTCTGAACACTAACACCATTTGCCAGGGCCAAGAGACAGATTGACTAAACAATCTTACAATGACTGTATTTTTACTCAAAAGAATTCAGAAGTCATAATGCTATGTTCGTATACAAAGAAACTCTTGTCTTAAAAAATCAATAATCATTAGCTGAATAGTAAAATTATGCTAATTATATTACTAGTTGCATTACACCCTAAATTTTAATATTTAAGGTAATATTTACTCAGTGTAGTACAGACCTAGGTTAGAAAGGTACACAGATAAAAAATGAATGCTATAAGAAATTATCTGCTCGTGGAGTCTGTCCATTTCCATGGAAACCCATTTGAGCGCATGCGCATTGGTGTTAAATAATTTGCCCTGAAAAAACTATCGCCGCCTAGTTAACTCATGCCCTCATCCATTCTACTCATAACTAAACTTTTCATGACAAAATTCTGACAACAACAACAACGCAAAATTATTATTTTCTGTGAATTCAGTCATTGAAAAAAAAAAAAAAATCATACTATGGAGCGAGAGTGTTTAAAGTTCAAGCCCTTTTGCCCTTTTACGCGTTTAGATTGCAGTTTAAAGGTAGGTGCACTATGTAATCTAATTTTTTTGGTGGAGGGTTCGCCAGCTGCTTCTCCGCAAAAGTGTTATTGCTTTGCCTTGGATGTTCACTGTATGTCATTATGCGTATCAGTCTCAAAAACTGATACGCATAAGTCTTATGCGTCTTATCTCTCGTCAAAGAGAAGAGCGATAAATAAAATCCTTTCAGTCATATGTATCCTACAGTAAATTAATTGTCTGTTCACACTTGAACATAGACCATATTAAAATGGGACTAAACTGGGACTAATTTCAGAACTACGCCTGGGCTAGACCAGGACTAGAACAGAACCAAACCACGTCTACCATCTGGACTAAACTGGGCCCAAAGTAGAACACAGCAAAGACAAGTGAAAACACACCCTAAAACAGAACCGATTTGAACCTAGATTTGAACTTTGTAGAGGCCTGTATCTGAAGAGGGATTCTCCTTTCTAGAACACAGCCTTCCTTCATATTCTTTTTCCACTTTACTTCACAAACTTACACTTACACTTACACTTAGACTAACTGATGCAGCCAAAATATATGATTAATATTTATGACAGCCACAATCCCACCAAACAAAGTCTTAATTAATGTGATAAATGTGATTTTATACATATAGTATCAAAGGGACAGATTGTATTATTTTATCTTCACTGATCCTGACTAGAGGAACACTTTGTCCAAACAGTTCTTTTTTGTTTTATCATGTCCTTTCTTACCAGTTTTCTCTCTCTCTTTACAGTATCAACTCATTTGGACGCTGGTAAATGCCAAGTCTTGGAACCGCCTGCCCTTGCCTTTCAAAATTCCTGCAATGGGAGAACATGTTTTTGTGTGGGTGGGTTGTTCAGCCAAGCAAAGCTGTTTTGGTCCTGATTTTTTATTTATTTTTTCATGCGATAATCTTGCAACACCAAATGCTACCTCGCGATGGGGACAAACAAACTAATCATATTCTACAGGCTCTATAATCAGATGTAGTATTCTAAATGTTCTCTAAATAATTTTGAAAGAATGGAATATTTTATTCACATGTTACTACTACTGCTACTGCCGCTATTGTGTTGCTAAATACAAAATTACATTGACCCTATTGTGTTGCCAAATAAAAAAATTACACTGGAAATTACCTAACACTTTTCTAAACAATTAAGTAAAATATGTGGAGTTTTGGGATGGTCTCTCTTGGGGATTAGGCCGAAACAATCATGACAGTTGAAAGAGGAAGAGGGAATGCCCATGATACTAGGTGAAAAGATGAAATGAAATGTACTTTTTAGATAGCTTTGCCTACTACTAACAAAACCAACCCAATACCTGTTAACCAATATGTTACTTCACTGGAGTTTACCAGATTACCACTCAGGGGCTGACTTTCCACTAAACATGTGACTTCCAAGGTAACGCAACTTTTTTTTCCCCCTTTACCAGAAGTTGCATCAAAACTTACTAGGCATGTACAAAAAGATAGAGAGATAGACAGGAGGAGAGAGAGAGTGAGAGTGAGAGAGGGGGAGGCACAGAAAGGCAGAGAGGAGACTAAAGGAGAGTCATTCAGCCCCAGCAAAACCCTTTGAGCTACTTTCTCTCTTGCGCAGATAAAGCAGAAGTGTGAAGAGGACGAGAGCTTGAGGGCTGGCGATGGCACAGGGCTCCGATAGCAACGACACAAGCTACAAGTCTCCATCCCCTGCAAGTCGAGCCGTGAGTCTGATATCTGCGTATATTATTTTAACCATTTATATATTGATTTTACATACACTTTTACACATACATTGGGTTGTTCATTTCTACCAGCTGTCACATGTTATGACTGTTTTATTTGCACACTTGGGCTGTAGGTATTACTCAACCAATGTGTAGGCTTTTGTGAATTGCACGATTCATCTCATGCCCAGCCAAAGTGAATCCATTGTCTGTTTTGAGGGCGCAAACTGTGAATGACTGGGCAAGTGTCAGGAACAAATTGTGTCGAGCTTGCATGTGCGTACAGTAATATGTCCACAACAGAAAATGGCATTGAAAATTCTCACTAACTACTCAATTCAGTTTATTTGTGTATACCCCAAAATAACAGCAGCAGTGCACAGTAAAATTGTTGATTTAACCAATAGAAAGTTAGATAATTCATTCATTCTGATGATTTTTTTCAGAGCATCATTCAAGCGATGCTTTTGTTTTGTTCTTGACATCAATAAGTGTCTTTGATGTATGTACAGTATAACTGACACAGCACTTTTGAATGGCTTACTTATTTAGATACCATATAATGAAACCGTTAGGAAGTTATAGGTTCGTTACCAATGACTCAACCACTTCGAAACCCAGCCCTTCCTTGTCAATCTACAGTGATACAGATTTGCACCTCTCACCTAAGACCTGCCATACATAGTAAATAGATTTAATAATTTAAATAAACATCTTTTTTTGTTGTTTTATTGTTTTTCAGGGCTCCTCAGATGATGTTAAGAAGGTGATGCGGCGAGAAAAGAACCGAATTGCTGCACAGAAAAGCAGGATGAGGCAAACTCAGAAAGCGGACAGCTTACATTTGGTAAGACTTAAAACATCACTACTCTAAATACATTATGTTCCTGATACAATTGTGAAACCAGTAGAAATACTATTGCACTATAATTACTCTACCTGACCATGTGGCGATGTGTCATGGCTTCTGCTGTCACTTGGACGCTGTTCTAAGTTTGCAAAAGCTACAGGAATAAATTAGCACGTGTGGGCATCCCTCTTTAGCATGCCAGAGAGGCAGAGATGATGACTACAACTTTTACAATACATCAACTACCACTTTGTTTTGTTCAAAAAATCTCACCACATTAGCTTACTAAATGTTTATACTACTACTGACCCCTGATCTAGTCTTGTTAGTATTTTCCAGAGCTGCTGTTCATTGTAACTTGATTGACTTAAAAGCCAGTGTGGTAGGAAGTCATATGTCCAAAAAATAGACAAGACGTCTTTCCTTGTAGCACTTTAAAGTCAACATTCAGTGGTTTTGCTTTTATCATGTTGCTTGATAAACAGGAAGACAAATTTTTCCTCGCGGTGACACCAGACTAACTTCCTGTTTCCTCAGTAGTAGTTTTTGGTGAGGTTTACGTTGTAGGCCGTGGGCCGAGAGAGGGGGAGACGCAGCAGTCACTTCTTGTAAACTCACACAAAGCAGTGGGCTGTGTTTGGCTGAGTGACGCATGAATGTATGGGGTTTACCCAGAGCCTCTGTGACAGTAAAGACCTATAGTGCTGTTTCAGGGAGTGATGTGACCTTTGTTTTGCCTAAGTGGGATGTTTTATATTGTCTCAAAAGTTGGGGAAGAACATAAAGCCAACATAAAAGGACTAAATGTGTGAAAGAACCCCACAACATTAACATTTAATGTCATGAGGCCTGTCACCAGTACAGCAAGTGTACATGCTTACAGTTTCATTCTATTTCTCTTGTCAAATCAGCAAGTCTAAACCAGTCAGAGGTGGTCCAAAAGATTACTCAAGTTAGAGTAAAAAAGTATTTGGGAAAACTACTAGTACTCAAGTACTTAAAGGTCCCATA